>NW_027413827.1:0-600000 GCF_048544455.1 Silene latifolia | reverse complement strand
TTTCATAGATCCTGAAAATCCTAAGAAAGTGTGCGAGCTTAAGCGTTCCATTTATGGACTTAAGCAAGCTTCTCGGAGTTGGAATCATCGTTTCGACCAGGTGATAAAAGAGTATGGTTTCACTCGATCGGTCGAGGAACCATGCTTATATGTCAATTCGAGTGGGAGCAAGATTGTTTTCTTGATATTGTATGTTGATGACATACTCTTGATTGGGAATGAAAGATCTGGGTGAGGCACAACGCATATTGGGAATCCGTATCTATCGAGATAGATCACGACGGGTGTTATCATTGAGTCAGGAATCTTATTTAGATAAGATTCTTGAAAGGTTCAGCATGACCAACTCTAAGAAGGGGAACCTTCCAATGACGTCTGGGATGCATTTGAGCAAGTCTCAGTCACCCACGACACCTGAAGGGGTTGAACACATGAGTCGTGTTCCTTATGCATCAGCAATAGGATCAATCATGTATGCCATGATATGCACACGTCCAGACGTGGCATATGCATTGAGTATGACGAGTCGGTACCAAAAGAATCCAGGTTAAACACACTGGATAGCTGTTAAAAACATCCTTAAGTACCTACGGAGGACTAAGGATTGGGCATTGACTTATGGAGGAGATACTAAGCTATGTGCAATCGGTTACGCAGATGCTAGCTTCCAAACGGATCGAGATGATTCAAAATCTCAGTCCGGGTTCGTCTTTACTCTTAATGGTGCTGCGGTCAGCTAGAAAAGTTCCAAACAGGAAGTTGTAGCAGATTCTACTACTGAATCCGAGTACTATGCCGCTTCAGAAGTAGCAAAGGAAGCTATATGGATGCGTCAATTCTTACAAGGACTAACCATAGTTCCTAGTTCGAATGACCCAATCACCATCTATTGTGATAATAGAGGTGCCATCTTCCAGGCTAAGGAGCCTAAGTCTAGCAACAAGTCTAGACATGTACATCGGAAGGCTCACCTGATCCGTGATTACGTGGAGCAAGAGGAGATAGTGATTGACAAGATTGCTTCGGATGACAACATCGCGGACCCTCTCACTAAACCATTGAAATATGATAAGCATGAAGGGCACGTTATTTCCATGGGAATTAAACGTGTTCCTGAGTTGTACTAGTTGCTTATGAATTCGATACGTTTTCTTTTCATATGCTATTTATAACTTCATCGTTTTATTTCATATTTTGTTTTTTATGTGGATTGTACGACAACATTAAACGCCACAAAGTGAACTGAATTACATTATATTTGTTTTGGTCCGTAATCGCCTACAGGAGCTGATAACTCTAGCTATTATATTGTGAAGTTGATTGATGGTGGGTTCAACGAGCCATAAGTCAAACGGTTGGCTGATCGATCACAGATGCGAGTTATAACGATACCTCGTAGGAGAAATTGTGACAACTTAATGGAGTCCTAAATGTTTAAAAACATTCGGTGCCAGGTCGTGGATTGGACGTCCATTGTGTTCCTAGAGTCGATTCTTTTGACTATCGACTGTCTCTTGAGATTAAGGCAGTTTTTGGGTGACTTTGGTTTCTTTCTCATGGTCGACCGTAACAGGAGGCTAAGCAGATTTTCACTGGGTCATTTCATACTGTGCTTATATCTGCAGGATTCGAGTTGAAGAAAATATCCAACCTTTATCAGGTTTAGTTATTTCTCAGGGCCACTCGAGGAGTTGTAACTGAAATGCATGGCCATGCTCGAATGATGATTCGTTTATCAGTTAAGTTGCTCTCTAGTCGGGAAAACCACTCTTGATATTGATCACTTGTAAAGTACGACCTTTGTGAATACGGATTTTGCAAATTGTTTTACATTGAGTGGGAGAAATTTTAGGATATGAGAATCGGTTATTGCACATACACTTGTGAGGACAAGTGGGAGATTGTTGGAGCTTGTGTCCTCCACAGTTAGTGTGATAACGTATATAAATCTCTTATAGGTTCACAAGGGAATACTTAGTATTTTATCAGTTGATTAACGTTTACTTAATAACGGTTGGCTTGCTAGAAGTTTGACGTTATTATCATACTGATGGCGGTGATCAACTGGTCCCTAAAAGTCACACCTAAAGGATGTGTTTGAGAGATGTGATTATATGAAAATGTAATCACATTGATGCCTTATATGACTAAAAGGTTAGTCCATGTATATGACTAAACAGTTAGTCAATGTGATGATGAGACGATTATTTAATATAATTAAATAATATTAGCTGAGACGAATTAATTGTTAATTCGTAAATTGAATATAAACTGTTATATTTAATTAATGTATATAATGTTAGCTTAAACGAATTAAGATGTTAATTCGTAATTAAACGTAATCGGTTATATTTAATTAGCAAATTAAAAATATGCGATATTTATAGTTAATGTATATATTATACGAAATTGTCATAATAAATGTTGACAGACCGGTATTAATAAATGGACTACAAACTGTTGTGGACAGACTTATTAATACATGACGACTTTAATGACAATTGATAAATAATACACATTTTATACATTTTTAAAACAACCAAAAATAAGAAGATTTTCTCCTTATTTTTGGTGGTTGGTGAAACCGAAAATAAGAAGATAATTCTCCTTATTTTCTCCCTTGTTACACAGTTTAAGGAAACAAAAAGAGAAGAAAATATCTCCCCCTAATTACACTCATTTACACGGTTATATGAGAGAGAGAGGGAGATCATTTTACTTACTCATTTTTGACCTAAAACCTCTCATCACAAAACCCTAAAAACTTCTCTAAAATTAGGTGAAATTAGGGTTCTTATTCTAGCAAAAAGAAAGGCATTTCTTAAAGCATTTTGGGTGCAACATTTAGGAGAATATCGATTTCGATATTGTTCTTAGGCCAAATTGCTAGGACCAAAGGTTAATTCTAAATCTCTATTCTTTTGTTTATGCAATTTGTTTATGACTAGTAATTTCATATATCATAATTCGTTATAATCCGAATTTTTCTTGATGAAGTTGTTGGAATATGTGTCCTCCGACAATAATGCGATCACAACTGTCGATCATGATGATCACATGTTTAAGTCTCATTTTTAAGAATACTTGTGGGATGTAATATTTTAGAGTCAACTGGTCCACACATATCGGTAATGATTGGCTGACTAGAGTTTGACGTTACTGTCGTGCGACGGTGGTGATCAGTTGATCCCCTTAGGTCATACCTATAGGGAAATACTCTTAATTGATTATTTAATTAATCGTATGCCGATACGAGTTGATTAAATTGCTTAAAATTGACGGATGATTTTGTGAGTAAAGTTAACGTGTCTTATTGTAATTCGATTAAATTGGATACGGTCTAAGTAATCGAATTGTTTTATTACTTAGATAAAACTATTGTTTACGAAACAATTGAAATTGAAATTGAAATTGAATGAATAATTTATTATAAATACAAGATGTTGTAATTTATAATTTGATAAACCATTTTTGGTACAAGTAATTATCAATTACTAAGTCGATTTTTGTACATGACGTATTTTTGTTAATACGTTGATTTTTAATATGTTAAAAATACATTACATTGTGACATGTCATGTAACATGTAACATATGACAAATTGACAAATGACAACATATAAAATGGACTTCCCATTTTATAAGTGCCGAAAAAAAAGGGGAATAAGGTTAATATTGTGTTTTGTTTATGTTAAGTGGAAAACATGATGATTAACCTAAAAGACTAGCTTTGCATGCCTAATTGCTTTTGTGAAGAGCATCTTGGCCATGCATTGGGTCCTTTTCCTTCCCCACTCGGTTTCCACCTAGAATAGACAAGGGTTTTTCCTCATCTATCATTATTCATTCATTTTTCAACATAGAATTTTCTATTGTAAGAAAATATACTACTCTCTACAATTTTTGAAAATTCTAGAGAAATAAACTCACTAATCTCTTCTCTCTCAACCGAAAAACAAGAGAGAACAAAAATATTTTGTGTCAAAAATTTTAAGTAAGACTAATCATAATATTAGATCATATTATTTTAGTCTTTAAGAGGTTTCCTTGGGTATTCACTTTTGGGAGAGATTCTATACTTGAATCTTTGTTCATCCATTATTTGGAATGCTCAAGAACTAAGAAGAAGGAGATCTTGTTGGTGCCCATAAAACCGAAATCACATAGTAAGGAAAATGATTTCTTCTCTTTTAATTTAAGTTTGCATGCATAAGATTTGTAAATTAATTTTATGACTAAATTAATAGTAACATATATGAATATGTTGAGTATAATGAGATTAATAATTTCCAACAGAAGTATACCAATATTTCCCACAGAATAAAGGGGCCAATGCATGAGCTTGTGTTCTTCTCAAGATCAACTAGGTTTGCATGGCTACAAGTAAGGTTTGATCATTGTGCTTTTCTTATTTAAAACAATTAACACAATTTCAACCATAGTCCCCTCCAATTTTCGGCACATATATATAAAATGGGAGGTCCATTTTATTTTGTCATTTGTCAATTGTGACATATGTGACATGTTACTTGACATGTGAAATTGTAATATATTTTTAACATGTTAAAAATCAACATACTCATAAAATATGTCATATACAAAATCGACTAGTAATTCGTAATTACTTGTACCAAAACGGTTTATCAATTATAAATCACAACGTCTTGTATTTATAAAAAATCATTCATTCAATTTCAATTTCAATTGTGTCGTAAACAATAATTTTATCCAAGTAACAAAACAATTCGATTACTTAGACCGTATCTAATTTAATCGAATTACGATAAGACACGTTAACTTTACTCACAAGATCATCCGTCAATTTTAAGCAATTTAATTAACTCGTATCGGCATACGATTAATTAAATAATCAATTAAGAGTATTTCCCTATAGGTATGACCTAAGGGGATCAACTGATCACCACCGTCGCACGACAGTAATGTCAAACTCTAATCAGCCAATCATTACCGATATGTGTGGACCAGTTGACTGTAAAATATTACATCCCACATGTATTCTTAAAATGAGATTTACACATGTGATCATCATGATCAACAGCTGTGATCGCATTATTATCGGAGGACACATATTCCAACAAATTGTACCAACTAAGAGGAAAGGAACAAACTTGGATAATAATGGAAGATGAATTTCTTCTTGTCTTCCAATTACAACCCAAATATTAAATGTAAACTATTGAGAAAATGAAGAACTTGGATAAACAAAAGAACAATTGTATTAAATTTTGAGTAAAGATTACAACTTGAGTAGAGGAAAATTAAAGAGAGGAAATTAAATCTAGGGTTCTAAGATATTGGAAGAGGAAATAATATAAGCTATTCTAATTCTATTCTAAATGATGTGTCTATGGTATGGTCTCATGAGGTATTAAATACTAGTCTAGTTAATAATACCAATAATAATAATAATAATAATAATAATAATAATAATAATAATAATAATAATAATAATCTTCCTAATGCTCACCTAACATCATACATACACGCTTAAACAAAATAAGAAGGGGAAACGGGTTTAAACAAAACATAAAGAAGAAACGAAATCTGAAACACGCCAAAAGGGTGCCTAGCCGGTCGACCGTCCGTCGGTGATGTCACCGGCTAGGAGTTCTCTGGAAACTTGAGGATATTTTGTATGTATTCCCAGCCGGGATGGGGGCGGCAGACGGGTACCCGTCTGGGAGAACAAAAGTTGTTGCGAGCCGGTTGGTAGGTAGACGGGTAGTCGGCTGGGGATGCAATTATAATGAATTAAACTAGAAATCGATTCCGGGTTCGAATACGACGATTGTTTGACTGAAGTGAGGGCTGTTGGTGCGAGTCTTGGTCAGAGCAGATGGCGTCCGTGACTGGTGGTGCAATGTTGGTGATTGTGGTTGAATTATTGACGGAGGCGAGCTCTGCGGCTGGTGTTGCTGCTTGGACGGAGGTGAATTGAACGGAGCCTTGGTTGTTGATGTCGGGGCTGGCGGATGCGTAAGGGCGAGGCAGAGGAGTGATGGTGATGATTGGTGATGAGAACATGAGCAGGGGACGGAGTGATGCTGCAGCTATGGTGACGGAGCTGGTGACGGAGCTCGGGAATGGTGATTGCAGCTAAAATGGATGGTGATGGTGTAAAAGGAGATGTCGGGTTTGATCATGGTTTGCTGCAATGGTGGTGATGAAGCTTTGATGAATTGGTGCGTGAATAGTGGTGCAATACTCGGGTTTGATGGTGGGAGATGATGGTGGCTGAATCGAGTGGTAGAAGCAGTGAATGAGATGTAAATTCAGAGCAACTGTGGTGAGAGTCGTGTTCATGGCTTGGCCATGGTTAAGTGATGAAGCCATTGTCAAATGCTGATAATGGGTTTTGCGAAAAGAAACAGAAGGTTGAAAACTTAGCACTTTGGTTTGATTGGTGTTAATCAAAGCAAAGGTTGACCTTGGAATTTATGTGCTCAACAGCTCAACTCAACTATGATGTGTATTTCAATCCCTTTGACCGGTCTTGAATCGTCTCAATCCGACTTGCTCCTCAATCTCCGTCTTCATTTTATTCTAACTCGAATCTCCTCTTTATTATTCCGCCTTGCCTACATAGTAAATTAATATATTAATAAAACAATAGTAATAATACTAATATTATAATAACAATACGACTAATTATTAAATATGACTAAGACGGCTAATAATTATAAATTAGTTATTAAATGAGCTATTCAAACATTTAAGCACGCAAAATCGAGTCGGAATGAGGTATAAATGCGGGGTAAAAAGCGACTAAAATACTACTCATCAGTTTAACATTGTCGTAAACTCGCAAATGATGTTACTGTAATGATGTTACTGGAATATTGTTACTGTGAAATTATCATTAATAATGGACCACCGACTTTCGCATATGGTTTATCTAGTAATTGTCGAATGTTTTGTTTTGGTTGTCAGAAGAATTGAAGAAAGAAGAAGGTTTGAGAAATCAACCAACACAAAAAAGGCGCACAAGGATACAATATATACAAAAAAATGTAGGACGTTGAATAATCAATCATGGAGATAGGCATGAAGAAAGCAATGTTATTGAAGTTGGAATGCTAGTGGAGACTTTTACCATTGTTGTGTTGTTTGTTGTATGGTCAACACCACTTTATTGCTTTAGTTTATTAGATAACTTTGTACGTTCCTCCTAATTCCAATACAACCAATTCTTATTCTGACACATCACAGCAATAGTGTTACAGTAACATCGGTCATTAATCAAAGTTACAAAGTGTTACTGTAACATCTTCGTTATATTTAATTCATCAGTGGTATATTAATATTACTGTAACAATGTTCTTGTAAAATATTAGTTCATTAAACTAACATGACAACAATGTTACAATAATTATTATTTAGTTTGTGTATTATATACGATGGTGTATAAAGTAGATCTAAAATGTAATGAAAAAGTTTTATGTTTCGTACTTTAAAAGTGACGGTATTACTGTAACATTGATACAATAATTGTGTTACTCTAACATCATTCATTCATAAAAATAATACGGATACAGTGTTAAAAGATTAAACTTTAATAACTTCAACAATAAAAATCAAGTGAAAATAGACCAGCTCAGTTGATCCGCTAAAATGATTTGCAATATCACGTCGTAATAATGTGAAAAGTTTACAAGAAGTATACATCATAATCACACATCAAAATCTGACAACAATATTAACAGCCTCAACTAGCATTTCAGCTTCATTAACGCTGCCTTCTTCACGCCTATCTTCATGACTGATTAGTCATTGTTTTACTCTTTTTTTTATATATTATCTCCTTGCGCGCCTTTTTGTGTTGGTTGATTTCTCAAACCTTCTTCTTTCCGCCATTCAAAATAAAACATTCGGTCATTACTAACTAAAACATATGGGAATGACGGTGGACCATCATTAGTGATAATTTACAGTAACAATGTTACAATAATAATATTACTGTAACAATATTATAGTAACAATATTACAGTAACAATACAGTAACAATATTACATTAAACATGTGTCAAACATCTTACGAAAGTTAATTTAAACCCCAAATTTATCCCAATTTTCTTGAAATCAAGTCCAGTTATACATTTCACAATTACATAACCTTAGCCTTGTTACGAACACTATGAACACATAGAATCGACATAAAATCGTACATTATTACAGAAATCGATCGCAATTTCACAAAACACAAAATAAGACGATTATTACAAAATTTCACTATGTCTAACCCTAATTTTTGTGCAAAAATAGTTGGATCACATAAAATCGAAATTAATAGTACGAACAATCAATTAAAATAATAACAATATGAACACATACAAACTAGACGTAATTTTTTGGCGAAAATTCAATTATTTAGTTTGAGCAAAACTTAACCCTAATTTTTTGCTAAGAACGAAAGCCTAAATTAATCAGAAATCAATTAATAATTTCTTCATATCAATCAAGATAAAACAAGAACAAGAACAACAATAACAACAACAACAACAACAACAACAACAACAACAACAACAACAACAACATGTGATAACATCAATCACAACAAAAAAAAATAAAAATAAAAATAGCGAAAAGGGAGATCAATTCATACCTCTTCATTATTTGAGAATCAGATGTAATAGAATCTTGACTATATTTTTCGAAGATATTCGCTTGAATTTATTGAAAATTTTGGTTGATTTTGAAAGTTGAAGAAATATACATTGCGACGGATTTGATGCGCCGGTTGTTCTTGCTGAATAATTAATTATTGGAGTTACGAAAGAGAGAGATTTAGAGAGAGAAAAAGATATCAGAATTATGAAACGTAATATGTTATTTTTGCCCTTATATCAGTGCATTTTTTTAATTGGGGCGACGTGGTTGAACCAGGGCCCTTGGATCTAAAGATCCAATGGTGGAGATTCACAGGACGAACTCACCTAAGATGCTGGACTCACCGGATGCTCACTCTATATGTGTGTGTGTGTGTGTGTGTGTGTGTGTGTGTGTGTGTGTGTGTGTGTGTGTGTGTGTGTGTGTGTGTGTGTGTGTGTGTGTGTGTGTGTAATTCTATATAGAGGCAAGTTCAAATGAGTCCACCTAAAACGGTGAGTCCTTAAGTCCTAATCTAAGCCATTGATGTTCTAAGATTGATGGTTGAGATTTAAAACTTTTTAATTGAAACTTTAGTATTTTATAAGTGTAACTTTAATCTATAAGTGTAACTTTAATTCTTTACGATTGTACCTTTAATCTTTTATAGTCATTTTGTAAAAAAAAAATTTAAATTTATGTTATACAATGTTATTTTAAATATAAATTTGATTTCTTAAGTGAAACTTTAATGTTTTATGACTGAAACTTTAATGCTTAGAAGTAAAATTTTAGTTTTTTTTAAGGTCATTTTTCAATGTAAAAATTTGAATTTATGTAATAAAGTAATTGTGACTAAAATTTATTTAATTTCACTGATTTAAGAGTGAAACTTTAATGTTTTACGAGTGAAACTTTAATGCTTAAAAGTGAAACTTTAGTTTTTTTAGGTTATTTTTAATTATAAAAATTTAAATTTATATAATAATATAATTGTGATTAAAATTTATGTAATTTCACCGATATAAGTTTAATACCACAAGTTTCTGACCATGGGGTACTCGGTCTAGTAGGGCTTACTCGACCGAGTATGTAGGCTGCCGGCTGTGCTCAGGTTGGGTTCCGGAGTGTCAGTAATCGACCGAGCATGTTGGTACTCGGTCGAGTTTGGCCTACTTGGTCGAGTTGGGCCTACTCGGTCGAGTACATCGAGTACTCGGCTGAGTAACCGGTCTGATGGATTAATTTCCGCGGTTTTGATTAAATTAGTCGGAGAAGTATATAAAAGCGTGTGAACAGTTTCTTAATCATTTCTTAATCATCCTATTAAAAACCTAAACTACGTATAACTTCTCCAACCATTCTTATCACTGCTAAGGCTAGAGTGAAGGGTTTTTACATCTTTTGTCGGCGTCGATTTCATTGGTAAGCATCGTACTCTTGTTATTATTGTCATGTTGTAGTTGATAAACCCTAATTGGTTGATTGTGGGGTTTAGGGTAGATTTTGATTTTATGATGTGGTTATAGCCTATAGGCGACGAGTTCGTAGAGGAGCCTTTCTGATTGATTGTTGTGGTCGATTGGATTACGAATAAGGTAGAGTTTTCCTACTCAGTTGGCCATGTAATTTATTAAGTTGTTTGTGATTAATTGTTGGCATGTTATCTTTGATTGGAATTGATAGAGGTTGATTGGATTGTACTGGTTGGTTATTGTTCTTGTGGGACAATATCAGGAGATGGTTCCATCCCCATGTTTGCCCCTTGTGACTCCCTTCCGAAGGGGGGTGTGCACATTAAGAAGCTGGGATCGCTCGTTGCAACGAGCGGGGCTTAGGTGGTACGGCTACGGTCCCCACTAGCAGTGTGGGTTACTTGTTGCGATGGGTAACCTGGCAGGGCTACACATTTTTGTGTGTAATCAGTTATTGGTAATTATTGGAGTTGGATATGTGTTGATTGTGTTGTATTTGTTTCCATTGAGTATACGTAATTTGGTTATACAGTTGACTGACCCCGTTTTATGTTTTCAAAACTGTGGTGATTCATTCGGGGATGGTGAGCAGTTGACTTAGTAGGTGATGGATGTTGAGATACATCGCAGGATATGGATGAGCGGAGTCATCACTTGTTGCGTCGATTAGCTGTAGATGAGTTTAGTTTTATGACTTTTGGTTTTAGTTGTATTGTTTTGGAGTTTTAAGACTTGTAACCTTTTCTTTCAGCTGTTTAATAAAAGTTTCTTCATTATGGTTTCTATGATGCGCACTACCTCGGGTAACAAAGATGGTAGCGCCCTTATATGTTAAGGTAGTTCTTGATTAGGCACTTTGATATATGGGGGTGTTACAAAGTAGTATCAGAGCGACGATTTTGGAACCCAAAACCAATGAACAAAATGAACATAGGGCGTTTAATAAAATGAACCCGGGTAGAAATTGTTTGGAGCTACCGCAAAGATTTGGGAGACGTCCCAAGACCGCACTATGGCCCTTACAAGTTCGAACCGGTCACTACGGGTGTGTCGTGGGGATCGGTGTATGGTATTGTTTATATTTGTGCTCTATAAAGTGATGTGCATGTTGTGGTTTGAGATGAGATTGCATGAGTTTGCTTATGTGTTGTAGAATAGTTGAGATGATAAAATGGCATGATTAGTAGTGATCGTATGTCTTGCTTTACTTATGGTAGTAATATGAGAATAGGATGTTTGGTTGTGTTTCCGTAGTTTACTTGGTTAACTATGAGGTTCGGATGTCGTGTCGGCATGATTCGGCCGAGTGAGGGAGGTACTCGACCGAGTAGAGGGAACTCGACCGAGTACCGGTCACTCAATCGAGTGAGGGTGTATGTGTAGTTGACAGTAGCTTCTGGAGTATGACCACTCGACCGAGTAGAGAGGATACTCAACCGAGTGGGGATTACACGATCGAGTACTTCATGTACTCGACCGAGTATGCTTTATATGGGATTCTGATCAGCTTCTGGAGTTTGGGTACTCGACCGAGTAGTCTATATACTCGACCAAGTAGCCTCTACTCAACCGAGTATCGTCGTGTACTCGACCGAGTACTGCTTCGGGCGGTTGCGTTCTTGTTTTGAGCTGTAGGCTACATGCTTACGTTTATCTTCATATATCAGCTCAAAATGCCGCCAAAGAGATCTCATTCGTACCTTAAGGCTTCGTAGATGACTCTAGATCACGTTGCTTGGTTGATCGAGCAACACGACGCCCTTACTGAGGCTCTCAGAAATATGGGGATGGCGAAGGAAATGGTCGTTGATGCCACTAAGATGAGAACCACTATCTCACGATTTAATCCCACTACCTATAAGGGCACAGAGGCGCCTCACTTTCTCGAAAACTGGCATCAAGAGATGGAGAGTGTTCTTGAGGTGGTGAACTGTCCGGAAGAGTTATAGATGGAACAAGGTGCGTTCTACCTAAGGGATAAGGTTGGAGCATGGTGGAATAGAGATAGAGAGGGGGCTCGTGAGTATTATAGGAAGAATGGTGAACTTGCTATTCCTTGGGCCGAGTTCAAGAAGGCTGTGAGAGTGTAGTTTGTTCCCGAGCACGTTCGGAACAAGATAAGGGCCGAGTTCAACACTTTCCGTATGAGTGAGAGCATGACTGTGGCAGAATATTACAAGAGATTCAATAAAATATCACGCTACGCGGACGATTTGGAGCTGAGTCCATTGAGTTTAGCTCTTCGATTCGAACAAGGGCCGTCACTAAAGATTATGGAGAGGCTACCTGCTGGGACTCTTAAGGATCTGAAAGATGTGTATGAACGGGCCGGGAATGCTGAGAGACTAGTCGATATGGCTAAGGAAACTAGAGAGAATCAGCGAGAAGAGGAAATCTGATAATGAGAACAACGGGCAATCACGGTTCAAGCGTGGTAATTACAACCAAGCTAAGGCTTACTCTGGAGGGTCCGGATTCAGTGGAGGGTCATCTTTTGGTGGTCGCGATGGTCGTACCAGCAGTGGCAACTCCGGGTTGCAGTGTTTTAACTGTGGCGGTACTGGCCACAAGAGATTTGAGTGTACGAGCTATAGGGGACTGGGCTTCCAGAGACAGCACCATGGGAAGTATTCTCAGGCATCGAGTCAGAGCATGGCAAATAATAAACCTGATGGGTCGTGGTCTAATCAGAGTGGTCAAAGCAACAGCAGCAACATCTACTTTAACCATAATAATAGAGGGGTTTACCAGCGTCAGTGTGGTAATGCTAATCAGAATTCGGCTGCTAAGTCTACTGCATTGGAAAGCACAGTGCAGGGTGGAGGTCAAAAGAAGAGTGGCAAGTTGTTCAAGATGGACAAACAGGCAGCTGAAGAGGATGCACAAGTCGTCACTGGCACTTTTCTCGTTAATAATACGTCGAGCTTTGTTTTATTTGATTCGGGGGCTATGCATTCTTTTGTATCTAGGGGACATGCCTTATCTATGGGCTTGGGAGAGTATGAGTCTGTAAAAGATAATGTTGTCATACCGTCGGGGGAGTCGGTGTCTTGTGGGAGGTTGTATAAAGAGGTGTCTATGGTTATTGGGGAAGTTAACCTTCCGGTTAATTTGTTTGAGTTTCCTATGGGTGGATTTGAGGTCATCGTCGGGATGGACTGGTTGGGTAAGTATGAAGCTAGTATAGATCGTCATTAGAAACAGGTGACCTTGAGTAGTCCTAAGGGAGTTATAGTATCTTACCGAGGGTTTGTGGTCAAACCAAAGTTCATGGCTATCGCAACTATAACCTTGAAATCTTACCTGAGGAAGGGGTGTCCCATGATCCTTTGTCACATTTAGGATAGTCGATCGGAGGAACCTATAGCAACGGAGATAACGGTTGTGGATGAGTTCATAGATGTCTTTCCAGAAGAGATTCCAGAGTTACCCCCAAAGAGGGACATCAATTTTATTGTGGAGTTGAAGCCGGAAACGGGACCGATATCTAAGGCTCTGTACCAGATGGCACCGAAAGAATTGGAAGAGTTGAAGAAACAACTGGATGATCTATTAGAGAAGGGATACATTCGACCTAGTGTATCGACGTGGGAAAGAAGGATGGTAGTATGAGGTTATGCATCGACTATAGGGAGTTGAATCATGTCACAGTGAAGAACAGGTATCCGTTGCTGAGAATTGATGACTTATTCGACCAGTTAAGTGGAAATGGGTGTTTTCTAAGATCGACCTAAGGTCGGGGTACCATCAGTTGAGAATCTGAGATGAGGATGTTCCTAAGACAGCTTTCAGATCGCGGTATGGTCACTATGAGTATGTGGTGATGCCTTTTGGGTTGACTAATCCACTAGTCGTATTCATGGATTTGATGAATTGGGTCTTCAGTTCTTTCTTGCACCAGTTTATGGTGGTCTTCATTGATGACATCCTAGTCTATTCCAAGACTAAAGAGGAGCATGCAAAGCATCTACGATTGGTGTTGCAAATATTACGCGATAACCAGTTGTATGCTAAGTTGTCCAAGTGCGAGTTTTGGTTGGAGAAAGTGTCTTTTATGGCCATGTGATTTCGAAAAATGGGGTGTCTTTGGATCCTAGCAAGATTGCGGCAGTGTCAAACTGGGAAGCACCCAAAAATGTGGCTGAAATTCGGAGTTTGTTAAGCTTGGTTGGTTACTACGGGAGGTTTGTGGAGGACTTTTCTACCATTGATAGGCCGATGACAGCTTTCATGAGGAAAGAGAACCGATTTCGCTGGGATGAGAGTTGTGAGATAGCGTTCCAAACTCTAAATGAGCGTTTGACTACAGCTTCTGTCTTAGGACTACCTGAGGGAAGTGAGAACTTCGAGGTATATATTGATGCTTCGAAGAATGGTCTGGGTTGTGTTTTGATGCAGAATGGGAAGGTCATCGCTTATGCATCGAGGCAACTGAAATCTTATGAGGAGAACTACCCTACTCATGACTTGGAGTTAGGTGCCGTTGTTTTTGCTCTAATGATATGGAGACATTACCTCTACGGGACAACCTTTAAGGTGTTTTCAGATAACAAGAGTTTGAAATACATTTTCGCTCAAAATGAGCTGAATATGCGTAAGAGGAGGTGGATGGAGCTGATTGGGGACTATGATATGGAAATTATATACCATGAGGGGAAAGCTAATGTTGTAGTTGACGCGTTGAGCAGAAGAGTGTGCATTCCGTATACACTGCTTTGTCACTAATGCAGCTAAATGATGAAGTGACTAAGATGGGTATACATATGATTTGCAAGGGGGGTGCCATCAGGGATTTGACAGTTGAACCATCGGGGATTTGACATTTGAATAAGAGTTTTATGATAACTTGAGACAGAAGCAATTGCTTGATCCTAAAATTCAAGAATGGAGGGGAAGGATAGGCAACAACAATATATCGTGATTTTCGATTCATGCGGATGGGAGTGTTCGGTATAATGGTAGATGGTGCGTTCCTGATGATGCGGAGATGAGGAAGGCAATCATGACTAAGGCTCATTGTACTCCTTATTCAGTGCATCCGGGTGGTGACAAATTGTACAAAGACTTGAAAAAGACGTTTTGGTGGCCTGGGATGAAGAAAGATGTCGCTGAGTTTATGGCTAGATGTTGGACTTGTCAGAGGGTCAAGGGTGAGCAACAAAGACCGTAGGGTAAGGTTCAATAACTTGAGGTACCAGAGTGGAAATGGGAGTCTATTTCGATGGATTTCATTGTGCGATTACCGAGAACTCAGCAGGGTAACAATATGATCTGGGTGATTGTGGATCGACTGACCAAGTCAACTCATTTCATTCCGATGAAAGATACATGGAGCAAGGTGCAACTGGCTAATGGTTATCGAAAGAATATGGTAAGATTGCATAGGGTACCGAAAGGCATAGTGTCAGATAGAGATGGGAAGTTCATATCACGATTCTGGCAAGAGTTGCAGGAGTTGATGGGAACTATATTGAAAATGAGTAAAACATTCCATCCTGCAACGGATGACCAAACTGAGCGAACTATAAAGAACTTAGATGACATGTTGAGGGCTTGTATGATGGAATTTGGTGGCAGCTGAGAAGATAGGTTGGATTTGATCGAGTTTTCATATAATAACAGCTATCATACTAGTACTGGGATGGCACCTTTTGAGGCTTTGTATGGACGGAGGTGTAGGAGTCCCATTTGTTGGAATGACAGTGCAGAGGCGGTGGTTCTAGGACCAGAAATGATACAGGAGATGGTTGAGCAAGTAAAGTTAATTCGCCAAAAGATGAAGGTGGCCCAGGATCGACAATAGAGTTATGCATATTTACATCCCCGAGCTTTGGAGTTTAAGGTGGGTGACAAGGTCCTTTTAAAAGTGTCACCTATGAAGGGTGTCATGCGATTTGGCAAGAAAGGGAATATCTCAGAAGTATATTGGACAGTATGAGATTCTAGATCGTGTAGGCAAGGTGGCCTATCGATTGGCCTTGTCATCAGTGCTTGATCGGGTGCATAATCTTTTTCAAGTGTCTCAACTTCGGAAGTATGTGACTGATCCCTCTCACGTGCTTGAGATTGAATATATTGAGTTGGATGAGGCACTTACTTATGTCGAAACACCAAAAGAGATCTTGGATCATAAGGTGCGCAAAACAAGGAATGGCGAAACAGTGTTACTTAAGGTGTTGTGGTCTAATCATAATGTTCAAGAGGCTACATGAGAGGCGGAGGAGGATATGAGAGAGCGTTATCCTCACCTTTTTTATCAGATAAGGTTGGTTATAGGGTCGTAACCTAGTTCTTTTAAGGGGCAGAAGATAATCGCATGAGCTTTGGGATAGTTTTTGGTTGTTTATAAATTTATCGAGTCAGTTGTGGGCTTTCTTTTGAGTCGTTTTAAGTTGCTTTATCTTGTTTTTGGTACGTGGGTGTTATGTCAAGTGTTCTTTTTGCGTTTGAGTCAGACAAAGGTGTGGACTTCGGGGACGAAGTTCCGTTTTTAAGGAGGGAAGAGTATAATACCACAGATTTCTGACCATAGGGTATTCGGTCGAGTAGGGCTTACTCGACCGAGTAGGCTGTCGAGTGTGCTGAGGTTGGGTTCTGGAATGTCAGTACTCGACCGAGCATGTTGGTACTCGGTCGAGTTGGGTGTACTCGGTCGATTACATCGAGTACTCGGCTGAGTAACCGGTCTGACGGGTTAATTTTCGCGGTTTTGATTAAAATAGTTGGAGAAGTATATAAAGGCGTGTTAACTATTTCTTAATCATCCTATTAAAAACCTAAACTACGTATAACTTCTCCAACCATTCTAATCACTGCTAAGGCTAGATTGAAGGGTTTTTACATCTTTTGTCTGCGTCGGTTTCATCGGTAAGCATCGTACTCTTATTATTATTGTCATGTTATAGTTGATAAACCCTAATTGGTTGATTGGGGGATTAGGGTAGATTTCGATTGTATGATGTGTGAAGAGTCTATCACAACCGAAATACTCGAGAGGGGGGGGGGGTGAATTGAGTATTTAAAAACTTATGCCCACTTTTTATTTTATATCAATGTAATTAATTATTTAAAGCTTATTGATTAAACTTTAACTATTAACTAAATGATTATGAACGTAATGAAATGAACAAAACGAAAACTGTAAAGACACACGGTTTTGAAGTGGTTCAGCTTCACACGTCGAAGCCTACGTCCACTATTCTCGATTAATAATTTTAGTACCTTTCTCCGGATTACAAAATTATCAACCCACTCGTATAGCTAACTCTAGCTATAACTCAATTTGAATATCACTAGATATTCGGTTTTGACTATCTTAAGTTACTAAGAAAGTGCTTGATTGTTCTTCTAGTGTTCACAATATGAACGAGTAAGAAACAATATTTAAGCGCTATTATCTTATGACGATACTTAGAAATAATTGCAATATAAGATAACACACGACTTTTCAAAACAATTTTAACTTGCAAAAAGAATAATAAGATTAAAAACGTTGCAAAGGATTTTTTGTTCGAATATTGAAAAGTGCTTTAAATGAATTATCATGTGTAGTATTTATAGTAGAGAGGAGATCTAGGTTTTCATCTAAGAAACCCTAGATGCCGTGTGGATTGATGCACAAGGAAGAAATTAGGTTAAATCTTATTTAATCATTTACAACTTATAAAATCTTGGAAGATAGGAAAGAATAAATTAAAAATAATATATGGAGATAAGAAATCTCTAACAAATATTATTTTGATTTACCATGAATCTTATCCAAGCACGAAAAAGATCTTAATCCATTTATTTATTCTAATAATATCTTAGTAAAAGATATGGAATAAATATAAGGAAATAAAATATCTTTAACAAATATTTTATCTAAGATCTTTACCTAAACCCTAGATTTGAAGAGGATCTCGTGTAGGTTAAGGAAGGAATAAGATATATCTTTTTCCTATTTTAATCCAATAGTATTTTAGGTAAAAGATATAAAATAAATATAAGGAGATAAAATATCTCTAACAAATATTTATTTAAGATTTTAACCATAAACCCTAGATACTATATAGATCACGTGTGAAGTATATAGTAAATAGGAGATCCAATCATATTATTTAACCTAACAATATCCTAGTAGAAGATATGGAATAAATCTAAATAACCATAAAGATATAAAATATCTTTAGTAATAATCTTATTTAGATTTACTCTAATCTTTACTTGCACAAGGAGTTTTACACGTGTAGGAGACGGCCCATAAGCCTACTACATCCAACGTGAAACCCTAGTAAGATATTAGGTTAAACAAATTAGGGTTTAGATATGAGTTAGTACAAAACCCTAGTTAGCCACCAAGTAACAACCCATAAGTTGTCACACAAAGTCGGCCTAACTAAAGGGTGATTATCTTTTCATAACCCAATTCAAGTGCAAACTTCAATCTACTATAAAATAGGTTTTTCATTTAAAGAATATAAAGATAAGATTTGAAAAACTATTTTCAAAACAATTAAAAAAACAAGTCGTGCGTTTTTAATATTGCAGCTCAATGTTATAGCTAAATCACCTATAACATTGAGTTTGGTAGGTAATGTTATAACCACAACAGCTATAACTTTACTTACCAAAATCATTTCTTTAAATACCGTTATAAGATGATGACCTACGCTATCTAATCTTCCTGGAGATCTTCAATGTAGGATCATCTCTTTATCTTGATCATAAGCTCTTCATCTTGAGCTTGTTATAGACTTGATCGAGCCTTTTGCTTGAGTAATCATCATACTTGAAACTTGTTACAGTTACTATGACGCTTTAAGAATCTTCAATGTTATAGCTCAAGCCGCTATAACATTACTTGAACGATGCTTCACAAATCTTCAATGTTATAGCCAAGGATGCTATAACATTACTTGCTTAATCTTGTAAACCTAAGTCAATCTTAACAAAGACTAAACAAACGATTACGAGCAAGAGTACATATAATATAAAGCACACACTTGTCATTATCAAAACTTAATCATATATCTATATGGTCCAACAAATTCCCCCTTTTTGATGATGACAAGTCTCTTACAATTTGTGAATAAGTGTAAGTTCCCCCTCAACATAATACCATAAAAGTCATAGTCAGTTGAACGCAAGAACAAACCACTTATATACAAAGTATAGCATCTAAGGACATTAAGAGATTAAAGGTTCTGACAGGGAGCAAGCTTAGGCAAATACTTAAGTCACTTTCATTTTCTTCCCCCTCTTGACATCATCGAAAAGACGAGAACAGACATAAAACGACTATAATAATATCAACCGAGGCAAGAAATATAAATTAATCAAAGCATATATTATAGCATAAGAACGACTTCAACATAAGCAAGCTCTACATATAAAGTGTGTAATACAAACCAAGATGAGTATAGATTTTGTAAGAGATAATGAAAATAGTCACTCACCTAACTACGACCTACAAAAGCATGCATGCAATCTAACATGATAGATATCTCTAGTAACCGTACATACACACTCCAACCAAGCGAGGTCCAAAACACATGCCGAGGACTTACAAAGTAATGTGAGGTAAGGTAATTGGGTAAGAAGGGGCAAAATAATTTGGATATGTGGAGGTAAAAGCCAAGCTAGCACCGATCACAACCAAAAGTAACCATATTCCACTTTCCAACCCAACATGAAAGATGATGCACCATGCCAAGTACGGCACAAACTCACTCATATCAACAAGTACTTCTCCTCAAGTAATATGGAAATGATAAGTAAGAAGAGATTTTTTCTTTTCCATCTTTTATATCATTTTTCTCATTTTTTATTTCACCTTTTTCTCATTTTTTATTTTTCACATTTTTTTCATCTTTTTCTTCCTTCATTCCAATATCCATCACAACACCAACAAAATTGACCACAAAAAGACTTCCAAATTTACCAACAAGACTAGCTTGACAAGGGTAGGCTATATGGAATGTAGTTGAATAAATAGGTCAACACAAGGCAAATTTGGCTAATGTGAGGTTAGTAGGTAAAACGTAAAGGAAGGGTCGCCTCTTCACATGTGTCACCACCATAAACCGAGTGTATACAGGCAATAAGAGACAAATTTCATGCTTATGCAATTTGATGTTACATGCCATGTAGGGAGTACTACTCACATCCTAAATGAAACCAATCATGAATGTCATTGGTTTATGAAGCTCTATACCTTAGTATATGTGAATAACGAGAAATATGGTTGGTATACAACACAAAATATAACAGACTAGCAAACGGAATATTCTTATAAAATAATATAATACTATATAAGAATGTACTTGCAACGGAAAATACGAACATAGACATACAATCTCGTCTTAACTAGCCAGTCATACGGGAAATAAAATATTTGTGACAAGTTTAGTTGCCACCAATTAAACCAATTTTCAACCGTAAAAACTCAAAACGTTCTCTAGCCAATGCTTTGGTAAAAATGTCAGCCCATTGTTTTTCTGTACTACAAAATTCCAGTCTTATGTTGCCCTTATCTACATGATCACGTAGAAAATTGTGTCTAATGTCTATATGCTTGGTTCGTGAATGTTGTGCAAGGTTTTTAGATATAATAATTGCACTTGTGTTATCGCATAAAATAGGTATACAACCGACATTAACACCGTAATCACATAACTGTTGCTTAAGCCATAAAAGTTGAGAACATACCAATCCAAAGAAAGAATGTATTCGGCTTTTTAGTAGATAACGCAATGGAATTTTGCTTCTTTGACCCCCACGTAATAATACATGGTCCAACAAATGTGGCTATGCCGGAAGTACTTTTTCTGTCAAGTGAACAACCTGCATAATATGCATCTGAATACCCTATTAGATCGAAATTACACTCAAGAGGATACCACAGATATAATTTAGATGTACCAATTAAATACTTCAAGATTCTCTTAACTGCAATCATATGTGATTCTTTAGGGCACGATTGAAACTGAGCACATACGCATACACTAAACATAATATCCGGACGACTTGCAGTTAAATAAAGAACTGAGTCAATCATACCTCGATAAGTCGTCTCATCGACACACTTACCATTTTCATCCAAGGTCAACTTCTTATTCGTACCCATAGGAGTAGGTTTAGAATTAGAGTTTTCCATACCGAATTTCTTTATTAGCTCCTTGATGTATTTCTGTTGGTGTATCATAATTCCTTCAGGTGTTTGTTGAATCTGGAGTCCAAGGAAGAACTTAAGTTCTCCCATCATGCTCATCTCGAATTCTGATGTCATTAATTCTGAAAAATACTTACATAAACGATCATTAGTTGAACCAAAAATAATATCATCAACATAAATTTGTACAACTAATAAATCAGAATCCTCAGTTTTCAGAAATAGGGTTTTGTCGACAGATCCTCTTTTAAAACCACTTTCAAGAAGATATTTTGACAATCTGTCGTACCATGACCTCGGAGCTTGTTTCAAACCATTAATGCTTTATCTTATTTGAAAACATGGTTTTGAAACTTGCTATCGAGAAATCCTGGGGGTTGTTCAACAAAAACCTCCTCATTCAAATAACCGTTAAGAAAAGCTGTCTTAACATCCATTTGATAAAGTTTAATTCCATTATCAGCAACAAATGCTATTAATAATCAAATAGCCTCAAGTCTGGCTACAGGAGCGAAGGTTTCATCGTAGTCAATTCCTTCTTGTTGATTATACCCTCGTACGACCAATCTTGCTTTATTTCGTACAATGACTCTTGTATCGTCCAGCTTGTTTCTAAAAACCCATCTTGTACCGATAACCGTTCGATCTTTAGGTCTTGGAACCAAATGCCAAATTTTGTTCCGTTCGAATTGTTGAAGCTCTTCTTGCATGGCAACGATCCAATCTGGTTCAGCAAGTGCTTCTTTGATATTTGTTGGCTCAATGGTTGAAAGAAAGGAGTAGAATGAGCAAAAGTTGTTAAGTCTTCTACGAGTTCGAACGCCTTCATTCAGACTTCCTAGGATGGTTTCCATTGGATGAGAATCCTTGTATCTCCATTTCTTTGAAACAGGAGGCACATCTTCATCCGAACTAGTTTCGTCATCTTCGAATGATTGGGGTTCAAGCCTTGTTCCCCCTGAATCCAAGCCTGGGGTTATAACAGAATCAGTTATAACATTGGACTTAGTTCGTTGATTTGGAGTTGAAGTTATAGCTTCATCAGTTATAACTTTATCCTCTAATTTCTTAGATTGAGAAGAGGTTTTAGTATCATCAACTAAACTCTCAGTTCTCTTTCCTTTATCATTCGAAGGGCTTCTTTGTTCATCATTTGTGCCCTCAATTTCTTTATCTACTTCATCCAATTCTGGAAGTTCATCCCTGGATAGTCGGAAATCAGGTTCGTTCAAATCTTCTTCCTCATCCTGTTCAGCTTTGTCAAACACATTATTCTCATCAAAAACAACATGAACACTTTCTTCGATGCATAAGGTTCTTTTATTGAAAACCTTATATGCTTTACTATGATTAGAATAACCGACAAACACCGCTTCGTCACTTCTGGGATCGAATTTGTTTAATCTATTTTTGCCATTATTATGGACAAAACATTTACTCTCGAAGCAACGTAGATGTGATATGTTAGGTTTACGTCCCCTAAGAAGCTCATAAGGAGTCTTCTTGAGAATGGGTCTAATCAAAGCTCGATTATGAACATAGCATGCAAGATCGATAGCTTCAACGTAAATTTCGAGGTAGGGCGCTACACAACAACATCGTGCGTGCCATATCCTCCAATGTTCTATTCATACGCTCAACAACACCGTTTTGTTGTGGGGTTTGTGGTGCTGAGAACTTATGCCCAACACCATTCTCCCTACAATATTCTATAAAGGCATGATTATCAAATTCGGTGCCATGATCCGTACGAATGGAAACTAATTTTGATTTATACTTATTTTGGGCAAGCTTCATTAGAACTGCAAACTCTTCGAAAGTTTCATCCTTTGAATTGAGAAATATAGGCCAAACAAATCTAGAGTAATCATCAACTAGAACGAAGACATACCTGGATCCACCTCTACTTCTTACTTTCATTGGGCCACAAAGATCCATATGCACGAGTTCTAGTGGTTCCTTGGTACTTATCATTCTCTTGGGTTTGAACGATGATCTCACATGTTTGCAACGAGCACACGAGTCGCATAATGTTTCTTGATCAAATTTGATTGAGGGAAGTCCTTCAACCAAAGCCCATTTCTTTAGTTTATTCAACGTTGTTGAATTTATGTGAGCAAATCGTTTGTGCCAAAGGCACGGATCATCTGTCGTTACTTTCATGCACGTGAATGAATTTGTAGAAATATTATTTAGGTCAATCATATAAACATTCCTTCTACGGTGTCCTTCAAGCACAACACTACTTGTTCCTTCAATTATTATTCGACAAGAATCTGAATGAAAAACAACTTTATTTCCTTTGTCGCATAATTGAGAGATACTTAGTAAATTGTGTTTGAGACCACTCACAAGATAAACATCACTAATAGCATGAGAAGAGGTTATTCCAACTTTACCAACACCGATGATCTTACCCTTCTTGTTATCACCAAATGTGACCTTACCTCCATCGAAAGGTTCAAGTGAAAGAAATAAATTTACATCTCCAGTCATGTGCCTTGAGCATCCACTATCAAGGTACCATAAGTTATTTTCTTTCACCACAACCTGCAAAATAATTAGATACAGTTTTTAGGTACCCAAGCTAAGTTGGGTCCTTTGACGTTAGTCACTCTAAAAACTAGATCTTTTCTAACCCAAACCCTTTTTATAACTTTTCGTTTTGGAGGCGAATGGGTTTATTTAGGAGCTGTCTTAGGTTTAGTTGTGGGTTCTTTATGTCGTGGTCTTTCAGGTTGTTTTGGAGGTGCTTTGGTTTTGAAGGGCTCTTTGGGTTTAGGTGTTTGTTTTGATTTGGTAGCCTTCTTGAAATCAAAGCTCATATCGTAGAACCAACGATGATCATTGTTGCGTTCTTCATTGGTACTTGGTTCAGATGGGGTATGATCACTTTCCTCGAAAACAGTGTCAGATGCTTTAACAAAGTTGATTCCTTTTCTTAAATCTTGAGCATATTTGACACAATTTTCTTGGATATGTCCAGTATGACCACAGTAATTGCAAATCAAATATTCTGGTAAATTTGTGTATTTTCTCCTTCTGAAATCTCGTTCAGAAGGGGTTGATTTGCATTTAGAGTGATCTCTACGACCATAGCACTCGTGCCCTAATCCCATTTTCATGTTGTTATCCGATTGCTCAGTTAGGAAATTTAGGACACGTGTGCTACCTTCCCATTTTTCGTGAACCTTTCTAGCATGCAAGAGTAATTCTTTTAAGGACTGTATTTCTTTGTTGCATTTGGAATGGTCTGACTCTACGACTTTGGGAGGATGAGTCTCTTCATAATTGTCACGAAAGTTCTGGAATCTATCATTAAGAACTCGTACCGTCTCGGTATGCGTTCTTTTAGTATTTGAAAGAATGATTTTAGATTCCTTTAACTGCTGAGTTAGAGATTCAATCTCCTTCTTTTGATCTGAGATCACGGCTTCTCTAGCCATAGCCTTGGACTCAAGATGCTCTTTGACTTTTCTCAATTCCAATGTTATAGCTTCACTAGCTATAACTTTGGCTTGAAGATGCTTAATGTTAAGTTTCAGGTCTGAGGTTATAGCTTCATTAGCTATAACTTTAGACTCAAGAGCCTTCTTCTCAGCATTTGTCGTATCTGAAGTTGTAGCCATATTAGCTGTAACTTTAGATTTGAGCTTTTTGGCCTTTGCTTTAAGGAGATGATTCTCTTCAGCAATATCGAGAATTTGTTCTTTCAAGTCTTTCAATTCCATCTCTTGTTCGTGACACTTATCAAGAGATTGCTCAAAATATTCAATTAAAGCATTCTTAGGCAATTTATTAACACTTTTCTTAAGTTCAAGATAACTCACCTCTTCTTCTTCTTCTGAATCAGAATCTCCTAAGAAGCAGCAGTAGGAGTCCACACTATCTTTATCACTGTCTGAGAAGAGGTCAAGACTAACGTTGCTTAGACATATGTTAGCAACTTCTTCTTCTTCTGATGCTTCGTCGTCCTCAGGGTCGAGATCTCCCCAGCATGATGCCATCATCACTTGCTTGAATTCCTTCTTGGTCTTCTCACGTTTTGCTTTGTCTTTAATTTTCTCCCATGTGGGACAATCCTTAATCATATAACTGGATTCTCCACACTTGAAGCATCCTCTATTAGCAAACGTTTTCTTTGACTCAGGAGTTTTCTTATTAGAGAACTTGTTGTTATTGTTGTTGAACGATTTTGCTTGTTTATTTCTGAAGATGCGTTTGTTAAATCGTTTAGCAAACAAAACCTTTTCGTCCTCTATTTCAACATCTTTTTCTTCCTTATCAGAAGCTTGTAGAGCCATGCTCTTAGTGTTACTGGCCTCGGCCTCATCGTCTTCCAAGACGAGTTCATGAGCCATGAGAGCACCAATAAGTTCTGCATAAGGAAGAGAAGTGAGATCTCTGACTTCTTCCATAACCGTGACCTTGGGACGCCATTTCTTGGTTAGACTCCTAAGTACTTTTCTAGCAATATCCTCGGAGTCAAAAGTTTTACCAAGATTTTTCAGCTCATTGACTATAGTAGAAAATCGTGCTGACATGCTATCAAGTGATTCATTCTTTTCCATTCTAAAAAGTTCATATTTTTGAATCAGCAGGTCAATGCGATATTTCCTTACAGCCGACGTTCCTTCATAGGCCAACTCAAGACCATCCCATATTTCCTTGGCCGAAGTGCAAGAAGAAAAACGATCGAATTCAGTCGATGTCATGCCATTTTGTAACAGGCTTATCGCTTTCGAGTTTTTCTCAGCCTTCTTGTAATCAGCCTCAACATAGTCTTCTTCCTTTTTCTCATAGGTAGTGCCTTCCGAAGATGCAACCAAAATTTTGTTTGGTCCATTCTTGATGATCGTCCAGCACTCCCAATCATGTCCTTTTATATAGTGTGTCATCATGTTTTTCCAAAGTCCATAATTCTTCCCATCAAAGACGAGACACTTAAGATACTTGGAATCCATTTCACACGTGTAAGGCAGCGAAAATAAAATAAAATAAAAAGATAAAAAGATAGACGGATCTAGCCTCTTTGCGGTTAGGCAATCAAGAGCACGAGGCTCTGATACCAATTTAAGAGTCTATCACAACCGAAATACTCGAAGGGGAGGGGGGGTGAATTGAGTATTTAAAAACTTATGCCCACTTTTTATTTTATATCAATGTAATTAATTATTTAAAGCTTATTGATTAAACTTTAAATAATTAACAAAATGATTATGAACGTAATGAAATGAACAAAACGAAAACTGTAAAGACACACGGTTTTGAAGTGGTTCAGCTTCACACGTCGAAGCCTACGTCCACTATTCTCGATTAATAATTTTAGTACCTTTCTCCGGATTACAAAATTATCAACCCACTCGTATAGCTAACTCTAGCTATAACTCAATTTGAATATTACTAGATATTCGGTTTTGACTATCTTAAGTTACTAAGAAAGTGCTTGATTGTTCTTCTAGTGTTCACAATATGAACGAGTAAGAAACAATATTTAAGCGCTATTATCTTATGACGATACTTAGAAATAATTGCAATATAAGATAACAGACGACTTTTCAAAAACAATTTTAACTTGCAAAAAGAATAATAAGATAAAAAACGTTTGCAAAGGATGTTTTGTTCGAGTATTGAACAGTGCTTTAAATGAATTATCATGTGTAGTATTTATAGTAGAGAGGAGATCTAGGTTTTCATCTAAGAAACCCTAGATGCCGTGTGGATTGATGCACAAGGAAGAAATTAGGTTAAATCTTATTTAATCATTTACAACTCATAAAATCTTGGAAGATAGGAAAGAATAAAATAAAAATAATATATGGAGATAAGAAATCTCTAACAAATATTATTTTGATTTACCATGAATCTTATCCAAGCACGAAAAAGATCTTAATCCATTTATTTATTCTAATAATATCTTAGTAAAAGATATGGAATAAATATAAGAAGATAAAATATCTTTAACAAATATTTTACCTAAGATCTTTATCTAAACCCTAGATTTGAAGAGGATCTCGTGTAGGTTAAGGAAGGAATAAGATATATCATTTTCCTATTTTAATCCAATAATATTTTAGGTAAAAGATATAAAATAAATATAAGGAGATAAAATATCTCTAACAAATATTTATTTAAGATTTTTACCATAAACCCTAGATACTATATAGATCACGTGTGAAGTATATAGTAAATAGGAGAACCAATCTTATTATTTAACCTAACAATATCCTAGTAGAAGATATGGAATAAATCTAAATAACCATAAAGATATAAAATATCTTTAGTAATAATCTTATTTAGATTTACCCTAATCTTTACTTGCACAAGGAGTTTTACACGTGTAGGAGACGGCCCATAAGCCTACTACATCCAACGTGAAACCCTAGTAAGATATTAGGTTAAACAAATTAGGGTTTAGATATGAGTTAGTACAAAACCCTAGTTAGCCACCAAGTAACAACCCATAAGTTGTCACACAAAGTCGGCCTAACTAAAGGGTGATTATCTATTCATAACCCAATTCAAGTGCAAAGTTCAATCTACTATAAAATAGGTTTTTCATTTAAAGAATATAAAGATAAGATTTGAAAAACTATTTTCAAAACAATTAAAAAAACAAGTCGTGCGTTTTTAATATTGCAGCTCAATGTTATAGCTAAATCACTTATAACATTGAGTCTGGTAGGTAATGTTATAACCATAACAGCTATAACTTTACTTACCAAAATCATTTCTTTAAATACCGTTATAAGATGATGACCTACGCTATCTAATCTTCCTGGAGTTCTTCAATGTAGGATCATCTCTTTATCTTGATCATAAGCTCTTCATCTTGAGCTTGTTATAGACTTGATCGAGCCTTTTGCTTGAGTGATCATCATACTTGAAACTTGTTACAGTTACTATGACGCTTTAAGAATCTTCAATGTTATAGCTCAAGCCGCTATAACATTACTTGAACGATGCTTCACAAATCTTCAATGTTATAGCCAAGGATGCTATAACATTACTTGCTTAATCTTGTAAACCTAAGTCAATCTTAACAAAGACTAAACAAACTATTACGAGCAAGAGTATATATAATATAAAGCACACATTTGTCATTATCAAAACTTAATCATATATCTATATGGTCCAACAATGTGGTTATAGGTGACGAGTTCGTAAAGGAGCCTTTCTGATTGATTGCTGGGGTTGATTAGATTGCAAATAAGGTAGAGTTTCCTTACTCAGTTGGATGTATAATTGATTAAGTTTTTTGTGATTAATTGTTGGCATGTTATCTTTGATTGGAATTGATGGAGGTTGATTGGATTGTACTTGTTGGTTGGTTGTTGTTTTGGGACCATGTCGAGAGATGGTTCCATCCCCATGTTCGCCCCTGTGACTCCCGACATAAGAGGGATGTGCACATTAAGGAGCAGGGATCGCTCATTGAGATGATCGGGGCTTAGGTTTTATGGATGCGGTCCCCACTGGCGGGGTGGGTTACCTGTTGCAATGGGTAACCTGGCAGGGCTACACATTTTAATGTGTATTCCGTTATTGAAAATTGTTGGAGTTGGATATTGGTTGATTGTGTTGTAGTATATGTTTCTGCTGCGTATAATTGATTTTCTTATACAATTGACTGACCCCGATTTATGTTTTCAAAACTGTGGTGATCAACTCGGGGATGGTGAGCAGTTGACTTAGGAGGTGATGGATGTTGAGATAGCTCAGGGGATATGGATGGGCGAAGTCATCACTTGTTGCGTCGATTAGCTGTAGTTGAGTTTAGTTTTATGACTTTTGGTTTTGGTTGTATCGTTTTAGAGTTTCAAGACTTTTAACCTTTTCTTTCAGCTGTTTAATAACAGTTGTTTCATTATGGCTTCTATGATGCATACTACCTCGGGTAACCGAGATGGTATCACCCTTATATGCTAAGGTAGTCCTTGGTAAGGCACTTTGGTATATGGGGGTATTACAGTAAGAGTAAAACTTTAATTTTTTACGAGTGAAACTTTAATGCTTAAAATTGAAACTTTAATTTTTTTAGGTCCTTTTCCAATATAAAAGTTGGAATTTATGTAATAATGTAATTATGACTAACTTTTGTGTAATTTCACCATTTTTTAATTGAAACTTTAATAGTAACGAGTGACTTTAATTTTTTTAGGCCATTTTCTATATAAAAATTCGAATTTCACTGATTTATAAATGAAACTTTAATGTTAAACAAGTGAAACTTTAATGGTATGCGTTTGTAACTTTATTGCTTAAAAAGTCATTTTATATATAAATTTTTTATGTAATTTTTATGTAACTTTAATGGTATATGATTGAAACTTTAATGGTATATGTTTGAAACTTCTCCACGGTTTATATTAACCACCACCACTTTAACCTCCTCCCCCATCAACCACCACCTTCACTTCCAACAACACCACCACCGTGCCGGCCCCACCTCACCCGAGCCACAACCACCACCACGACATCCCCACCCAAACAATTTCAATCGAAAAAAAAAACAAAATCTGAAAACAGCCATTAGACCACCACCACCGACGTTTTCTGTATACCACCACCTCCATCTCTTCCCCCTCATGCCGCCTACCACCCGAACACACCACCACGCACACGCCAAGCATCCCACGGTTCCAGATCTGAAAAAAAAAAAGAGAAATGGAAGAAGAAAAGTTTGCTGCCGCGGTTGGGGAGGAGAGGAGGAGGGACGACGGAGGCAACACACACCACGACCTCCTTTACTCAGATCTGAAAAGAAATAAAAGGGAGAGAGGTGGCAGGTAACACCCCCTTCTTACCCAGCCAAGGTAGTGGGAGGATGTTACCATCTCAGTTTCCCGAGGCGGTGAATCGGAGTTGCAATTAAGAAACATTTAATATAAATAAAGTATTTAACGAATTACAAATGAATAAATGAATGTTAAATGTAAACTATAACATATACAACTCGACTACTATCAACGTCATCTAACTAGGTGGCTCGACTCCAAGTCCAAAGCGCGTCCCGTCTCAGGTGTGACATCAAACCAATCTGTACTCAACCTGCTCCCCATATGATCGTAAATATCATATGGAACGACACATGCCACCCCGGAAATAGCTGACAATTTACACAGACACACGCACGTCAATTTCAATATATAAACATAAGACACAACTTGATAGATAAATATGCAACATGCCAATGATATGAATGAGACAATATTATATAATCACCACGCCGGTACCGTGACACGCCCAGACGTACCCACAACCACGCCAGTACCGGGACACGCCCAGACGTACCCACAACCACCGGTGCCAAGGACACGCCCATGACACCACACCTCACAAATAGGTACCGGGACACGCGCAGAGGTACCGAACCTGGAAGCCAACCGTATCCCCTGCCAGACGCTGTGTCTCAACCACACGAGTTCCTCCGTACTCAAGTCATTAATGTGCACATCCCTCTTGGAGTAGGAAGCTCCAAGAGGCGACTCAAGCGTAAGACGGTCTCCCAACCGTCTTACGTCTCCTCAACAACAACTATCACCACCAACAATTTCCAACCGTCACATATATCACAAAATGCATCACAATATGCCAATATGCCAATTACACAATGAATATGCATAACTCTTACAAATTGTGCCTTTTTCTCATATTCATGAATGTCAATCATACCACATACCCATGTATGCCAACAACCACGTGTAATAAAGCAAATTCAGTGACATTAAGAAACCAACTATAATGACTCATTAATATGTTATGAAGAAATCTCAACAATACTATGAGACTAACAACCCACAACAATCATGTCATAATGCAATAACAACACAATAATGACACATGAAACCATTTACACTTATTAAAACCGAGTAGGATTAACCTACCTTTTAGCAATCTTCACAAGCAATCCAATTAATCCAATTAATAAGCAAGATATGTCTCCTAAGACCGTCTCATCCTACAATACCACATAATAACTATCACAAATCATCCTACACTATAACATAATACTAAGCCCCTTATTATTACCCACATATACATACTAATTACTAATTAAACAACCCAATAAGAAACCCCTAAAAGTTAGGATTCATAAGACTATAAAAGAGTAGATCTCAACTTACAAGGTGAAAGGATGAAGGAGAAGGTGAGCAATACTCTAATCCATGCTAGAATACCCTAATATGGTGTTTGTGAGGGTCTTAGAGAGAAGGGAGAGAGTTTGGAGAGATAAGGAAGAAGATAGAAATGAAATAGTAGAAGGGGTTTTGCGGGTTTTAAAACCCGTCCGACCAGAGGGCACCCGACTGAGTGCCGAGTCCACTCGATCGAGTGCCAAACACTCGGTCGAGTTCCAAACACCTGGTCGAGTGCCTAGTCCACTCGGTCGAGTGACCCTCACTCGGTCGAGTGTTCAATCCACTCGGTCGAGTGCAATGCAGATTTCATCAATGACCAGTTTTCGTAAAACAGTCATATCTCACTCGTTTCTTATTAATTTTTGGCGTGTGACCTACCGTTTGAATTTTAAGAGAACAAGCTATCACCACCAATTATAATCACATCAATACCATGTCTAGACCTCAAGTTATTATTGTTTTAAGACGACCCTTCTATAGGCGGATATTATAACAACTTCATTAAGTCTAGTACAGGTTATACTCGGTCTACTTTATAGTCATACTTCACTCCCGAGTAGACTCCTCTAACCCGAGGGTCCTATCACGCATCCTAAGGTTCCTTTGCGGGTTCCAAAATACCCAGATATTACAATCTCCTCTCCCCCCCCCCCCAAAAAAATGAACTTCGTCCCCGAAGTTCGCCTTACTCACTCTTTTCACAATTATTCCTCAATCTTCTCTCAAGTCTCGTTACCGGTTATCATGTACTCTCTCGCCATTTTACTCTAACATAAAGTCTGTTAAGATTCTTATTGTCATTTTGACTCTTATTAACCATACATGTTTATCGTACTTATCCCAAGGTTCTTTGCTCAATTCTCATTACTTCCTCACGTGTCGTACTCTTTCTCTCCTTGATTTCCGAATTATTACTTTCACTCCCCCCTAAAAGAGAACTTCGTCCCGAAGTTCAACTGTCAAACTTCATAATGTGCTCTCATATGCGCATTACGAAATTCCACAAATGACCATGTTCCGGGTTCATCACTCTTTCTTATTTATTGCAAATCCGTAATTAAATCTCATATAATCGTAATTCATTGATATAACTTCCACCCTACAAGCCCCCAAAGGTCAAAGAACAAAATCAAACCCATGGTTCCAATCTCTAACCCCATAAATAACTCCCAACTTATGTTGGTTATATTTATACGTATCTATCACACGGTATGAGTCGTATATATTACATCAAATCTCATACACTCTCATGTATGCACATCAAATCGCAATATGCGGACTCCCTAAAACAATTAGATAATGCCAAACTTACATGTTATGTGACTCAATCATTTTCAATATTTCCATTTTTCGTACGCCTTGCCATGCATATACCGCGTCAAATCCACCATATGATCACACATGTGTTTCCACATCCGTTTCCGTCCATCATAAACACTTCTGTTATTAGTGTCATGCGACTTTGATTATGCATTCAATATTACTATGCGACACACACATCATGACAAAACTTCACACAACATTGACATTGTTATCATGATAAAATGAACTCATGGCAATTAACGTGCACACACACAATTGTCACATCATTTTTACCATCAAGTTGCTCATGTTAAATTAACAATTTTCATTTAAATTTCACTTTTAAGTAGCAAAAGCCACATAATATGGTCAAATGTAAACAATGCATAAGGTCTCACCCATGTGGGATCATCATGTTCATCCGACACAAACCAACCAATATAAACCGTGAAAGTAAGGGTATACACCCAATATTTAGTCGAGTATTGACAAAACAAGGGTAAAAGCGGACCACTCGGTCAAATGTAGAAGGCCACTCGGTCGAGTGTCACCTGGGCAGAAGGTTTTCGTTCCTAAACTCGTTTCCAAGCTTTCCTATTTCATCATACAAATGCTAATAGACTCCGATGGTGACTAATACACACTATCAAATAACCGAGTTTAATACAAACTCTTGGCCTAAGGCTATCATTACTACACAATTAAGATAAAATGTTCGAGACACACTACCGACACAAACATGCTATTTCATAGTTCTTTTCGCAACCGTTTCATCTCCTCCCCCACCACCGGCAACTGTATCACCATATCGTCACCAACAATCGCACTGTAGTGCGACACAATAGTCAATAATCACATTAGTATACATAACACCTTATACTATGTCGTGAACACGGCCCTAGCAACCCATTATTCTCAAGGGATAATAACAACATCATCACCCAAAAAAACGCTACAACGAGGTTACCTTGCATACCATGAATGTTTCGCGTAACAACTAAAAGACGACTTTACAAACAACATCTTTTACTATCACTCATAAGCCGGAGTCTCACCCAACTACTTTCACACTTCATGCATACACACATAGCTTAAGCGTCATACTATATAACACAAGTGACCAAATCTCTTAACAACATAATTAAACTCACATGCATTACGTAGCACACTCTTACTCTCATAACCGCGAAAACCAAGCTTTGTAAAACCAACTCAACATTATTTATCCCAATTATTAAAACTCAAACTCATCCTTATTACGTCACGTCCAACAACACGTCCTTCCCATAAGGGTTCACCCGAAACTTGTAAGAAACTCCTTATTGAATGTCGGATTACAGAACTTGCAAAATTCCCGACTCGTTTCTAGTTCTAATGCTCTCTCTCATATTCCGATCTCATAAAGGTTCGTCACCATCTATTTGATTCATACCATTTCTTAAGTACAATATTACACCCCAACCAATATTATCAAATCATGCTATCACTCTCCTTTTCAAACTCTTCGGTACCTCACTATTACCTCATCATTCCACAAATCCCGACTCAAACATGTGTTAACCAAAATATTCGAGTCCTACTCACCAATGATCACTCTCATATGTCCTTCAAATGCCGTTAACTAACTACGAGTCCGAACAACCGCTAAATATCCAACCATGGTCGCACTCCACCCATCATCTATAGGTTGTCTCTCATGATCAACTCACTCAACTCAAAGCTTTGTATAGGCCACATAGATTTCTAGTGTTCTCGATTCCCAAACTTGATGACTATACCTAATTCCACGCATCTTGTCCGAGACATATGCGTAAGGGTTAGGGTGAGAAAATTTTCCTTTCGGGCTCACACAAACTCTATGCCCAAAACTCCCGGGGGTTAAATCCCTGGAGGTACCACCGGCTCTTGGTGAGCATCTCTTGCTTAATTGCTGCTCGCGTTCCTTGATACCCTCGACATGCCACAGGGCCCATTTCACATGTCAAATCTCGGATGGGGTGATGAGAATTAAGACGATCCGGAATGGATAAGGAAGAGGTAAGAATCAAATAATCTTGGAATGAATAGAAATTTTCCCTAGCACTTTAAATCAGCAACCAACACTTGAAAATAAATCCTTGACACGAGTATTCATTCAAACAACGTTTACTTAGACACAAGTTTTCCGAGAAAAGAAGTCTTGGTGAAATCATGCTACAGTCTAATTCCAATTAAGATGAGGATGAACATTTAACAACCTCGACACCAGTACTTCAAGAATGAACATAAGAGTCAAAATTGTTTGGCATACTTCTACATTTTCATAAATTTGAGATACCTTAAAATAAATGTTCTAACTTAAGTTAACACCACACACTATTAGCAAGTGGAAGAAAAAAGGCAATCCAAATGATAACTAAGCATGGAAATAAAAATCTGGGTATACTAATTACGCAATTTGGAAAATTGTTTGTCTTAAGGATGGAAATTTTTCTCAACCTACGGCTTCACCATCCATTGTAGTGGAACATTAACATTACATGAAACAAGTAAACCATGTTTGAGTTTCATGACTCATAGAAATTTTGAGAGTCTTAGTCAAAATTTTAAGGTAAAATTTTCGTTTTAAGATGGAGCGTAGCTTTACTAACAAAGAAGGTAGTCTTATAACATAATTAAACAAAGTTTTACACATGAAAAATCAAAATTTGGGTATGGTTTCCCCATATTATGAAATTTTAAGATGAACTTTTTAGATAAAATTTCCGCATGAAAGACAAGATCTATCACTAACCACAAAGGTTAGGCCTTTGTTGGTCAGCTAAATCCAACAACAAGCACCAAATTTTAAGCATTGACTCAAGAACACAAGCTTTTAAGCTCATCTATGGTTGACAAAATTTTAACAAAAAAATTTTATTTTTTACCACATTAATGACGTAGAAAGTTAATTACTACCATGTATTGAACAAACTCATGCAATTAATTGGTAAAACTTAAACAAACAAGTGTAGATCTAACAAAAATAAAATTGGGGAAAATGGGGAAAGATGAACAAACTTTCATGGTCAAATTAGAGAAGACATATGAAGAAAAGTGGAGTAGCAAAATATAATAATCCAAACAACAAACCACAAAAATGGAGTTTTGGGATCATGTATAGATAAATATTGATGTTGAAGTTAGGGGTTTGAGATAAAAATGAAGAATATAAGATAGAGAAAAATGCAAATTTTACATGAGTTTCTCAGCCCGTCAGACTCACTTGGTCGAGTATTGAGGGCACTCGGTCGAGTGCAGCTTCACTCGATCGAGTGAGCATTTTCCAGAAGTTTACCAGTTTCCAGAATTTTCCCACTCGGTCGAGTAACTGGTCCACTAGGTCGAGTACTACCCTACCTGGTCGATCGTGGCCCAGTACTCACTCGAGTGATCCTCTACGGCTTTCAATTCTCGATTAAATTGAACTATGGTTTCCCTGCAACACAAAGAAGGATTCGGGAGTCCACCGACTATCGGTGACCCATCCCGAGTTAACATCATACGGCATCATACTCACGTCTTTGACACATTACCTTCATACTCATAACTACTCTACCAACAATCATCATTATTCATGCTTTAACGATAACACTAACAAGTTCAAACACGCATATGATATCTACATGCCAAGATTGAGGATTAATATCCCTCATGCACACACACACACACACACACACACACACACACACACACACACACACACACACACACACACACACACACACACACACACACACACACACACACACACACACACACACACACACACACACACATACACATACACACACACAACAATCCTTTCCGAAACATGTTGTACACATAGTTCTTTCACCCGACTTTCATAAGTTATCATATTCCACTAGTAAAGAAATGACATTAGGCGGGGACAAAAAGCTATGGTTATGAAAAATAGTCGTAGCCTATTATATTAGGCTGCGGTTTTTTTTTTTTGTAGAATGTAAGTTCTCATTAAGCTCAAAAACATCTATTACAAGCTAATTGATAATAATAATTAGGAGGATCATCTACATTATAGAAGACATCCAATTGACATCCGCATTAGCTACTACCTTACAACTAATCATCCTTGACCTGAGGCTCTTCTGAATCTGTTGTATCACTACATTCGGCCTCATTAAAATGTCATCAATTCAAGATTGATTCCGCTGTTGCCACACTGCATAATACACTGCCATTACAGAAGCAAGGCAAATGCTTTTCTTCAATGAGATCCATTTCCTTCTCCCAATCCAGATGATACCATTAACATTAGGTACAGGGATGTGCAGCCAATCACATACCCCTGCCATAATCAGACAAGCATACTGACAGCTCTGAAAGACATGCTCAATCGTTTCCTGACCAGTATTGTAGAGACAGCAAACCTCATCCTGGCAAACACCATGCTTATACAGTTTGGCCTTAACATTGAGTGCATTCCTGAGTATCAACCAGGACAAGAATTTATGCTTTGGTATTGCCCAGCTCTTTCAAAGCAACTTAGCCCATCCAACTTTCTGCTCTTTGTGTCGAATCCATTCATAACCTGATCTGACATTGTAACCACCCTTCTCAGCAAGCCAGTTACCATTCACAGACCCATTTTTGAACTCATCTTTAATTTTGCAGATAGTCTTCCAGTTCCAGCTCATATGAGGTTTAGGAACATGACTATCCCAATTGCTACCCTTGATATAAATCTGATGGACCCACTTGACCCATAAGCTATCTGGCTTGCTATACAAGCACCATACTAGCTTCCCAACAGTAGCCCTATTCCAGTCAAAGCTATATCTAAGGCCTAAACCTCCTTCACTTTGTGGGGTACAGACATGCTCCCAACTAACCAGAGGGGATCTTAAGTAGATATTAGTGCCATCCCAGAGATAATTTCGACAAATGCTGTCAATATTCTTCATCACACCTTTAGGGATCAAAAAAATATTTGCCCAGTAGGTAAATAGAGAAGTTAGGACATATTTCACCAACACTACCCTACCTGCATAACAGAGGTTCCTAGCTCCAAAAGACCTGATCCTCTTCATTAGTTTTTCAATTAGCACCAAACACTCCTTTTTTCCCAAATTTCTAGCAGTGATAGGTACACCTAAGTACTTGAAGGGAATTTGCCCTTCCACACAACCAGAAAGACCAATAATATAGTCTCTGACATGGCTCTGAACTCCAGTAAAATATATGTTGGACTTTTGCTTGTTCATATGTAATCCAGAGGCTTCAGAGAAGGTGGCAAAGGATCTCAGCAGAATCATAGCAGATTGTTTATCACCCCTTGAGAATAATAATAAGTCATCAGCAAACATAAGGTGCTGCAGTCTGAGCTTACTGCAAAGAGAATGAAACTTGAAGGGTAACACCTCTATAGTGAAATCCAGGATTCTAGAGAGATACTCCATTGCTATTGTGAATAACAAAGGGGAGAGAGGGTCCCCTTGCCTCAGACCTTATTTCCCTTGGAAGAATCCAAAGGGTTCTCCATTTAGCACCAAAGAATAGGAGGCAGTAGTCACACATTCCTTGAGCAGTGCAATAAAATGAGGAGTAAAGTTCAGAGCCATCAGCATCTGTAGAAGAAATGACCAGTTCACTGAATCATAAGCTTTTTTTAGGTCAACTTTAATAAGACATCGAGGAGAAACTGATGCCCTATTACAAAACCTGATGATATCCTGACACACAAGAATGTTTTCAATGATGTTTCTGCACTGTATAAATCCCCCTTGATTAGGACTAATAATATAAGGGAGAATCTTGGCAAGTCTTGAACATAGTAGTTTAGATATAATCTTGTACAAGACATTACTTCATGAGATAGGTCTGAATTGACCCACATTCTCAGGTAATGGCACCTTAGGAATCAGAGAAACAAAGTGTGGTTCACTTGCTTAAGCAGTTTCCCATGAGTAAAGAAATCAGAGACTGCTCCACAAATATCCTCTCCTATTATCCCCCAAGAGTCTTTAAATAAAGCACTTGAGAACCCATCAGGGCCAGGAGCTTTATGATTTGGAATTGAGAATAAAGCTTCCTTAATCTCAACATTAGACACAGGGCTCAAAAGAATCTCCCAGTGCTCATCAGTACAAACAGGCCCCCTTTTAACAACTGATTCATTAACCTGCTTCACAACATCAGATTCACCCAGCAGTTTCTTATAAAAGCTTAAGAAAGCCTGCTGAATGTCACCAGGTTCAGTACACCAGTGACCCTGCTCATCAGCTATTCTGAGGACCTTATTCCTAGCTTACATGGACTTCATGTAGCTATGAAACAGCCTAGTGTTAGTGTCCCCTTCAGCAAGCCATATAGCTTTAGATTTTTGCATTAGGAAACTATTACATGCAGTTTGTAACTCTTGATAGTCTTTCAAAGCAAGCATCTCAATACCAATCAGATCAGTATTGGTTGGATCACTTCTCAACTGCTCCTGCACATACTCAAGATGCTTTCATGCCCTCACACAGTTATTCTCCACATATCCAAACAAATCTCTATTAAGCTCCTTCAAGGGGTTCTTAAGCAGCTTAAGCTTCCTTATAATTTGAAACATAGGAGTGCCTGAGATGCAATTATCCCAAATCTTCTTAACAGTTGGGAGAAATTGATCCACACCACTCCACATATTAAAATACTTAAAACATCTTTTTTTCTGAGAATTTGAGCTCTGCCTCTGAATAATGCAAGGGGTATGGTCAAAGTACCCTTCAACATGGAAGTGAGCATAGTAATCAGCTCTCTCATTAACCCACTCATGATTAACAAGAGCCCTGATCGGTCCATTTCGTGTTCACAATTAAAGGTGTGGTCGTTGGGTCACGTCCGAATCAAAACACAATTTATAGCTTCACAAACAACTCTACAATTAGTGAAGAGGCAAGCAAAGGTCGGATCCCAAGGGACGGGTATTGAATTGAGATTTCTATTGCAACTAGTAGTGTCTAAGGGGTGTCACAAATTGGGTTGATGTAGAAGGTTACTAACTAAAATAGCAATGAAAATAAACTAGCAAGATGAATTAAAAAGAGGTGTAAACAATTGATTAAAAAGCACTAGGGTGTCATGGGATCATAGGGGAATCATGGGAATTGATCATACAAACATGTTCTCAAATTATAAGCAAGCAATTATTGTTGTGATGGATTGAGTTGGGTTATATCTTACAATCCTAGGAAAGTTTGGGTCCCGGAGCCGAATCGATTAGATCGTACAACACCTACAAGTCGACTTAATCTTCCCTACTCAACAATATGCATGGTCTAATGAGACTCGAGTTGGGTTATGTCTTACAAGTCTCATTGAAAAGATAGAAGATGATAGTAAATGCAAGGATTCATAGGCTTAGCATTTCATCAAATATAACATGTGCATGAGTTGAGATCAAAACAAGCAAGCAAATAAAACATGAAAGCATATTAATTTAAGCATGAATCATTCCCCATGTTGGTTTCCCCTAATCACCCATTTAACCCTAGCTAAGAGACTACTCACTCATTATCATGTTGATCATGCTAGCAAGGTTGTCAATCATACCAACAAAATGAAACATGATGAATAAATGAAAGTAATTAACAATAATTAAAAAGGGATTAAGAGAATTATACCTATCAATGATTCCAATAATAAAGCAAAGATAAAAGAAGTACTTGAATGCTTGATTGAGAGGTTGTCAATCTCCCAACAATAACCCAAATAATCTTCAATTACCCAAAATAACGGATGAACAAAGGAGAGATTAAGGAAATAAAACTTGTATTAGAACTTGATTAATTGTTGATTACAAAGCTAAAGAGAGATTTGATTGATATTAACTACTCTAATTATTGATAAGAAGAACATGCTCCTCTAATTAGACTAATGGGGTATTTATAGTGGAAATTAGGGAGGATGCATTAGGGTTAACTAACGGCTAAACTAGTAATTACACTTTTTAAATTGAGCAGGGAGGAGCCGGTATTTTCCGAAGGAAGGGCTTCTTTCTTTGTAGCTTGGAGAAGAGGAAATCGCGTTGTCTTTGGAATCGGGCGGAATAAGGTCGGGACGGGCGGATTCTGGTGATGGAATCCGAGCGGATTCAAGGGAATCTGGGCGTATTGTGGAGGTGGAATCCGAGCGGATTAGTGGAAAGCCGCACGGATTCTGCAGCTGGAGGACGGCCGGATTGGGGACAATCCGCACGGATTGTTCCCCAGCAAGGCTTCTTCCTCTTTTCTTCCCTTTTATTCATAAATTCCTTGGGGATTTCCTTGGGGACTCAAGGATCCTTTCTCAACATTGCTCTTCTACTATAATATGTACAAAGGCCTTCTAATCTTGTCTCTCCTTGATGCTTGGTCATTGAATTCGATCAATTTAGTCTCGTTTTGCCATGAAAATGCAAGATTCTTACTCCTTTCCTACCAAGGGATCAAAATCTCAAAGAATATGCAAAACAAAGAACTAAAGATAATAAATGACCCAAATATGCACTAAAAAGCATGGGAACAAGGCTAATCGGGGGCTAAATATGCGCTAGTTATGGTCACATCAAATATCCCCAAACCGAACATTTGCTCGTCCCGAGTAGAGAGGTGATAAAGACTAGGACCAATACTAACCTATCCTAATAATATAGTCGATATGAGACAATTAGCGGGTCTCACTCCGCCCCTTCAACTCACAACAAGACAACCATGAGGTAGGATGCCTTCTTGCAAGGCAAGGTGGGTCTTGCCAAAATGGCGACACATACAAACATTAAGCACATAAAAACACATAATGGATGCATCTACAAAAGGAATAGCCACTTCCTCATCAAGTGGCGGAGGCACTAAAGAGGAACAAATTTAAGAGCATGTAATCCTTCACAAATACTAGTTCAACAAATTACTAAGGCTAAGAGGATGGCACTAAATCACCTCCAAATGGTGTTAAACTAGACTACTTTCGTCCTCAATTTCCAAATGCTTTCGTCAAGAGCGATCGGATGGTGGTGGAATGATGATCCCTATGATGCTAGTAGCATATGACATGACAAGTCTCGAATTCTCTACAAAAGTAAAGGTCGTGGATCGTCCCAAGCTCGACCAAGTGGCTTGACAAAAAGGCTTTTTGGGAATGAAATGCTCAAATCTTTATTCACAACGGGTGGATATGACTAGTATTCAAAATTGTCCTCATTTCACTTTCACATTTCAAAAATTTAAGATGGGGTTTGTCCCTTCCGGTCTAGTGTCCTTTGCTTTCGCCAATCGCTTATTAGGCAACCGGTTAACCTCTAGACAATAGCTTTTCGGGGTGATAGTCACTCTGTCTCTGGGCGGCCGAATTCACAACCGTATGGGGGCCCAATTCAATGGATCCCGCACCAAAGCACATCGAAGTGGTACGCCTCCATCAAAACAACTTAAATTTCTCAACATTCAACAATTCATAACATTTGAGGTTTCCTTGGCATTAAATTACTTCCACATGACAAAATTCTTTGAAATGAGCACTTCAAGCTTATTGATAAAATATTTTTGGGTTGCCTTACCACAAGGTCAATCAAGGTCACCTAGACAAGTTAACCAAGTCCACATCGCATCACGGGGTTGGATAGGTGACTCACATGCAAACCCTTGACTAGGCTTTGGGTCATGGGTCAAAAGATACTAGTATGACACTATCTAGGGTGTTTTACAACCATTCTAGTAGGCAAAGTCTTAAGTTGAACAAGTATTTGTAATGGCTTAGTTGCTCTTGTCAAAGTTCCTAGTTAGGCATTTTTCAAAACATTTCTAACATGCAACTACATGCCATGATGCAACTAATATAAACATCCTAATACAAGTGATTCTATCAACTAATATGACATATAAACTAAATGCAAGTCCTAAGTTCACATTGTTATACCGCATCAATCAAAATAAAGCCACATAGTCATTAACATAAAGAGGAAAAAGGAGATTGGAAAGATCATACCATGCGGTCTTCATGATCCTCATGTCTCAGATGTGGCGTAGTCAATCAATGTGAACAAGGATAGAACAAATACAATATATACAAAACAATATACACAAGACTATAAAAGGAAATAAACATGTTTTTGGGTTTTTCAATTTTTCAAATTTTTATGATTTTCGGAATTTTTCAATTTTTTTGGATTGTTTTGAATAAGAGTTAAATGTTAGAATTCCCATCCCCACACTAATATGGGCATTGTCCTTAATGGCCAAAATGATGGAAATTAGGCAAAGATGATGCATAATTTCTATACTAAATGCAATCTATACTAAGCTATACTACATGATGCATGGTTTTTGTTATGACGGAGAGGATAATTTAAATTACCTCCCGTTGTGTATGCATTAACTTCCCCAAACCGAGTGAGACACTATTGCTAATGTCCAAGTATGGGTGTAGTTCATGCACACACTATGCAATGCATGAGACTAATTTGTCATTTTGGATTTTGAAAATGGGAACAATAAAATGAGAACACCTCAATGGTACCGAGGTGTGAGTCCTCTTTGGTGCTAGGACTACTCCAACAATGATCAAGAAAAATAATTAAAACAAAGAGAGAAATAGACAAACCATGAGAGGGTAGGAGTCTCCAAGGCTTGCTAATCTTCCATCATGTCATCACCATCATCACTTTCCTCATTAGAAGTGGTCACATTGCCACTTCCCTCTTCATTTGCTTCTTCACTTTGCTCATCATCCATTTCATCATCCTTTTCTCCTTCTTCACTTGCTTCTTCACCAATGTTATCATCAACTTCTTCATTACCAACAACCTCATTGTCACCCGAAGCGACCCTAGATGCACCCGGAAATAGGACTTCTCTATCCGCCCAACTAGGCAAAGGACATGATGGATCAAGTAGTCCTTGCCTAGCTAAGTGTAGGAGGGGTGGATATTGAGTCAAGTAAGCATTTTTCCGATCCTCAAAGGCTTGCTTGTGCATTGCTTGCATGAGAAGAGTCAAATAATCATTTCTAGCTTCAACTCCTTCCGGCTTGAACTCTTGATACTCAAAGGGGTAAGGTGGTATGACAATGGAAGAGGAGGGAATTTCAAGTTCACCCTTTTGTTGTTGAATAATATACTCGGCCTCTTTAGAAAGGGGAAGTAGATAATTGGTCCGGTGGACGCTTAGACGACAAATCTTTGAAGGCAAGGTGAACGATCTAGCTTCACTAGTGAGCCATCCATACTTGGTATCAAGAGGGTTATGAGCAACCCACTTGTACTTGTGTATCATAGTATGCAAATCAACAAGATGACCACCCTCCTTTGCTTTGTACTTGTTATCCTTATTGAAGTTAGGATCAAAGTACTTAGCTAGGATAGTGACTAGGCCGCCATTGACAATAACGGTAGTGCCCTTCTTCCCACAATCAATGTTGAGCCATCTATCTACCAAGAGCCTCAAAGAGTTGAAAGGCTTGGTGTGTACTCTTCCAATGTTCAAAGCCGATTCAAGAAGAATAAAATCAAGTTTGGTGAAATGGTTGGTATCTTTCCTTGCAATAATGGTGTTGCCTATGACCTTGTGCCATACTCTTATGCCCAGGTGGTGGACTAAAAGAGCACGACTCGCATGAAAGTCCTCAAATTTCCTCCCGGAAATTGCCTCCCAAAGAGGGTCGGGGTCATACTTTCCATAATTCTTAAAATAACTTGGTTCATCACTAAGACTTTCAAACAACTTTGGTGACTTTCAAAGAACTCAAAAATTCCAAGGTAAGGGAGGGGTATGTCAATTCTTTTGATTCAAACAACTTCTCTAACCTCATGGCTTTGAAAAAGGCTCTAGTTTGCTCAAGGACACCCAATTTTTCTAAGTTATCTTCACATATAAATTTGGTGGATTGAATTGATTTCCTAGCAAACTTGGCAAAAGTATCTCTATGGGTTTTGAAAATAAAAGTTACCTCCAGATATTGCAAAAGTTGATCGATTTCCAGAGTAGAAGATGTTGTTGCTCCCATAGAAGATTGTTGTTGTTGTTGTTGCACTTCCAAGGTTGGTGTTGCTACCACCATAGCCAATGCTTTCTTTGCTTGAAGAGTCTTTTGCCTTTGCGAAAGTGCCTTTGGTGCCTTTGTTGCTCCCTTAGTCCTTGCCATTGATGAACTAACCAAGAAAAGAATGAAAAATCTTCAATTTGTAGTATACCCAAATCGATTTAAAGGTGAAAGGCTTTGCCTTTAGGAATTCAAAAATCGACTCAAAGGTTGAAGATTTTGTGCTTGGTTTTGATTTTTATTGAAAAAGGAGTGATTGATTTGTTGTTAGAAGGATGATTTGATTTGATTTTGGTGAATGTAGTTGAGGAAATTTGATTTTGTGATGGAGAGGGTGAGGGTTTTGATGTTTTGAAGTAGTGTTATGAATGAATGAATGAATGAATGAATGAAGGTGGGAGGGATTTTATAAAGACCAAAAATTTTGAACTGCAGGGGCAATCCGTGCGGATTCTGCCAAATCCGGGCGGATTCTGGTCTTTCTGGGTTTTATAAAACTCGCCTAAAGACGGGCGGATTCTGGAGAAGACGCTCGGATTTTCTTGATACTGGACGGGCGGATTTGCCTGAAGACGGACGGATTTCAGTCCAGGAAATTTTTCTTGTTTTACTCAGCACTGAAGACGTGCGTCTTCTGTCCAAGACGGACGGATTATCAGAGACGGGCGGATTATAGTGCAAGACGCCCGAATTCTCTTACAGTCAAAAATCTTCCAAAATCTCAGCTTATAAAGACGTGCGTCTTCAACTCAGTCCGCTCGGATTACTGAAGACGGGCGGATTCTCTTGAATCCGTTCGGATTCGACCCCTTGTACCCGGATTCAGTTCCATCCGTGCACAATGCATATCCCTTGTCATTCTTCCATTCTTTCTTCATGTCTTGTGTTCTTCATTGTGGGGGCACTACTAAGGCATGGATAGCCTAGGCAATTGCCATCCCCACACTAAGGTAAAGCACTACACATCAATTAAAATTATTAGTCCCTCCCTCACTTCTCTCAAACATGACAATTATCTTGATCAAAGTAAATAAAATAAATCCAAAGATGACAAAATTGAAATACAAGAATTGAAATGCGAGTTAGGGAGTTAGAAATATTTACAAATGGTGGTTTAGGGAGGACTCCACCAAACTCTCATTCTTGATGAGATGTCAAGGGGGCATGTCCAAGGTGTTGTTGATGTTGCTCAACACCTTGAAAAAGTAATCAAAAGCTTGTTCATTATCATGGTAGAGGTCTTCAATAGACCTTGGCCCTTGTTGTCGGTCTTGATCGATGGCATTACCAATGTAGGGATTAAAAATCCCTTCAAATTCGTCGTCCCAAAGACCACAAACTTCATTAAGTTGATCATTGAAAATCTCTTGATTTGATGGAGACAACTCTCCCAAATTCTTCTCTTGGCCAATGAGGCCATTCTCTTCTTCCTTGATTGATTTTGATGAGCTTTGCAAGCTCTCCTTCACTTGCTCTTTGAATGGAGCGTCTTCAATTTTCTTCTTCCATTGTTGTTCCGATTTCTTCCTCTCATCCTTTCGGCTATAATGATCAATCATGAAACATGGTTCATGCAAATGAGGAGCTCTCATAGTCTTGTCAAGATTAAACGTTATGCTTTCATCTCCCACTTCTAGAGTGAGCTCACCATGTTTCACATCAATTACCGCGCCCGCGGTGTGTAGGAAAGGTCTTCCTAGAATGATTGGAATGTTGGAATCTTCCTCCATATCAACAATGACAAAGTCCACCGGGATGAAAAACTTCCCAATTCGCACGGGGACATCTTCCCATATCCCTAATCGTGTCTTCGTCGATCTATCGGCCATTTGGAGTGTGATGTTGGTTCATTTAAGCTCTCCCATCCCCAACCTTTTACTCACCGAGTACGGCATGACACTCACACTAGCCCCTAGATCACATAAGGCTTTGTTGATCGTCGTGTCGCCAATGGTACACGGTATTGAGAAGCTTCCCGGATCCTTTAATTTTGGAGGTGAACTCCCTTGAAGTATTGCACTACTCACCTTAGTGAAGGCGGTAGTCTCAAGCTTCCGGATCGACTTCTTCTTTGTGAGGATATCTTTCATGTATTTCGCATAGGCCGGCTCGTGATTGATTAATTCCGTGAAAGGAATTGAGACTTCCAAATTCTTCACAATTTCCATGAACTTTCCAAGTTGGTCATCAAATTTGGGCTTGGCTTGACGACTTGGAAAAGGAAGTCTAATCACAATGGGCTCCTTCTCCTTGACCTTGTCTTCATTTTTCTTTGGACTTTCTTCTTTTGATGATTCTCCATCTTTGGAGTTTTGCACAATTTCTTCCTTTTCACTAGCTTCCACAACTTCATTCTCAACTTGCTTCCTTGGTGCTTCATACCTTGTACCACTTCTCAGGTGAATGGCACTAACCGTATCATGTCTAGGGGGATTACTTTGAGGTGGTAATTGCCCCTTTTGTCTTTGTGAGCTTGAAGATGCTAGTTGAGTCAATTGTGTTTCCAACATCTTGGTGTGAGCTAGAATGTTGTTGATGGTGGTTTCCTTTGCTTGACTATCTTTTTGCATTTGAGTGAAAAATTCTTGTTGATTCTTTTGCATTTGGAGGACCGCTTTTTGGACATCAAAACCTTGGTCATTTTGGTGATTGTATGGATTTTGATTTTGGTAACCTTGGTTTTGATTGAAAAAGGGTCTTTGATTTTGGTTTCTCATGGGTGGTGTAGTGTATGTTGTTTGAGGGTTTTGAACATTTTGGCTTTTATATGAGAGATTTGGATGGAATTTGGTGTTTTCATTGTAATAGTTGGAATAAGGGGTACCACTCTTGTATGCTTGGAAAGCATTCACTTGTTCATTTGTTCCCCTACATTCACCTTGGTCATGTCCCAAATTTCCACAATTCTCACATATCCCACTTGGGATTGATGAGGATGCCGTCATGGCATTAACATGATGCTTTGGTGATTTTGAGACTTCTTCAAGTCTAGCCATAGCTTTTTCAAACTTCAAATTGATTGTGTCAATGTGAGCACTAAGTTGAGCACCCAATTGAGTAACGGAGTCCACTTCATGCTTTCCTCCTCTAGTAGCCTTGCGAGGTCTACTATATTGTGAGTTATGGACCGCCATTTCCTCAATCTTGTTCCATGTTTGATTGTCATCAACTTCGGTGAACATTCCATTTGATCCCATATTGAGAATGTTCCTAGAATCTTCATATAAACCGTTCCAAAATTGTTGTACCAAAAACCATTCGCTAAGTCCATGGTGAGGACATGAGCGACAAATTCCCTTGAACCGCTCCCAAGCTTCATACAAAGATTCTTCATCCCTTTGCGTAAAACCTGTAATTTGAGCTCTTATCATGTTAGTCTTCTCCGGTGGGTAGAATTTTTTGTAGAAAGCTAGAGCCAACTTCTTCCAAGAATCTATTCCGAGGGTGGCCTTGTCAAGGCCCTTCAACCATTGCTTCGCGGTGCCGATTAGAGAAAAAGGAAATAAGACCCATCTAATTTGGTCTTGAGTCACACCCGTTTGAGAGATTGCATCACAATAGTCGCAAAAGGTTTCCATATGAGAATGAGGGTCTTCACTAGGCATCCCCCCAAATTGGCTCCTTTCAACTAATTGGATGAAGGAGGACTTGGCAATAAAATTTCCGGTTAGATGTTGCGGTGTAGGAGTACCATTTGGTAGGTTCTCCTCGGTGGGTACGGAGTGTGACGAGAATTTAGGCATTGTAGGTTGATTTTGTGGGGTATTGTGTAATGGGTTCTCCTCTCCTTCTATTGCGAAAGGGTTGACGAACTCAATAGTTGGTTGAACAACTTCACTAATACCTCTTAAATTCCTCCTAACAAGTCTCCTATTGTTCGTCGAGGTTCTTTCGATTTCACGGTCAAAAGGTAACAAATCACCTTGTGACCTTCTAGACATGCAAAATATCAAACAATTCGAAAACAATTAGAACAAACCTTGAGGAGTTTTACTTCCCCAAGGCGAAGAAAGACACAACTAATAACAATAAAAAGGAAATCTAAATCAAGTAAACACCGTCCCCGGCAACGACGCCATTTTTGATCGGTCCGTTTCGTGTTCACAATTAAAGGTGTGGTCGTTGGGTCACGTCCGAATCAAAACACAATTTATAGCTTCACAAACAACTCTACAATTAGTAAAGAGGCAAGCAAAGGTCGGATCCCAAGGGACGGGTATTGAAATGAGATTTCTATTGCAACTAGTAGTGTCTAAGGGGTGTCACAAATTTGGTTGATGTAGAAGGTCACTAACTAAAATAGCAATGAAAATAAACTAGCAAGATGAATTAAAAAGGGGTGTAAACAATTGATTAAAAAGCACTAGGGTGTCATGGGATCATAGGGGAATCATGGGAATGGATCATACAAACATGTTCTCAAATTATAAGCAAGCAATTATTGTTGTGATGGATTGAGTTGGGTTATATCTTACAATCCTAGGAAAGTTTGGGTCCCGGAGCCGAATCGATTAGATTGTACAACACTTACAATTCGACTTAATCTTCCCTACTCAACAACATGCATGGTCTAATGAGACTCGAGTTGGGTTATATCTTACAAGTCTCATTGAAAAGATAGAAGATGATAGTAAATGCAAGGATTCATAGGCTTAGCATTTCATCAAATATAACATGTGCATGAGTTGAGATCAAAACAAGCAAGCAAATAAAACATGAAAGCATATTAATTTAAGCATGAATCATTCCCCATGTTGGTTTCCCCTAATCACCCATTTAACCCTAGCTAAGAGACTACTCACTCATTATCATGTTGATCATGCTAGCAAGGTTGTCAATCATACCAACAAAATGAAACATGATGAATAAATGAAAGTAATTAACAATAATTAAAAAGGGATTAAGAGAATTATACCTATCAATGATTCCAATAATAAAGCAAAGATAAAAGAAGTACTTGAATGCTTGATTGAGAGGTTGTCAATCTCCCAACAATAACCCAAATAATCTTCAATTACCCAAAATAAAGGATGAACAAAGGAGAGATTAAGGAAATAAAACTTGTATTAGAACTTGATTAATTGTTGATTACAAAGCTAAAGAGAGATTTGATTGATATTAACTACTCTAATTATTGATAAGAAGAACATGCTCCTCTAATTAGACTAATGGGGTATTTATAGTGGAAATTAGGGAGGATGCATTAGGGTTAACTAAGGGCTAAACTAGTAATTACACTTTTTAAATTGAGCAGGGAGGAGCCGGTATTTTCCGAAGGAAGGGCTTCTTTCTTTTTAACTTGGAGAAGAGGAAATCGCGTTGTGCTGGAATCCGGGCGGAATAAGGTCGGGACGGGCGGATTCTGGTGATGGAATCCGAGCGGATTCAAGGGAATCCGGGCGTATTGTGGAGGTGGAATCCGAGCGGATTAGTGAAAAGCCGCACGGATTCTGCAGCTGGAGGACGGCCGCCAATCCGCACGGATTGTTCCTCAGCAAGGCTTCTTCTTCTTTTCTTCCCTTTTCTTCATAAATTCCTTGGGGATTTCCTTGGGGACTCAAGGATCCTTTCTCAACATTGCTCTTCTACTATAATATGTACAAAGGCCTTCTAATCTTGTCTCTCCTTGATGCTTGGTCATTGAATTCGATCAATTTAGTCTCGTTTTGCCATGAAAATGCAAGATTCTTACTCCTTTCCTACCAAGGGATCAAAATCTCAAAGAATATGCAAAACAAAGAACTAAAGATAATAAATGACCCAAATATGCACTAAAAAGCATGGTAACAAGCCCTGTCCAGCCTACTATACACTCTAGAAGCTGCATCCTGCTTGTTATTCCAAGTAAAATAAGAGCCAGTTGCAGCAATAGCCACCAAATTACAACAATCCACGCAGTTCTGGAAATAAGCTATTTCCTCATCAGTAGACTGTCCACCCAGCCATTCACAAGTACTAAGAACTGTATTAAAGTCCCCACATAAGATCCAAGGACCATTTATAAGAGTCTTAAAGTAAGCAAGCCTATCCCATAAACCTTTTCTCTCCTGAACACCATTGAAAGCATATATCATAGTAAGGTAAAAGGAGCCACCAGAAGTCAAATCCTTTACATTAACATGAATAAATTTAAAAGGCTTCGGTTGTTTATTAGCTGTGGCCATTTATAATAACATAAGGCCCACAAAGAAATACTCCGTATAATACTCTGTATACTCGTATGATATAAGAGGGGAAGGACAGAAAACCTTATCGGAAATCCCCATTTATCCTTTCTCAATCTGTCACTCTCACACATTCTCAACCCTAACCCTGACCTCCATCCCTAATTCGCCTCCTCTCCGGCCCTCCACCACACACAGTAAGTCGTCGTCGTCAACATGATCCTATCTTGAACAATCCAAAACGCCCTCACCTCCATCTCGGATCGCCCCTAACGCCGCCGCCTTTGATCTTCGTCGTCTAAATTAAGATTCGTCGATTGAATTGGTTTCCTTGAGTTCTTTCCTTTGCGGTGAGTAACTCTTGTCTCTTTTTCTGTATTTTTAAATAATATCGTTCAAATTGATGATTTTTCAGTTCGAATATCTGATTATTTTTCTCGAAATACAGCCAAAATACAAGTTTTTGTTTCATCATTGTTTTCTATGTTTTTTAACTCAATAAACCTTTGAATAATTTGTCTCAAGGGGGTGCTATTTGTGGTTTGCGAATGGATTTTAACTTCGCAAACCTTTGAATAATTCTTGTTTCATCATTGTTATATCGGGTTATTCGAGTTTGCTACGGGATTTTTGTATTATAAATGGCTAGAAGGTAGAGCGGAGGGCAATCGTCGGGTTATTAGCTCTCCTGAACTTCCGAAAACTCGACCGTACCAAAACTCATTCTATTTTGCAGCCTCATCAAAAGCACCACCATTAATAATCCCGCTCAAATATCATTAGATTGCTGCGAAGATGTACCAAATGTTAGAACTATATATGGTATATGGTCCTGTATCTTGTCATATTTGGTAGTATCTTATCAAACTAATTATCTGAATTTCATCAAGTATGTTAAAGATCTTCATGTAATGGCTAAGCATTGCTCCACCCCTTCAATGATTAGCGAAGCATGTTCATCCTCACTTTTCCGCCTTCTGTATTCAACTTTACTATTGGTCTCACACTTGCTTAAATTAATGTTTAAGCCACCTAGAGATCTCTGGATGGAAAACGCACATGTATACTACAATAATAGTCCGTTGCACCAAAAAAAAAACAATAATAGTCCGTAGCTGATAAACCTCGAAGAATAAAAAGTCAATAAAATTCAGCACTAAAACAAAAACAAGTTATTTTTTTTTTGGTGAAATGTAAAATTCCATTAAGAACGAAACAGCTATTACAAGCTACAATTTTTAATACAGACAATTTCAACACCTAACACAATAGAGGTGTTTTACAACGACATTTGCAAGGAAATAAGCCAAGTTTGATCCCTAACCGTACAAATCTGCTTAAATTTCGCCTGCAACCAAGTCTTAATTACACGTTGAATCATCTGACAAAGGACCTCAGGTCGCATAATACACTCATCCAAACGAGCCCTATTCCTTTGCATCCAAATGTGGTATTGTGCAGCTTGAAATAAACACAATATCACCCCTTTCTTCAAATCAGAAATCTAACTAAGCCCAATCCACTGAATGTAACCTGTAGAAGGGAGAATGATGCCACACAGCCTGGCCATTTCCTCAAAAATCAGATTGTTGTAACTACACTCCTGGAACAGATGAGTATGAGTTTCAGCTGCAACTCCACAGATCAAACACCTATCATCAGTGGCCACCCCAAGTCTTTGAAGTCTATCTTTGAGTAACATTGCTTCCCGTGCTATTAGCCAACCCATGAACTGATGCTTAGGTAAGCACCATCCATTCCAAACATACGCATGCCAACTCACCACAGGGAACTTCTTCCTCAGTAAATCATATCCACTGCTGACAGTATAACCTTTACTGTCGAAAGTCCATTGATCATTAGTGTAACCAAAAGCCAACTTATCTCTCACACGACACACACTCTTCCATCCCCAGCTAATGTCACCACTAGGGTTGTACTCAGACCAAGGAACACCCTTTAAATAAATCTGATTGATCCACTTAACCCAAAGCTTATCAGGATTGCAGTAGATCCACCATACTAATTTTCCAATGGTGGCTACATTCCAAGCATGACTATCTCTAATGCCTAAACCACCTTCTTGCTTAGGGGCACAAACCTTTTCCCAGCTTACTTTAGGCACCTTTATAAACTCAGCATTCCTATCCCAAAGATAGTTACGACAGATATAGTTAATTTTATTTAGCACCCCAGTGGGAATAATAAAAATATTACTCCAGTAGCTATAAATTGAAGAGAGTACTGAGTTAACCAGAATCAGACGCCCTACATAAGACAATTTCTTTGAACCAAAGCTCCTAATCCTGCTGATCATCTTTTCAATGAGGATATTACAGTCAGATTTCTTCATTTTGCCACAAGTAATTGGCACTCCCAAGTACCTAAATGGTAGCTGACCTTCAAGAAAACCAGTGGCCTGCAAAATATCCTCTTTCACACTAGTTGGCACTCCATTGAAGTAAGAATTAGTCTTTGAGCTATTCATCTGCAACCCAGAAGTACAAGAGAAAGTTGCAAAATATCTAAGAAGGACCATAATGGAACCAACATCCCCCTTTGAGAATAAAAGTAAGTCATCCGTAAACATAAGATGACATAATTTGAGCTTGGCACAAAGGGGATGGAATCTGAAGGGCGTAGTTGAAGTAGTATAGGAGAGCACCCTAGTCAGATATTCCATAGCTATAGTGAAAAGGAGAGGGGACAGAGGGTCACCTTGCCTCAGTCCTTTTTTCCCCTTAAAATGTCCAAAAGTCTCCCCATTTAAAACAAGAGAATAGGAGGCAGTCCCCACACATTCCGTTATCATATCAATAAACTGTTGTGGGAAATTGAGAGCACCCATCATCTGATCTAAAAAAAGCCAATTCACAGAGTCATGGGCTTTTTTTAGATCAACCTTCAACATAAATCTAGGTGAAACTGCTTTCCTATTGTAGCATCTAACCACATCCTGGCATATTAGAATATTCTCCACTATACTCCTGCCCTGGATAAACCCCCCTTGATTGTCACTAATAATATGGGGTAAAATTTTTGCCAATCTGTTGCACAACAGCTTAGAAATGCACTTATAGGTGACATTACAACAGGAGATTGGTCTATACTGAGAAACATTTTTAGGCATACCCACTTTTGGGATCAAGGTGATAAGAGTATGGTTAACTTGCTTCAGTAATTTGCCATTGAGAAAAAAATCATGCACATCAGCACATAAAGACTCACCCACCACATCCCAGGCATCATGGAAGAAGGCACTAGAGTACCCATCAGGGCCAGCAGCTTTATGTTTGGGAATAGAAAACAAAACCTGTCTGATCTCTTCATCTGTAACAGGGGCCAGGAGCAGGGCATGATGATCACTAGTGCAAATTCTCCCCAGCTGAACAACCTGATTCGAAACATTCTTGGTACTATAAGAGGTCCCCAATAAATTCTCATAAAAGCTCAGGAAAGCATGTTGAATTGCAACAGTATCTTCACATAACCTTCCTTTTATATCCTCTACTTTCAGCACCTTATTTCTCACCTGCCTATTCTTGATCAGGCTATGGAAGTATTTTGAGTTACTATCCCTCTTATCCAACCACAAAGCCTAAGATTTTTGAAGTAGATACTCATGGCTAGCCTGATTAAGAAAAGAAACAGCACTAGCAGCATGTAATTCTTGTTGAATCAGCTCAGAGTTAAGTGGATCATTCCTCAATTTTTCCTGGGTAAAATCCAAATGCATCTGAGCTCTACTGGCATTATTCTCCACATCATTGAAATCAGCTGCATTTAACCTTTTGAGAGGCCATTTTAAATTCTTCAGATTATTGACCAACTTATACATATTAGTCCCATAACCTTCCTTCTGCCAAAAATGCTTAACACACTCAATAAAATTTGCAGATTTACTCCACATGTTAAAATACTTAAAACTCCTTCTCTTTTTAACTTCAGTTGCAGTGCATTGAACAACACAGGGAGTGTGGTCAAAGACTCCCTCACAGTAGAAATGAGCATAAACATTCTCATTTTCCTGCAACCAAGTATGGTTAACATCCAATCTACTGTATACTCTAGTAGCAGCTTCTTGTTTATTACACCAAGTATACAAAGATCCACTAGTTGGGCAATCAGCAATCTCATATTCATCAATACAATTCTTGAAATCCTCCATCTCCTCATCAGTACAATTGCCCCCTAGCCTTTCAGCTGGAACCAGAACAGTATTGAAATCCCCACAGACTGTCCAGGGTTCAGAAATATCTTGTTTAAAACCACACAATGTTTGCCAAAGACTTTTCCTCTCATGTGTCCCATTAAAAGCATATACCATTGTAAGATAAAATTTATAATCAATCCCCAAATCTTTCACTGCCAAATGAATGAATTGGGAATTATTGTAACACCCCCATTTATTTAGGAGCCTTTAGCAAGACATTCCCAATAAATAGGACTGTTACCATCTCGGTTGCCCGAGGTAAATGATACAAATTAAAACAAACCAAAGTACTTTAATAACTTTAACTGAAATAATGGTTATATTACATTGCCAACCGGTTAAATTTAAACCTTAACATTACAATATACTACGTAGCGGAAATTACAAAAAAAATAAAGTTGTATAAGTCAACTAAGTGATCTAGCCAACAACTACGGTCCAAGTCGAGCTCACATCTCAATGCTCCCAAGCCAGCTAATCTTTAGTACCTGTCAAATCTGCTCCCCATTATGGTTCATCACAGGTGTTCACGAATACACTGTCGACCACGAGGTTGAGTAGGATAACAATCTCAAGACAGATAATATAAATAGTATAAAGATTCGAACACCAACGCCAAATCAACTTTTCTCCCAATACACCACCACGAAGGTATTAAACGGTGTCTGCCAGTAAGTTTATAATACATCACCCGAAGGTTCTTACCATGATGTCTACCTCAGCCAGTAAGTTTATATAACATCACCCGAAGGCCCTTACCATGATGTCTACCTCAGCCAGGCTAAACCTGATATCAAACTCATTATCAAATCAACGGTAGCAACAATAATGGCTACCTACCACACCGTCTCAAGAACATCCAATAAAACCCCTTCCAATCACAATATACAAGATATGTATAATCCAATTATCCAAACAGTTCAATTCAATTAACACAACATCCAATTAAATGAGAAGATACACAATTAATAGGTCCAGTAGAATCATTATCCTACCTTTTCGGCAAAATACTCCCAAATAGCAATCCAATAAGATATTTAGAAAAATTCCACTTCAAACCGTCTCAACAATTCCGTCACCTAATAAGATATCATTATTCACAATCACTACTAATTCTAATTATATAAATTATAAACAATTAAACTAATTTTGTATTTTACTTATTAATTAATTAATTAATTATAAATTAATTATGTTATTTATGTGCTCGTATAAATTATTACATAAAACCCGTCTTAAATAATGAAACCAACCAACAATAGAACCCGTGTACACACCCACAAACACAACCCCGTACCACACCTCAAAACCACGTTCAACACCCTTCCTTCACCCGTGTTTTTCCGACACTACCAACCACCAACAACAACACCTAGGCCCGCCACCTCTAGCTTGCATCATGACGCACACAACCAGTCCCTAAACACCAAACATACCGCCCCCTACAACCCACACAACCACGCCCTATACTCCCTCCTTAAACCCGACACCGACAAACAACGCAAACAACTCACCACCATGGCAGCTCGTGACCACCACGAGTCCCTCCTGGAGAAGCCCAGGTACGGCTCAACCAACCTGGGTCACCACCACCCATGGCCAGCAACTCACGGCATCACCAACGACTACAACAACCAAACTGCCCCTGTTTTCGCGACACCCATCAACCATCCACACAAACCACCACCTCCGACCACCCTAATGCAACCAATAGGACCGACTAACGACAATGAACCCAGCCAACCCTAGTTCGAGTCCAACAAGTCAAAGCAATCGTGTCTAAAATGGTTCAAACGTGTTTAGCAATACCATGCCCTATCGCGTGTTTTCCGGCAGCCACCGCGCAAAACACTACCCAAGACCACCCTTATCCACCCACCATATTCGACCCACACCCAGGTGCTAACTCAAACCGAACCCAAGTCAATATGGGTTCAAAAATCCAATTTCAGTTCATCACAACCACCCCACAACAACCCCTTCAAACACCCCCTTCCCGGCGGTCCCTGGTGGTCATACATAATACCGGTCACACCCTGATATCCCTCGGTCATGGTTATGGTCTTAGTTCGTCATATGGTCGTCTAGTTTACGAGTTATAATATGGCAAAGTATATACATAAGACCGTCTTACCTCGAGTTAATTAGTGATGTAAATTCCGTCTTAATTCCTTCTACGTGTCTCCTCTTCTTTTATGAATTACTTTTCATATTTATTAAGTATTTATAGACTAGGTTTAGGGAGTATATGAGACCAATTAGAAAACTTTTGCCTTTTCTAATTATTATTAAGAATTACCAATTATTATTATATTTATTATTTATTATTATATTATTAAATTCCGCTTTAAATCCCGACTACTACTCTTGCTAGGCCTAATATAATCAGCCCATTATTCACAACACACGGCCCAAGGCTTATTACTAGCTAAACCCAATTCCCGACTTGCTTATTTATTTATTATTTAATTAACGTCTTTCTCGCAACTACTATTAGAAATCTCATTAATTAATTATTTAAATTACATAAACTATTCTCATTAATTATTATTAAATTACGGGGTATTACAGTCTTCCCCACTTAAAATGAACTTCGTCCCGAAGTTCGCCCATAACTACTAAAACAACATTTATAAACATTCGCACAACTGAGCCTCATTCCAACTTATGATCATTGCAACATAATTAACTTACTTAATCATTATAAAACCATATCATACTTATCAAAATGTATCACAAACTAATTCAAAACATGAAAATGTATCACAAAATAAACTTAAAACATGAGGTGTCACATTCTACCCCCCTAAAAATAAACTTTGTCCCGAAGTTTCGGAACTACTACTACCTTATTAAAACAACTAACAACTTAAATACTTATAAATGATAAGACTCCACTCCTCCTAATAAACCCTAGTTACTCTTCTCCCCACTCCCTTGTACGGTGCTAGTTGTTCCAAATGTCTTTCCACCATTACTCTGATCAACTCCTTTGCCTTGCCTGTTATTGTAGCTCTGATTGTAGCTATTATTAAAATTCACCTGATTGCTCCGACCCCCGGTGTTGAGCCTGATATTTTACACTACCGTCAGGCTAGAATTCAACCTCAGCAGTACCATTTAGGCGAGTTTAACATAGCGGTCCAGGCAAGGAGACAGGCTAGAAGACTATATCAGGCGGACATGGCATCATACTGAAAATACTGATCAGGGTACAACTCAGGTCAGGCATTATTATAAGTCAGCACAGTACATCAGTACAGCAGGCATTGTCAGGGTACAACAGACACTGTCAGGCTTGTGTACAAAGTAGTTTAGCCTGACAGGCATTGATACAGGCCAGGAGAGGTATGCAGGGATACAAGGGACGACCAGCATACAATATGGAGGAGATATTTACCTAGCATGGGATGCCAAACAATTAGGCACATGTGTGAATTAACCAAGTCCAAGTTAGTTCCTATTTATAAGGAAGACTTGGTTCCTTATTTCCTCATTAGTAGCAACAATTAGCAAGGAACGGTCAAGAGAAGAACAAGTCAACTACAATCAAGGAAACAACCCTAGAAAAGTGGAGCTACTTCCTACTTACAAGCAACTACTCCTTCTACCTATTTTACTATAAATACGAAGCAAACAAAGACGCATCTGATCCCACTCTCATCTACTCGACATTAAGCAAATACTACAATTATTTAGCAATTACAACATTGTTCTTATATTACGCAAAATACATAGTGAAATCCTCTCCTGGCTTGGTGCCCGTGGTTTTTTCCCATTCAAGGGTTTTTCCACGTATAAATCATTGTCTCATGTCTCTTTTTACTATTCTTTACTTTTAATTTATCTCTTTTTACTTTATAATCAACCCTGCGAAGGTACAACCACAATACTATCATAATAGGATGATACTAGTTAACCTCACCATAATCTACCCCGGTAGGAATACCCTAGAATGCCTGGCCGGATTCAGCTGCGTAAAATCCGGTCAAAACAATTGGCGCCCACCGTGGGGCATCTAGTTTATCATTCCTACAAATTATTCGCAATATCTTTTCTTCTCCACAACAAGTTTTGAGAGCTTTAAGAAAGATCGATACAAAAATTTCCATCTCTACACTACAAACGTTGAATCCAAGAGAAATATTGTCAAGACAAGCTAGAAGCCCTTCCAATAACAACAAGTATAACATTGCTTAGGAGAATGCGGGGTTCAAGTGAAAATTTCTTTCTAAAGAAATTCAAAGATAAGTCTTTCTCATATCCAATACAAGTTTCGCAAACTCTAAACAATATATCTTAAAATTTTGGTACTTTGATCTTACTTCTACATTTAAATTTTAGATTTTGTTAATTCTAATAATTTTATGTTCTTAGGAAATTTAAAGCCTTGAACATCAAAATACAAGTCTGGCTGGACAACTTAGCCCGACCAAGCGAGCTTAAAAGTCATACTGAATAGTATCGGTGCAGGACAGTCCAGTCTTATAAGAATTTCACGTAGGGAGAAATTTCTACCAGGAATTATTATGCAAGGCTATTAATCTATCATGATATGCCTGTCATTCATTCCCTCTCTTGGCTGATGCCTGGTCGTCATCTGCTAGCCTGGCTAGAATGCCCCTACCAATATTTCCAAATCGCACAAAGCCTGGTCGGGATAAGATTTTCATCCTGGCCTAGTAAGGGTGTTCAAGTATTCCTGCACAGATAAGTCCTTATCCTTTCAATAAAATTTAAATATATATGTCATCGCAGTACAAATACAAAAACAACTATGGATCAAATATTTTTTTTTTAAAAAAATAATAAATAAATAATAATAATCATCTTACATATAATATTCTTAGTCAGTCCTGATACACTAGTGTTAGTCAAGCCTGACTGATTTTTTGAAATCACTGACTGTTGTTTTTGGAGAGAAAATCACTGACTGATGTTTTTTGAAATCAGCCTGACCTGACTGTTTTTGGAAGGAAAAATTAGCCTGACCTGATTGTTTTCGGACAGAAAATCACCCTGGCCTGACTGTTTTGGAAAGATAAATTGTCCTGGCCTGACCAGTCAGTCCCGATATGCTTAGATCTATCATCACACTACCTTAATGAATTCTCACATTATTACTCATTAACTTTTCCTTATTATGTTTCGAACTTGTGTAGCATAAAACTAAAAACTTTGAACCAATAAAATTGTTACCTTTAATGGTTGATAATGCCTGGACAATTAAAGACACAATCTATCCTGACCAGCTAGTCAACATAGTTGTAATTGAATAATTTATGTGAATCATTAAGAAACTACTTGTGACTATTTTGGAAGATATGATATAATTTCAGTCCTATCAAATACAAAACATTGTGTGCCATGTGATAAGTTTATAAGTTACAAGGAAACCAAAAGAGGCATAGAAGCCTATCCTGAACAGATTAAAACAAACTGGAGCTCCAATCACCAAAGTCGTCGGGGGCATCAAAAAGCTCTGCTTTGGCGGGGAAAATTCTGACCCTGGACAAATTCTTATCGAGGCCCTCGAAACATACAAAGCTTTCTATAACCTCCCGAAAGGAAAACACAATTATTCGTGTGGACTACTATTCATGAGATGACATCATAAACTATCTTTCTACTCCTCTCATTCGGCCTGGCCAGGCAAAAGGCAACCACTATCGGTTTACACATTCTTGTGACTGAAACAACCGTCAGTAGAGTCCTGGTCAGGAAAGATAATGATCAGCAACACCCAGCCTATTCAGTAAGTAAAAGTCTACTAGATGCGGACATGAGGTATGACTTTCTTGAAAAACATGTTTTAGATATAATTATTTCATGTACTAAACTTCGTCCCTACTATGAATGTCGCCCTATTATAGTCAGAACTAACCTCCTCATTAAACCTGTCGTGAGGAAGCCTGCACTGTCAGGCAGTAAGATGACCAAGTAGTCTGTCCAGCTAAGCACATATGATATCACCTTTAACCCATGATAATAATCAAATTCCATGCCCTAGCAAACTTTGTGGCTGATTTCAGTCCTAATCTAGAATCAAACTTTAAACCAATTAGACACCTAGACCTCCGGTCAGGGATGAACCATGTTTACATATGAGGCAACCAACATGAAGGGGACATGATTAGGTTTAGTACTAAAATCTCCACAAGGAGACATAATAGCACATGTTGTAAGCTGTTTATTCAAAATTGTCAACAATGAAGCTCGATACAAAGCTCTCATAGCAGGGCTCAGGGCTGAACCATACTTGAGATGTCTTGAACCACTCAAAACTAACCAAGATCTCCAGGACAGCCATGATGGATGTTGTGTCAACCACAAAGAGGAAGAAGCCTGGCCAGGACGTCAGGCTATCCAAAAACAAAATGCTAGGCAGAATCTAGCAACAAAGTAATAATCAGTTGCCTAAAGAAGAAGCTAGAAAGAAAGAAAGGAAGATGGGCTGAAGAACTTCCCTTGGTCCTTTGGGCTGACCGAACCACGCCTAAAACATCCACAGGCCAAACCCCCTACTCCACGGTCTATGGATGTGAAGCAGTAATCCCAGCTGAGGTCGACATTCCATCAGCCAGATGCAGCCTGAATACAATAACGAGCAATATACCTCTAATGGAGGACAACCTGGACTTGACGGAAGAGCTAAGAGATGCGGCCCAAACATTAGAATGGCAAACATATCGAAAGAGTTGCAAAAAGCTACAACAAGACTGTCAAAGCTAGAGTATTCAGGGTAGGAGACCTTGTTCTCAGAAAAGTTTTTCAGTCCACAAAAGAAAAGAATGCTGGCAAATTGGCCCCAACCTGGGAAGGTCCCTACCTGATTGACTCAATAGTCGGCCAGGGAGCTTATAGACTACAAACCCTGAACGGCGAAATGACCCCAAGTACTTGTCAATATTCTCGTATTTCCCTTTACCGAGTAGAATCTTCAATATTTGTTTTACATACTGTACTTTACTTAAAACAAATTTTAAAGATTGGGGGCCACCCCACTGATATCCAACTTTCAGTTGCAAAAACAGGCCTTAAAATATTGAGCTCAATTTAATATACAAACCTGGAAAACCTTTTCCTGGCTTGTATAACATAGATGGGTCATAAGCCCTCCAGACAGGCAAGGGATATAAGCCCTCCAGACAGGCAATAACCCCACCCATGACACAAAGAACTGGCCAGATCCAGTGCAAAAAAGCTGGCCTGGTCCAGACGAATAACTGGCCAGATCCAGTACACGAATAACTGGCCAGATCCAGTACACGAATAACTGGCCAGATCCAGTACACAAAGAACTGGCCAGATCCAGTGCAAAAAAGCTGGCCCGATTCAGACAAATAACTGGCCAGATCCAGTACACAAAGAACTGGCCAGATCCAGTGCAAAAAAGCTGGCCCGATCCAGACGAATAACTGGCCAGATCCAGTACACATCCAAAATGGCCAGATCCAAACGAAAAGTTATATTCACGAGCCCTCCAGACAGGTATAATCAAAGCCCTCCAGTCAGGCTAAGGATAATAAGCCCTCCAGCCAGGCAAAAATCCTTTTATACGGGGACGAAGGTGAAAGATCCTGACAACTCATACAAAACCCTCCAGACAGGCATAATCAAGGCCCTCCAGTCAGGCTGAGGATCATAAGCCATCCAGACAGGCAAATATTCTTCCAAAAGTACAACTATCAAAAAATAAACAAAACAGGATCAAATACTATCACCAGTCAGAAATTGTTTCTCGCCTGACCGAGCACCATAATTCTTCTTTTGTCATGAAGGACATCAACCTCCATCAGCTTACGATCCCAGGAATGTTCCAGAACTAATGCCTTCACTTAAAAGGTGTCCTGAAAAGTTATAACATTATTTATCTTCATCAGCATTGGGGCATCCTACATAACATATTGTTCAAAGGTTGTCTTATACTCATCATCATGTCCTTAAGGAGGAAACTTCACCTCAACTTCATCGTCAGGCTTCTAATGAAAGTCGGGGTATACATCATCAAAGCTATATCTTTCCTGACTTGGCAAAAGCTTCATGAGTGATTCCAATACACTTACAAAAAACAATATATCAGCGATTGCTTGATTATTGCCACCAGGTTTACTCTTTCCTATATTTCATATTTCACTCTCCTGTTTTTCTTTATATTTTCCACCTATCAGGAGCTATCATTCACGTGCAGGACACAGAGCGCATGACTAATCTAATTTTGTTTACGATTATCTAAATGCTAGTACAAAAAATATTGCAGGGATATTAATTCATACACTTGATCAAGTTACTAACATTGTCGATCTGCACTTTACTCTAATTTTATCTATCATATAGTGGGGCAAAAACAAGCCCTACCAACTGTATGCAGGTTAGAAAGAATCCTTAGACACGTAAGGAAGCGGTTATTTTTTCATATATGGCCTGACCCAGCGCAGTGAAGAAACATTAAGTCAGGAATATGTACAACTGCATGATCAAGCTTTGTCTATGATTGGAATAAAGTTATCTCCTCATTATTGGCTTGAACCACAAATAAATAAGGAGATAAGGGGCAATTGTTGAGCCTGATATTTTACACTACCGTCAGGCTAGAATTCAACCTCAGCAGTACCATTCAGGCGAGTTTAACATAGCGGTCCAGGCAAGGAGACAGGCTAGAAGACTATATCAGGCGGACATGGCATCATACTGAAAATACTGATCAGGGTACAACTCAGGTCAGGCATTATTATAAGTCAGCACAGTACATCAGTACAGCAGGCATTGTCAGGGTACAACAGACACTGTCAGGCTTGTGTACAAAGCAGTTTAGCCTGACAGGCATTGATACAGGCCAGGAGAGGTATGCAGGGATACAAGGGACGACCAGCATACAATATGGAGGAGATATTTACCTAGCATGGGATGCCAAACAATTAGGCACATGTGTGAATTAACCAAGTCCAAGTTAGTTCCTATTTATAAGGAAGACTTGGTTCCTTATTTCCTCATTAGTAGCAACAATTAGCAAGGAACGGTCAAGAGAAGAACAAGTCAACTACAATCAAGGAAACAACCCTAGAAAAGTGGAGCTACTTCCTACTTACAAGCAACTACTCCTTCTACCTATTTTACTATAAATACGAAGCAAACAAAGACGCATCTGATCCCACTCTCATCTACTCGACATTAAGCAAATACTACAATTATTTAGCAATTACAACATTGTTCTTATATTACGCAAAATACATAGTGAAATCCTCTCCTGGCTTGGTGCCCGTGGTTTTTTCCCATTCAAGGGTTTTTCCACGTATAAATCATTGTCTCATGTCTCTTTTTACTATTCTTTACTTTTAATTTATCTCTTTTTACTTTATAATCAACCCTGCGAAGGTACAACCACAATACTATCATAATAGGATGATACTAGTTAACCTCACCATAATCTACCCTGGCCGGAATACCCTAGAATGCCTGGCCGGATTCCAGGCTGCGTAAAATCCGGTCAAAACACCCGGTCTTCTGATTACTCCCGTAACCTGACATAGGAGTATAGTAACCCCCATTCTGATTCCCATTTCCAACACCACTCCCTTGCCTCTCCAAATTTACTCTACGCTCAAACCTCCTATGTCCCGGCTTCCCACACCTGAAACAATTCACATTACTAGCTCCACTAGACAACCCTCCACTCGAAAAATATGATTGAGTTTGACCCACACTCTGTTTCTTACTGCCTCCTGCACTCTCAGTTGTAATTTCTACCTTCCTCTTCTCGCCCTTCCCCTTCTTTTCCTCCTTCTCCATCTTCTCTTCCTTTAACATATCAGCAATCCTCTCTGCGTGCCCAGCTCGTTGATAAACATCATCCATGGTACTTGGCTGACCAGCTGCAAGTCTCTTCTTAATAGTAGTTGTTAATCCCTTTTCAAATCTGAGTGCCAACATCTCATCACTAAAATTCAAGTCAGCTACATATTCTGATAATTCCATAAACCTGTTATAATAAGTCTCTACTGTCATCTCATCAGTCATCCTAAAAGAATCAAATTCAGCTCTCATCTTACTCCTAATATGTTCTGGCACAAATACAGCTCTCATGGTCTCCTTAAAACCTTTCTAAGTAATAAAAGTTTCATCACTCTCCCTCCAAGCTTCCCTTAAGACCTCCTTACTACGATTCCACCACAAACCCCCTTTTCCCCTCAAATAGTAAGCAGCTTGATCTACTTGTAGCTCCGTAGGACAACCCAACAACTCAAAAAGGTTATCGAACTCCCTATGCCAATCACCTAGTAAAGATGGTTCACCTAATCCGTCATACTTCGTCGGGTTATGTCTTGCAATATTAGCACTCATCTTTGCTGGATCCTGAACTGACCCTTTAGCCTTCAAAGCCGCAGTTAAAGCCTCATTCATAGATATCAAACGGTCAATCTCCTCTTGGGACATGGTAGAGGGTGTAGGCGTAGATCTCTTTGGAGGAATGGTTCTATAAAAGTAAAACAAGACAACATAAGTTTCTACCCGAGTAAAGATAGCTTAACATTTTAAATATTCTATACTTACAAAGATAAGGTCTGATCAATTCTATCCTTTATTACCCCCTGCATAGGTCTTCCTATCATCACTCTCACCTCCCATTATCATAGGTTAATAACTGATAAAACATTTATATTAAACTTTTGGTAAAACTCGCGTTTTCAGAAATCAAAGTCAAGCTGTAAATTTCAAAGATCACCATTAAACAACCGTTACATTTTACATTGAGTTTTTATACTTTCCAGAAAATATAAATAGTTTTTAAAGCATGAGAAAAAGAATCAAGTCCAAATCTCAAATAATCAATTTATAAAGATTTTTACAATTCAGTGGGTCGAAACAAAACCGATCAGCAAAAGCTAAAACTTTTAGGTCAACTTGTAAAAATCACTATTAATTGTCAAAAATTCACCTTACAACGTGGGTTATCAATTGGAAAACATATTTGAGTCCTTTAAATAGTGGAGTTGGAATTAGGTAAAAATATTAAGTACAAATTAAATGAGAAATTTTACAAACTCGTTTGTCGAAAACTTCACTGTACAGGAACTTTCTGGCCACTGTCCACTAAATTATTTATTTCTCCCAACCCATAAAAGTTTTAAACATGAGACCACGGCATTGGTAAGCTAACTCATTAGGTTATCACTCATAAAAATATCAACCTTATATGATAAACGGAGGTGAAATGGAAACTAAATCAAATAGAGGTAAAATTTGACGAAATAAAATTCAGCTCTAGGTTTCTTTTTACTAGGTCACAAGCCCTTATTAACACCCTCCTACTTCTATATCAACACAACTTGGTCAATAAACTATCACACACGACTAGTATATACTCTAAAGCATTCACATCACAAGCTTAATCATTTCATAATATATTTTAAATAACATGGCTTTGGGATTCACACAACCGCATATCACTAGACATGATACTACTATCACACAACATCCAACCACATAATCAATACCAATTCGGCAATTACTTTCATGCTCATGATCAAAACAATTCAACATCAAAGCCTTATTTCATCCATACCACTCTTCTTAAAAATCAAGGTTACGTCCCGTAACCTCGGTCATCAACGAAAACAATACATATCCAAGGCAACAACGACTCCTAAGAAAATAAACAACATTCATTTTAAATTTACCCCACTCTTCAAGATCTCTCAAGGTAACCGGTTCAAAACTGGAAGGGCCGAGGTTCGGAGTGAGGGTACCTTCTCATCCTAAACCTAAAGGGGCTCCTAACAGTTTCTACCCGGGTTCATTTTATTAGACACATCCTAAGTTCATTTATTAAATTCATTGGTTAGGCCTGAGGATCGTTTTGCTCTGATACCACTTTGTAACACCCCCATTTATTTAGGAGCCTTTAGCAAGACATTCCCAATAAATAGGACTGTTACCATCTCGGTTGCCCGAGGTAAATGATACAAATTAAAACAAACCAAAGTACTTTAATAACTTTAACTGAAATAATGGTTATATTACATTGCCAACCGGTTAAATTTAAACCTTAACATTACAATATACTACGTAGCGGAAATTACAAAAAAAATAAAGTTGTATAAGTCAACTAAGTGATCTAGCCAACAACTACGGTCCAAGTTGAGCTCACATCCCAATGCTCCCAAGCCAGCTAATCTTTAGTACCTGTCAAATCTGCTCCCCATTATGGTTCATCACAGGTGTTCACGAATACACTGTCGACCACGAGGTTGAGTAGGATAACAATCTTAAGACAGATAATATAAATAGTATAAAGATTCGAACACCAACGCCAAATCAACTTTTCTCCCAATACACCACCACGAAGGTATTAAACGGTGTCTGCCAGTAAGTTTATAATACATCACCCGAAGGTTCTTACCATGATGTCTACCTCAGCCAGTAAGTTTATATAACATCACCCGAAGGCCCTTACCATGATGTCTACCTCAGCCAGGCTAAACCTGATATCAAACTCATTATCAAACCAACGGTAGCAACAATAATGGCTACCTACCACACCGTCTCAAGAACATCCAATAAAACCCCTTCCAATCACAATATACAAGATATGTATAATCCAATTATCCAAACAGTTCAATTCAATTAACACAACATCCAATTAAATGAGAAGATACACAATTAATAGGTCCAGTAGAATCGTTATCCTACCTTTTTCGGCAAAATACTCCCAAATAGCAATCCAATAAGATATTTAGAAATATTCCACTTCAAACCGTCTCAACAATTCCGTCACCTAATAAGATATCATTATTCACAATCACTACTAATTCTAATTATATAAATTATAAACAATTAAAATAATTTTGTATTTTACTTATTAATTAATTAATTAATTATAAATTAATTATGTTATTTATGTGCTCGTATAAATTATTACGTAAAACCCGTCTTAAATAATGAAACCAACCAACAATAGAACCCGTGTACACACCCACAAACACAACCCCGTACCACACCTCAAAACCACGTTCAACACCCTTCCTTCACCCGTGTTTTTCCGACACTACCAACCACCAACAACAACACCCAGGCCCGCCACCTCTAGCTTGCATCATGACGCACACAACCAGTCCCTAAACACCAAACATACCGCCCCCTACAACCCACACAACCACGCCCTATACTCCCTCCTTAAACCCGACACCGACAAACAACGCAAACAACTCACCACCATGGCAGCTCGTGACCACCACGAGTCCCTCCTGGAGAAGCCCAGGTACGGCTCAACCAACCTGGGTCACCACCACCCATGGCCAGCAACTCACGGCACCACCAACGATTACAACAACCAAACTGCCCCTGTTTTCGCGACACCCATCAACCATCCACACAAACCACCACCTCCGACCACCCTAACGCAACCAATAGGACCGACTAACGACAATGAACCCAGCCAACCCTAGTTCGAGTCCAACAAGTCAAAGCAATCGTGTCTAAAACGGTTCAAACGTGTTTAGCAATACCATGCCCTATCACGTGTTTTCCGGCAGCCACCGCGCAAAACACCACCCAAGACCACCCTTATCCACCCACCATATTCGACCCACACCCAGGTGCCAACTCAAACCGAACCCAAGTCAAAACGAGTCAATCTGGGTTCAAAAATCTAATTTCTGTTCATCACAACCACCCCACAACAACCCCTTCAAACACCCCCTTCCCGGCGGTCCCTGGTGGTCATACATAGTTCCGGTCACACCCTGATATCCCTCGGTCATGGTTATGGTCTTAGTTCGTCATATGGTCGTCTTGTTTACGAGTTATAATATGGCAAAGTATATACATAAGACCGTCTTACCTCGAGTTAATTAGCGATGTAAATTCCGTCTTAATTCCTTCTACGTGTCTCCTCTTCTTTTATGAATTACTTTTCAGATTTATTAAGTATTTATAGACTAGGTTTAGGGAGTATATGAGACCAATTAGAAAACTTTTGCCTTTTCTAATTATTATTAAGAATTACCAATTATTATTATATTTATTATTTATTATTATATTATTAAATTCCGCTTTAAATCCCGACTACTACTCTTGCTAGGCCTAATATAATCAGCCCATTATTCACAACACACGGCCCAAGGCTTATTACTAGCTAAACCCAATTCCCGACTTGCTTATTTATTTATTATTTAATTAACGTCTTTCTCGCAACTACTATTAGAAATCTCATTAATTAATTATTTAAATTACATAAACTATTCTCATTAATTATTATTAAATTACGGGGTATTACAGTCTTCCCCACTTAAAATGAACTTCGTCCCGAAGTTCGCCCATAACTACTAAAACAACATTTATAAACATTCGCACGCCAACAATCGAGCCTCATTCCAACTTATGATCATTGCAACATAATTAACTTACTTAATCATTATAAAACCATATCATACTTATCAAAATGTATCACAAACTAATTCAAAACATGAAAATGTATCACAAAATAAACTTAAAACATGAGGTGTCACAATTATACTCAATGAACTGAACCTCAAACATAGCAGGATTCCATATTATCCAAATCCTACCCCCCCCCCCCCCTTGTGACAATGAGTATTAGTAGAGATACACCAAGAGCTACATAAACTATTTCTTACTGCATTTAGAGACAAAAGTTTTACCTTTGTCTCAAGGAGCCCAAATAACCCAACCTGGTGATGATGTAAGAACCATTTAATACTTTTCTGCTTGGCTGGTTTATTCATGCCCCTTATATTCCAGAAACCCCAGTTATACATTACCCCCAGAAGGAGGTAATGCACTACCATTTATCCCAATACCAACTCTTGGGGTAACATTATTTAATGAATCTAAGAAGCTATGGGACCCAAACTTAACATTACTCAAACCTGCATCCAGAATATCTTGCCTGCTAAGTCTGATAACATTCTGTGCTGGAGTGTGAACCATATGATACTTGCCATTCCTAGCCCATGTTACTTCAAACTGATTAGGTACCTTAACAGGAACTGGAACTACAGGGGGAGTAACTACATCTATGGCAGGGGTTACAGTGGCAGGGGTTGGTGGAACAACAGATACAGGAGCACGAGCAGGCCCTTTTGCAGGCACCTTAGGTCTCCATTGCTGCTTCTCTTTCTGCTGACCCACCTTTTTAGGAGCCTCCACTGGTTTACCCTTGCGACACTGCTTAGTATCATGACCAACCCATTTGCACTAGGAGCATAAGATGGGTTTCCACTCAAACTCCACCTTTGCAGACACCACTACACCATCTTCATCCATAAACTTCACACAATTCAGGATTGGCTTACCAAATGGGACTTCAACCATAACTCTAGCAAACCCTAAACGAGTCTTTGCAGAGGTGGCTTCATCACATCTAACATACTTACCCAATAGTGCAGCAATCCTAGGTAAACATTTACCCCAAAATTTTAAATGCAAACCATAAATTCTTACCCAGACCGGCACATCCTTAACATCAGTTTTGACCAATTCAACATCTTCACTCCACGACCTCACAATAAGGGGCTTATTGTCAAATAGAAAGTGGCCCTGTTGAAGAACTTGCTGCTGAATGGCACTAGACTTGAACCTAACCATAAAATCTCCATTAGGACAGAAGGAAACCTTATCCATAGGGAACTTCACCCAAAGGCGTTTAAGGAAACCCTCCACAACTTCCACCGGAGGATTTGCGCCTAAAACAAACCCATAGACTGCATTCTTCCAATAATCCAACTCTTCTTTCACATCCTCCACAGTAAAATGAAGCATGTCAGCAGGTTCCTCCGGGATGGGAATCATAGGACTCATGCCCTTTCTTCGTCGTTGGACAATCCAGTTCGAAGTTGCTTCCGGAACCATAGAGTCCAAATCATAGGGAGAAATCCCCACAATTTGATTGACATCCGCAGTTTTCTGATTATCACAGCTCCCTGGTCCTCCAATAACCACCGCCGGAGCTGCAGTCGAGGAGGACGCCACAGAAGCCTCAACAATCGGAACAATTATTGGTTGATTAGAGACTAGAGGGGAAAATTGAGAATGATCTGAACAATCAATTGACATTTTTTTTTATTTTTTTTTCTAGGGTTTTAAGAAATTTTTGTGTTTTCGTGCTCTCTATCTCTCTCTATCTCTAAACTTCAGCATTTTTCTCATGGTATTAGTGTTTTCAAGGCTTAAAAAAAAATAAAAAATAAAAAGGGTTAAAATCAAGTGATCAATTGTGACACTAGCATAAATTGAGATAGATAGATTTAGAACCCAAAGCACACCGTCCCATGGATCGACCTCGACTTACCACTAACTAGTAGTTTGTTGAGAAATATAAATGTATTTGATGTGATCATTATTTGCGCACATTTAGTCCCCTAATTGAGCCTATTTTGCATACTATTATAACATTCTATGGCCATTTTATCCGTCAAAACCTTCCTATTTGCTTTTCTATCGCATTTCATATGTTTTGTAGAAAAGGAGATAATAAGGCGGAAATTCCCGTCTTTCGTGCATATTTGGAAGCTTTTTGATGATATTGGATGGACTAGTATGAAGAGGAGGCAAGAATGATGACCAAAGATGAACGAATAAAGTATATATAGAAGGATCAAAGGGTTAAAAGTAAGAATGACGAGAGGGAAGGCATTACAAGAAGAAATCGCTCGAAAACTGAACCAAGGGTTGCTCCTTTGGCTATGAAAGTATGCTAGATGGAACAGCGTCGAAAAATCAAGTGATCTAGGCTTTTGAATCACTCCAATAGGAGTCCGGATGAGGAAATGACGTCCGTTTTACAATCCGAGCTCAAGATACAGCTCAACCCGCTCGGGTCAAATTCAACCCGCTCGGGTTGAAGCCCAGGACGCCCATATTTCGCTCGGGACGGGCGTATTCCTGGACAGGAAACTTTTCCTTGCTACGTGAATCACAAGACGCCCGTCTTGCCCCAAATCCGCCCGTCTTCCCCTGCTCCAATCCGCCCGGATTCTCCCAAAGACGCCCGGGCAGAGACCACCGAATCCGCCCGTCCCGACCCAAAGACGCCCGGATTCCCTCACAGCACAATTTCGTCTTTGTCAAGCTTCAAAGAAAGACGCCCTTCCTTCGAAAAATACCGGCTTCTCCCTGCTCAATCTAAAAAGTGTAATTACTAGTTTAGCCCTTAGTTAACCCTAATGCATCCACCTAATTTCTACTATAAATACCCCATTTGTAGTAATCAAAAGGACACATCTTTTTAGCTAGAAAAATCTTTCCTTAGATTAGATTAGGAGTAGATTAGAATAGATTACTCTTTAATCTTTCCACAAATTACACATTAATCTTTCCATAATTATTGTTCAAGTTTATTATTCAAGTTTATTATTGGGTAATTGAAGATTATTGGGTTTATTGGGAGATTGACAACCTTTCATCAACAATCAAGTTTCTTCTATTATTCTTTGCTTTATTGTTTGGATCATCTCAAGTTTGGTATAATTCCTCTACCCTTTTATCTTTATTGTTCATTTCTTCATTCCATTATCATGTTTATACTTGTTGTGATGATTGACACCATTAATGACATGATTCCCATGATAATGAGTGAGTAGTCTCTTTAGCTAGGATTAATGGGTAATTAGGGAAAACCAACATGGGATTGATTCATGCTTAATCTAATATGTTTTCATGATTAAATTGCTTGCTTGTTGTGATGTCAACTTTATGCACATGTTATGTTTGATGAAATGCCAAGCCTATGAATCCTTGCATTTACAACCATCTCTTATCTATTCAACTTGACTTGTAAGATATAAACCAACTCGAGTCTTGTTAGACCATGCATAGAAGTTGAATAGGAGGAAAGTAAGTCGACTTGTAGGTGTTGTACAATCTAATCGATTCGGCTCCGGGACCCAACTCTTCCTATGAACCGTAAGACATAAACCAACTCGGTTCCTCCACAACATTAATTGCTTGCAACTTTGTAAACATGTTTGTATGATCAACACCATGAATCCCCTATGACCCCATGATATCCTAGCACTTTTAATCATTTGTTTACATCTTTCCTTTTATTGCTTATTTTACTTTATTGCTTGTATTAGCCTAGGACACAACTACAAACCCCATCAATTATGACACTAGCATAAATTGAGATAGATAGATTTAGAACCCAAAGCACACCGTCCCATGGATCGACCTCGACTTACCACTAACTAGTAGTTTGTTGAGAAATATAAATGTGTTTGATTGGATGTGACCCGACGACATCACACGTCAAAAATGGCGCCGTTGCCGGGGATGGTGCTATGTGATTAAGTTCTTACTTGTTTGTCTATTTTAATTGTGCTTTCACCTTGAATAAATTGTTCCTTAAGGATTGTTATTACCATCTTTGTGTAGTTTCCATGCTTGTAGTTGTTTCCTTGTCTTAGCTATGATGGCTCAAGACTTGACTTATGGAGTATGTGGTGGATCTTTTGAGTATGACTATGGGTATGGGGAGTTTGAGAAGCAAGTCAACACAAACCTACCTTATTATTCGTACAATGAAAATCCTAACTACTACCCCAAATTTTCCAACCAAAATACTCACATCCAATATCCACAACAACCACCCATCCAATACCTACTTCATAATGAGTTTCAATTGCCACAATACAACCACTTTCACACATACCCACAACAAGAAGATGAACCCATTCAAAATGTGATTCTCCAAATGATGGGAGATCAACAAAACTTCTTCAAACAAATGCTAGAAGAGAGCCAAAGAAGGGACATTGTTCTTCAAGGCATTGTTACCTAAGGTGAGGAATTGGAAATTCAAATTGCCCAAATAAAAGAAACCCAAGCAAACACTCCCCACCAATCCTTGAGCATTGAACATGAATGTGAATTTGAGGCAATGACCTTTGATGAAGAAGATGTGAAGTGGGAAGAGCTAATCTCCTTGAGCTCTTGTGTGTATGAAAGTGTGGTATTTGATGATGAAGACATGAGGTTGAGTAAGCCAAATACTCTTAACCTTTGTGAGTATGAGGGTGTATCATTTGATGTGAATGTTGAGATGGTGGAGGAAGAATTAATGAAGAGGAGTGAAGCCCCCATCTATGATTCATATCGAGATAGCGATGATGACAAGCCTATGGAAGAAGCTTATGCGGGATATGTGTCTTGCAATGAAGAAGAGAAATGGAGTTGTGAGATTGCCTTACTTGAGGAGCCCATCCTTGAGAAGTTTGAGGTATGCTTCCATGAAGAAGATGAATTCCTTTTCCCCATTTCCCATGAAGACTACTTGGCCCCTACCATGGAGCCAATGATTGTTGGAGAGGATATGGTGGGCCTTCTTCAAAAGGTCAAGGCATCATATAAAAGCTACTTGGTGGCAAAGCTCAAAGAGAAACTTGCACGTGAAGCTACTTGTGGAAATTTGGCACCCACAATGTCCACTTCCAAGGAACTCGGTCATCAAGGTCATAAGGATTCTCCTTCTACTCTTGAAGGATTGACAAATTCAAATGCTATCATCATCACCGAAAGTGAAAGAGAAGGTGGTAAGTGGAAGTCTCCGGACGAAAATAAACCATACTTCATACCTAGTGTTGACAAGAATCATGGGCTTATTGGTTTAAAGCATTGGGAAAGCTCTAGTGCCAAGGACAAGGTGAAAGAAAGGACATATGACAAACTTCCTTGGCCAAATTTCATCTTCAAGTGGAGCACCCCATACTTATGCTTATTTGGAGCTTGTTCACAAGCTTTCGATCTCCTTCTAAGAGCCTTGAGCTCTATGGACAAGAATCTCTACAATTTTAACTAGTTTGGTGGAGTCCTACCTCAAACCACCATTTGTAAGATACCCTTTCCTTTTACTTTGCATTACATTTCACTTGCATTTAGTTATTTACATATACATTTAGCTTGCATTTGTATCATATTGAATTTACATTAGTTAGTTCATATACTATAGTTTGCATTGTATATATCTCACATGATTCATGTAGATAGTTGCATATAGATTAGAATTCATGCATAGTCACTAATGGCCAAACCTATTCATTTCTACACTAGAAATAGTGTTTAAATCGGTTTGGGGAGGTTTGATCATAAGTAACCATAGTTTACTAGAAAACATGCATCATCTAGTGTAGATTGCATTCATTTGTTATATATGTCATATAGAATTGCATTTAGTTAGAGCATGCATCCATTCATATCATATCATTGCATTTGTACTTCAATTTCCATAAAATCAAAAATCCAAAAACATGTGTTTTCTCTTTCCATTCCTGCTCCTACATGTACATTGAGGACAATGTCCAAAATAAAGTGGGGGATGGGAATTTATATTCCAAAAATGCATAAAAATTGAAAAATTTCAAAAAAAAAAATCACAAAAATATGTCTTTTAATTTCATAAAAACAAAATCCAAAAAAAAATTTGAAAAATTTAAAAACCAAAAACAAGTTCATTTCCTTTGTAGTGTAGTCTTGTATATATTGTCTTGTATATATTGTGTTTGTTTTATCCTTGTTCACATTGATTGACTACGCCACATCCGAGACATGAGGATATTGAAGACCGCATGGTATGATCTTTCCAATCTCTTTTTTCCTCTCTATGTTAATGACTATGTGGCTTTATTTTGATTGATGCGGTAAAAACAATGTGAACTTAGGACTTGCATTTAGTTTATATGGCATATTAGTTGGTAGAATCATATGCATTAGGATGTATATATGTTAGTTGTATCATGGCATGTAGTTTGCATGTTAGGAAAATTTTGTGAAACCGTCTACTTGGGAAGCTTGACAAGTGTATATAGGCCCTAGTAGATGTTTTTTCTTCTTAAGACTTTGCTTGTTAGAATACTTGTAAAACACCCTAGGATGTGTCATGCTAGTATCCTTTGACCCATGGATTAAGGTCTAGTCAAGAGTACCTTGTGGTGTGATAACTCCTTGGCTACCGTTTATTCTAAGATGACCCTTGAAACCATGCAACCATCATTCATCCATGTTCTACCATACATTTTGTCATCAAAAAGAATGGGCACAAAAAGAAATTGTTCAAAAATTTGAGTTCAAGAAATGAAAAGAAAAGTGAAAGAAAGTTTGCAAAATGCATCAAAAGAAAAGAGGAGCAAAAATAGACTCCTAAAAGCTTCAAATATAAGGCACCCTCACTACATATGGGGTGACTTTGAAAATGTTTAAAAGAATTGCAAAGAAAAGTTGAAAGTTGTCAAGTGTTGAAAAGCCAAAAATCAAAAGAAATGGCAAGAAAGTGTTCTCAAATGTTATATGCCACAAGAAATTGGGGGGAAAAACAACAACAAAAGCAAACTCCCAAATGAAACTCATATTCTATCGATCCCTTTATCCATCGTATCCACTTTTGTGCATGGTAGAGAGGGGACGACCCTTCTTCTTGTCTAGGCAAGAGGGGGAATTCCGCGATCCTCCAGTGTTTCTAACACCATAGGGAGTCTATTCTTGACAAAAGCATTTAACGATTGAGGACAAAGGTACCCTAGCTTGACACAACTTGGAGGTTATTTATTGGTATCCTTCTAGGCTTAGTAATTTGAAGAAATTGCATCTATGAAGGAGTGTGTACCCTTGAATTGCTTCCCTTGAAGATAATTTCCGCCACTTAGATGAGGAAAGTGGCTATTCTTTTGTAGATGCATCCATTATTTGATTTTGTGTGCTTAATGTTTGGATGTGTCGCCATTTTGGCAAGCCCCACCTTGCCTTGCAAGAAGGCATCCTACCTCATGGTTGTCTTGTTGTGAGTTGAAGGGGCGGAGTGAGACCGGCTAATTGTCTCACATCGGTTATATTAGTAGGATAGTTTAAATAAAGGTCTAGTTTTAGTCACCTCTTTACTCGGGACGAGTAAAGGTTCGGTTTGGGGATATTTGATGTGATCATTATTTGCGCACATTTAGTCCCCTAATTGAGCCTATTTTGCATACTATTATAACATTCTATGGCCATTTTATCCGTCAAAACCTTCCTATTTGCTTTTCTATCGCATTTCATATGTTTTGTAGAAAAGGAGATAATAAGGCGGAAATTCCCGTCTTTCGTGCATATTTGGAAGCTTTTTGATGATATTGGATGGACTAGTATGAAGAGGAGGCAAGAATGATGACCAAAGATGTAGGAATAAAGTGTATAGAAGGATCAAAGGGTTAAAAGTAAGAATGACGAGAGGGAAGGCATTACAAGAAGAAATCGCTCGAAAACCAAACCAAGGGTTGTTCCTTTGTCTCTGAAAGTATGCTAGATGGAACGTCGTCGAAAAATCAAGTGATCTAGGCTTTTGAATCACTCCAATAGGAGTCCGGATGAGGAAATGACGTCTGTTTTACAATCCGAGCTCAAGATACAGCTCAACCCGCTCGGGTTGAAGCCCAGGACGCCCATATTTCGCTCGGGACGGGCGTATTCCTGGACAGGAAACTTTTCCTTGCTACGTGAATCACAAGCCGCCCGTCTTGCTCCAAATCCGCCCGTCTTCCCCTCCTCCAATCCGCCTGGATTCTCCCAAAGGCGCCCGGGCAGAGACCACCGAATCCGCCCGTCCCGACCCAAAGACGCCCGGATTCCCTCACAGCACAATTTCGTCTTCTTCAAGCTTCAAAGAAAGACGCCCTTCCTTCGAAAAATACCGGCTTCTTCCTGCTCAATCTAAAAAGTGTATTTACTAGTTTAGCCCTTAGTTAACCCTAATGCATCCACCTAATTTCTACTATAAATACCCCATTTGTAGTAATCAAAAGGACACATCTTTTTAGCTAGAAAAATCCTTCCTTAGATTAGATTAGGAGTAGATTAGAATAGATTACTCTTTAATCTTTCCACAAATTACACATTAATCTTTCCATAATTATTGTTCAAGTTTATTATTCAAGTTTATTATTGGGTAATTGAAGATTATTGGGTTTATTGAGAGATTGACAACCTTCCATCAACAATCAAGTTTCTTCTATTATTCTTTGCTTTATTGTTTGGATCATCTCATGTTTGGTATAATTCCTCTACCCTTTTATCTTTATTGTTCATTTCTTCATTCCATTATCATGTTTATACTTGTTGTGATGATTGACACCATTAATGACATGATTCCCATGATAATGAGTGAGTAGTCTCTTTAGCTAGGATTAATGGGTAATTAGGGGAAACCAACATGGGATTGATTCATGCTTAATCTAATATGTTTTCATGATTAAATTGCTTGCTTGTTGTGATGTCAACTTTATGCACATGTTATGTTTGATGAAATGCCAAGCCTATGAATCCTTGCATTTACAACCATCTCTTATCTATTCAACTTGACTTGTAAGTTATAAACCAACTCGAGTCTTGTTAGACCATGCATAGAAGTTGAATAGAAGGAAAGTAAGTCGACTTGTAGGTGTTGTACAATCTAATCGATTCGGCTACGGGACCCAACTCTTCCTATGAACCGTAAGACATAAACCAACTCGGTTCCTCCACAACATTAATTGCTTGCAACTTTGTAAACATGTTTGTATGATCAACACCATGAATCCCCTATGACCCCATGATATCCTAGCACTTTTAATCATTTGTTTACATCTTTCCTTTTATTGCTTATTTTACTTTATTGCTTGTATTAGCCTAGGACACAACTACAAACCCCATCAATTGTGACACTAGCATAAATTGAGATAGATAGATTTAGAACCCAAAGCACACCGTCCCATGGATCGACCTCGACTTACCACTAACTAGTAGTTTGTTGAGAAATATAAATGTGTTTGATTGGATGTGACCCGACGACATCACCCATCAAAATGGCGCCGTTGCCGGGGATGGTGCTATGTGATTAAGTTCTTACTTGTTTGTCTATTTTAATTGTGCTTTTACCTTGAGGAACTTGTTCCTCAAGGATTGTTCTTACCATCTTTGTGTAGTTTCCATGCTTGTAGTTGTTTCCTTGTCTTAGCTATGATGGCTCAAGACTTGACTTATGGAGTATGTGGTGGATCTTTTGAGTATGACTATGGGTATGGGGAGTTTGAGATGCAAGTCAACACAAACCTACCTTATTATTCGTACAATGAAAATCCTAACTACTACCCCAAATTTTCCAACCAAAACACTCACATCCAATATCCACAACAACTACCCATCCAATACCCACTTCATTATGAGTTTCAATTGCCACAATACAACCACTTTCACACATACCCACAACAAGAAGATGAACCCATTCAAAATGTGATTCTCCAAATGATGGGAGATCAACAAAACTTCTTCAAACAAAGGCTAGAAGAGAGCCAAAGAAGGGACATTGTTCTTCAAGGCATTGTTACCCAAGGTGAGGAGTTGGAAATTCAAATTGCCCAAATAAAAGAAACCCAAGCAAACACTCCCCACCAATCCTTGAGCATTGAACATGAATGTGAATTTGAGGCAATGACCTTTGATGAAGAAGATGTGAAGTGGGAAGAGCCAATCTCCTTGAGCTCTTGTGTGTATGAAAGTGTGGTATTTGATGATGAAGATATGAGGTTGAGTAAGCCAAATAATCTTAAACTTTGTGAGTATGAGGGTGTATCATTTGATGTGAATGTTGAGATGGTGGAGGAAGAATTAATGAAGAGGAGTGAAACCCCCATCTATGATTCATATCGAGATAGCGATGATGACAAGCCTATGGAAGAAGCTTATGCGGGATATGTGTCTTGCAATGAAGAAGAGAAATGCAGTTGTGAGATTGCCTTACTTGAGGAGCCCATCCTTGAGAAGTTTGAGGTATGCTTCCATGAAGAAGATGAATTCATTTTCCCCATTTCCCATGAAGACTACTTGGCTTCTACCATGGAGCCAATGATTGTTGGAGAGGATATGGTGGACCTTCTTCAAAAGGTCAACGCATCATATAAAAGCTACTTGGTGGCAAAGCTCAAAGAGAAACTTGCACGTGAAGCTACTTGTGGAAATTTGGCACCCACAATGTCCACTTCCGAGGAACTCGGTCATCAAGGTCATAAGGATTCTCCTTCTACTCTTGAAGGATTGACAAATTCAAATGCTATCATCATCACCGAAAGTGAAAGAAAAGGTGGTAAGTGGAAGTCTCCGGACGAAAATAAACCATACTTCATACCTAGTGTTGACAAGAATCATGGGCTTATTGGTTTAAAGCATTGGTAAAGCTCTAGTGCCAAGGACAAGGTGAAAGAAAGGACATATGACAAACTTCCTTGGCCAAATTTCATCTTCAAGTGGAGCAACCCATACTTATGCTTATTTGGAGCTTGTTCACAAGCTTTCGATCTCCTTCTAAGGGCCTTGAGCTCTATGGACAAGAATCTCTACAATTTGAACTAGTTTGGTGGAGTCCTACCTCAAACCACCATTTGTAAGATACCCTTTCCTTTTACTTTGCATTACATTTCCACTTGCATTTAGTTATTTACATATACATTTAGCTTGCATTGGTATCATATTGCATTTACATTAGTTAGTTCATATAGTATAGTTTGCATTGTATATATCTCACATGATTCATGTAGATAGTTGCATATAGATTAGAATTCATGCATAATCACTAATGGCCAAACCTATTCATTTCTACACTAGAAATAGTGTTTAAATCGGTTTGGGGAGGTTTGATCATAAGTAACCATAGTTTACTAGAAAACATGCATCATCTAGTGTAGATTGCATTCATTTGTTATATATGTCACATAGAATTGCATTTAGTTAGAGCATGCATCCATTCATATCATATCATTGCATTTGTACTTCAATTTCCATAAAATCAAAAATCCAAAAACATGTGTTTTCTCTTTCCATTCCTGCTCCTACATGTACATTGAGGACAATGTCCAAAATAAAGTGGGGGATGGGAATTTATATTCCAAAAATGCATAAAAATTGAAAAATTTCAAAAAAAAAAAATCACAAAAATATGTCTTTTAATTTCATAAGAACAAAATCCAAAAAAAAATTTGAAAAATTTAAAAACCAAAAACAAGTTCATTTCCTTTGTAGTGTAGTCTTGTATATATTGTCTTGTATATATTGTGTTTGTTTTATCCTTGTTCACATTGATTGACTACGCCACATCCGAGACATGAGGATATTGAAGACCGCATGGTATGATCTTTCCAATCTCCTTTTTCCTCTTTATGTTAATGACTATGTGGCTTTATTTTGATTGATGCGGTAACAACAATGTGAACTTAGGACTTGCATTTAGTTTATATGACATATTAGTTGGTAGAATCATATGTATTAGGATGTATATATGTTAGTTGTATCATGGCATGTAGTTTGCATGTTAGGAAAATTTTGTGAAACCGTCTACTTGGGAAGCTTGACAAGTGTATATAGGCCCTAGTAGATGTTTTTTCTTCTTAAGACTTTGCTTGTTAGAATACTTGTAAAACACCCTAGGATGTGTCATGCTAGTATCCTTTGACCCATGGATTAAGGCCTAGTCAAGAGTACCTTGTGGTGTGATAACTCCTTGGCTACCGTTTATTCCAAGGTGACCCTTGAAACCATGCATCCATCCATCATCCATGTTCTACCACATTTTTTTGTCATCAAAGGGAATGGGCACAAAAAGAAATCAATTTGAGTTCAAAGAAATGAAAAGTGAAAGAAAGTTTACAAAAATGCATCAAATGAAAAGAGGAGCAAAAATAGACTCCTATGCTTCAAATATAAGGCACCCTCACTACATATGGGGTGACTTTGAAAATGTTCAAAAAGAAAAAGCAAAAAGTTGAAAAATTGTCAAGTATTGAATTGCCAAATATCAAAAGAAATGGCAAAAGAAAGTGTTCTCAAATGTTATATGCCACAAGAAATTGGGGGGAAAACAAAAACAAAAGCAAACTCCCAAAGTGAAACTCAAATATCTATCGATCCCTTTATCCATCGTATCCATTTTTGTGCATGGTAGAGAGGGTACGACCCTTCTTCTTGTCTAGGCAAGAGGTGGAATTCCGCGATCCTTCAGTGTTTCTAGCACCATAGGTAGTCTATTCTTGACAAAAGCATTCAACGATTGAGGACAAAGGTACCCTAGCTTGACACAACTTGGAGGTGATTTATTGGTATCCTTCTAGGCTTACTAGTTTGAAGAAATTGCATCTATGAAGGAGTGTGTACCCTTGAATTGCTTCCCTTGTAGATAATTTCCGCCACTTAGATGAGGAAAGTGGCTATTCTTTTGTAGATGCATCCATTACTTGATTTTGTGTGCTTAATGTTTGGATGTGTCGCCATTTTGGCAAGACCCACCTTCCCTTGCCAGAAGGCATCCTACCTCATGGTTGTCTTGTTGTGAGTTGAAGGGGCGGAGTGAGACCCGCTAATTGTCTCATATCGGTTATTTATTAGGATAGTTTAAATAAAGGTCTAGTTTTTGTCACTTCTTTACTCGGGACGAGTAAAGGTTCGGTTTGGAGATATTTGATGTGAACATTATTTGCGCACATTTAGTCCCCTAATTGAGCCTATTTTGCATACTATTATAACATTCTATGGCCATTTTATCCGTCAAAACCTTCCTATTTGCTTTTCTATCGCATTTCATATGTTTTGTAGAAAAGAAGATAATAAGGCGGAAATTCCCGTCTTTCGTGCATATTTGGAAGCTTATTGATGATATTGGATGGACTAGTATGAAGAGGAGGCAAGAATGATGACCAAAGATGTAGGAATAAAGTGTATATAGAAGGATCAAAGGGTTAAAAGTAAGAATGACGAGAGGGAAGGCATTATAAGAAGAAATCGCTCGAAAACCGAACCAAGGATTGCTCCTTTGGCTCTGAAAGTATGCTAGATGGAACGGCGTCGATAAAACAAGTGATCTAGGCTTTTGAATCACTCCAATAGGAGTCCGGATGAGGAAATAACGTCCGTTTTACAATCCGAGCTCAAGATACAGCTCAACCCGCTCGGGTTGAAGCCCAGGACGCCCATATTTCGCTCGGGACGGGCGTATTCCTGGACAGGAAACTTTTCCTTGCTACGTGAACCACAAGACGCCCGTCTTGCTCCAAATCCGCCCGTCTTCCCCTGCTCCAATCCGCCCGTCTTCACCCAAAGACGCCCGGGCAGAGACCACCGAATCCGCCCGTCCCGACCCAAAGACGCTCGGATTCCCTCACAGCACAATTTCGTCTTCTTCAAGCTTCAAAGAAAGACGCCCTTCCTTCGAAAAATACCGACGTTTCCCTGCTCAAATCTCAAAAGTGTAATTACTAGTTTAGCCCTTAGTTAACCCTAATGCATCCACCTAATTTCCACTATAAATACCCCATTTGTAATAATCAAATGAGGAAGTTTTATTAGAATATAATCAAGTTTTCATTAGGTTACATCAATCCTTCCTTAGATTAGAATAGATTGTTCTTTAATCTTTCCACAAATTACACATTAATCTTTCCATAATTATTGTTCAAGTTTATTATTCAAGTTTATTATTGGGTAATTGAAGACTATTGGGTTATTATTGGAGGATTGACAACCTTCCATCAATCAATCAACTTTCTTCTATTATTCTTTGCTTTATTGTTTGGATCATCTTAAGCTGGTATAATTCATTTACTCTTTACTCTTTATTGTTCATTTCTTCATTCCATTATCATGTTTATACTTCTTGTGATGATTGACACCATTAATGACATGTTTCCCATGACAATGAGTGAGTAGTTTCTTTAGCTAGGATTAGTGGGTAATTAGGGGAAATCAACATGGGATTGGTTAATGCTTAATCTAATATGTTCACATGATTAAATTGCTTGCTTGTTGTGATGTCAACTTTATGCACATGTTTTGTTTGATGAAATGCTAAGCCTACGAATCCTTGCATTTACAACCATCTCTTATCTACTCAACTTTACTTGTAAGATATAAACCAACTCGAGTCTTGTTAGACCATGCATAGAAGTTGATTAGGAGGAAAGTAAGTCGACTTGTAGGTGTTGTACAATCTAATCGATTCGGCTCCGAGACCCAACTCTTCCTATGAACCGTAAGATATAAACCAACTCGGTTCATCCACAACTTTAATTGCTTGCTTATAATTGTAAACATGTTTGTATGATCAACACCATGAATCCCCTATGACCCCATGATATCCTAGCACTTTTAATCATTTGTTTACATCCTTCCTTTTATTGCTTGTTTTACTATATTGCTTGCATTAGTCTAGACACAAATACAAACCCAAACAAATTGTGACCCTAGCATAAATTGAGATAGATAGACTTAGAACCCAAAGCACACCGTCCCATGGATCGACCTTGACTTACCACTAACTAGTTGTATGTTGAGTATTATAAATGTGTTTTGATTGGGTGTACAACGACACGCCCACGTCAAAAATGGAGTATTTTGATAGTGGGTGATGTCGTCACTCATCCAATCAAACACATTTATAATACTCAACAAACAACTAGTTAGCGGTAAGTCGAGATCGATCCATGGGACGGTGTGCTTTGGGTTCTAAGTCTATCTATCTCAATTTATGCTAATGTCACAATTTGGTTGGGTTTGTAGTTGTGTTCTAGACTAATAAAAGTAATAAAGTAAAACAAGCAATAAAAGGAAGGATGTAAGCAAATAATTAAAAGTGTTAGGATATCATGGGGTCATAGGGGATTCATGGTTTTAATCATACAAACATGTTTACAATTATATGCAAGCAATTAGTGTTGTGGGGGAACCGAGTTGGTTTATGTCTTACGGTTCATAGGAAGAGTTGGGTCCCGGAGCCGAATCGATTAGATTGTACAACACCTACAAGTCGACTTACTTTCCTCCTATTCAACTTCTATGCATGGTCTAACAAGACTCGAGTTGGTTTATATCTTACAAGTCAAGTTGAGTAGATAAGAGATGGTTAAAATGCAAGGATTCATAGGCTTAGCATTTCATCAAACATAACATGTGCATAAAGTTGACATCACAACAAGCAAGCAATTTGATTATGAAAACATATTAGATTAAGCATGAATCAATCCCATGTTGGTTTTCCCTAACTACCCACTAATCCTAGCTAAGAGACTACTCATTCATTATCAAGTTTAACATGCTAACAAGGTTGTCAATCATATTAACAAGGTAAAACATGATGAACAAGTAAGAAAGATTAACAATAATTTAAAACAAGGATTAAGAGGATTATACCTATGGAGATTCCAAAACAATAATGCAAGGAATAATAGAAGAAACTTGATGATTGATGGAAGGTTGTCAATCTCCCAATAATAACCCAATAATCTTCAATTACCCAAAAGTGATGAACTTGAATAATAAACTTGAACAATAATTAAGGAGAGATTAATGTGAGATTTGTGGAAAGATTGAAGAGTAATCGATTCTAATCTACTCCTAATCTAATCTAAGAGAAGGATTGATTTAACCTAACGAAAACTTGATAAAAGGATCCCCCCCGCTTGTTTTTTTACAAGTGGGGTATATATAGTAGAAATTAGGTGGATGCATTAGGGTTAACTAAGGGCTAAACTAGTAATTACACTTTTGAGATTTGAGCAGGGAGACTCCGGTATTCTTTGAAGGAAGGGTGTCTTTCTTTGAAGCTTGAAGAAGACGAAATTGTGTTGTGAGGGAATCCGGGCGGATTGTTGTCGGGACGGGCGGATTGTAGAAGGGGAAAACGGGCGGATTTGGGAGAAGACGCACGTCTTCTGTGGTTTGGGGACGGCCGTATTCTAGAGAATCCGCACGGGTTGGAGGGCTATCTCGTTTTCTCTTCTATTCTTCCCTTTCCTTTATTTCCACTTTATTCTTGTGGGATTGGCCTTTAGTTCTCGCTTCCTCTTCATACTAGTCCATCAAATATCGTCAAATAGCTTCCGAATATGCACGAAAGACGGGAATTTCCGCCTTATTATCTTCTTTCCTACAAAACATATGAAATGCGATAGAAAAGCAAATAGGAAGGTTTTGACGGATAAAATGGCCATAGAATGTTATAATAGTATGCAAAATAGGCTCAATTAGGGGACTAAATGTGCGCAAATAATGGTCACATTAAATATCCCCAAACCGAACCTTTACTCGTCCCGAGTAAAGAGGTGACAAAAACTAGACCTTTATTTAAACTAACCTACTAATATAACCGATATGAGACAATTAGCGGGTCTCACTCCGCCCCTTCAACTCACAACAAGACAACCATGAGGTAGGATGCCTTCTTGCAAGGCAAGGTGGGTCTTGCCAAAATGGCGACACATCCAAGCATTAAAGCACACAAAACAAGTAATGGATGCATCTACAAAAGGAATAGCTACTTCCTCATCAAGTGGCGGAGGCAACTAAGAGAGAACAAATTTAAGAGCATGTAATCCTTCACAAATACTAGTTCAACAAATTACTAAGGCTAAGAGGATGGCACTAAATCACCTCCAAATGGTGTTAAACTAGACTACTTTCGTCCTCAATTTCTAAATGCTTTCGTCAAGAGCGATCGGATGGTGGTGGAATGATGATCCCTATGATGTTAGTAGCATATGACATGACAAGTCTCGAATTCTCTACAAAAGTAAAGGTCATGGATCGTCCCAAACTCGACAAAGTGGCTTGACAAAAGGCTTTTTGGGAATGAAATGCTCAAATATTTATAAACACGGGTGGATATGACTAGTATTCAAAATTGTCCTCATTTAACTTTCACATTTCAAAAATTTAAGATGGGGTTTGTCCCTTCCGGGCTAGTGTCCTTTGCTTTCGCCAATCGCTTATTAGGCAACCGGTTAACCTCTAGACAATAGCTTTTCGGGGTGATAGTCACTCTGTCTCTGGGCGGCCGAATTCACAACCGTGTGGGGGCCCAATTCAATGGATCCCGCTCCAAATCACATCGAAGTGGTACGCCTCCATCAAAACAACTAAATTTCTCAATATTTCAACATTTCATAACATTTGAGGTTTCCTTAGCAATAAATTACTTCCACATGACAAAATTTTCGAAATGAGCACTTCAAACTTATTGATAGAAAGTATTTTTTGGTTGCCTTACCACAAGGTCAATCAAGGTCACCTATCCAACCTCGTGATGCGATGTGGACTTTGTTAACCCCTCCTAGCAAATCTCCTATTGTTTGTCAAGGTTCTTTCAATTTCACGATCAAAAGGTAACAAATCACCTTGTGACCTTCTAGACATGCAAAATATCAATCAACTCGAAAACAATTAGAACAAACCTTGAGGAGTTTTACTTCCCCAAGGCAAAGAAAAACACAACTAATAACAATATAAGAAAATCTAAATCAAGTTAACACCGTCCCAGGCAACGGCGCCATTTTTGATCGGTCCGTTTCGTGTTCACAATTTAATAGATGTTGTCGTTGGGTCACGTCCGAATCAAAACACAATTTATAGCTTCACAAACAACTCTACAATTAGTAAAGAGGCAAGGGTCGGATCCCAAGGGACGGGAATTGAGATGAGATTTCTATTGAAACTAGTGGTGTCTTAGGGGTGTCACAATTTGGGTTGATGTAGAAGGTCACTAAACTAAATAGCAATGAAAGTAAATAAGCAAGATGAATTAAAAGGGTTGTAAACAATTGATAAAAAGCACTAGGGTGTCATGGGGTCATAGGGGAATCATGGGAATTGATCATACAAACATGTTCTCAAATTATAAGCAAGCAATTATTGTTGTGATGGATTGAGTTGGGTTATATCTTACAATCCTAGGAAAGTTTGGGTCCCGGAGCCGAATCGATTAGATTGTACAACACCTACAAGTCGACTTAGTCTTCCCTATTCAACAACATGCATGGTCTAATGAGACTCGAGTTGGTTTATGTCTTACAAGTCTCATTGAAAAGATAGGTGATGGGTAAAAAATGCAAGGATTCATAGGCTCACATTTCATCAAACATAACATGTGCATGAGTTGAGATCAAAACAAGCAAGCAAATAAACCATGAAAGTATATTAATTTAAGCATGAATCATTCCCCATGTTGGTTTCCCCTAATTACCCATTAACCCTAGCTAGGTCACTACTCACTCATTATCATGTTGATCATGCTAGGAAGGTTGTCAATCATACCAACAAAATGAAACATGATGAACAAGTGAAAGTAATTAACAATAATTAAAAAGGGATTAAGAGGATTATACCTACTAATGATTCCAATAATAAAGCAAGAATAAAAGAAGTACTTGATGCTTGATTGAGAGGTTGTCAATATCCCAATAATAACCCAAATAATCTTCAATTACCCAAAATAAAGGATGAACAAAAGAGAGATTAAGGAAATAAAACTTGTATTAGAACTTGATTAATTGTTGATTACAATACTAACGAGAGATTTGATTGATATTAACTACTCTAATAATTGATAAGAAGAACATACTCTTCTAATTAGACTAATGGGGTATTTATAGTGGAAATTAGGTGGATGCATTAGGGTTAACTAAGGGCTAAACTAGTAATTACACTTTTTAGATTCAGCAGGGAGGAGCCGGTATTTTTCGAAGGAAGGGCTTCTTTCTTTGTAGCTTGGAGAAGACGAAATTTCGCTGTACTAGAATCCGTGCGTATTGGAGTCGGGACGGGCAGATTCAGGCAGGGGAAGACGGGCGTCTTCAGGGGAATCCGGGCGGATTCTGTTGCTTCTGTCCGGGCGTCTTTGAAGGAAGACGCATGGATTGTGCTTGTGGAGGACGGACGGATTGTAGGCAATCCGCTCGGATTGTAGCTCAGCATAGTTTCTTCTTCTTTTCTTCCCTTTTCTTCATAAAATCCTTGGGGATTTCCTTGGGGATGCAAGGATCCTTTCTTCAACATTGCTCATCTACTATAATATGTACAAAGGCCTTCTAATCTTATCTCTCCTTGATGCTTGGTCATTGAATTCAATCAATTTAGTCTCGTTTTGCCATGAAAATGCAAGATTTGCACTCCTTTCCTACCAAGGGATCAAAATCTCAAAGAATATGCAAAACAAAGAACTAAAGACAATAAATGACCCAAATATGCACTAAAAAGCATGGGAACAAGGCTAGTTCGGAGGCTAAATATGCGCTAATTATGGTCACATCAAATATCCCCAAACCGAACCTTTGCTCGTCCCGAGTAAAGAGGTGACAAAGACTAGGACCATTATTTAAACTATCCTAATAATATAGCCGATATGAGACAATTAGCGGGTCTCACTCCGCCCCTTCAACTCACAACAAGACAACCATGAGGTAGGATGCCTTCTTGCAAGGCAAGGTGGGTCTTGCCAAAATGGCGACACATCCCAACATTAAGCACACAAAATCAAATAATGGATGCATCTACAAAAGGACTAGCAACTTCCTCATCAAGTGGCGGAGGCAACCAAGAGAGAACAAATTTAAGAGCATATAATCCTTCACAAATACTAGTTCAACAAATTACTAAGGCTAAGAGGATGGCACTAAATCACCTCCAAATGGTGTTAAACTAGACTACTTTCGTCCTCAATTTCCAAATGCTTTCGTCAAGAGCGATCGGATGGTGGTGGAATGATGATCCCTATGATGCTAGTAGCATATGACATGACAAGTCTCGAATTCTCTACAAAAGTAAAGGTCATGGATCGTCCCAAGCTCGACAAAGTGGCTTGACAAAAGGTTTTTTGGGAATGAAATGCTCAAATCTTTATAAACAAGGGTGGATATGACTAGTATTCAAAATTGTCCTCATTTAACTTTCACATTTCAAAAATTTAAGATGGGGTTTCGTGTTCACAATTTAATACGTTGACGGGTCACCTATCTCAAAAATAGATAAACAAGTAAGAACTTTATTGTTTGAGTATGACTATGGGTATGGGGAGTTTGAGGAGCAAGTCAACACATCAAAATGGCGCCGTTGCCGGGGATGGTGCTATGTGATTAAGTTCTTACTTGTTTGTCTATTTTTGATTGTGCTTTAACTTTGAGGAACTTGTTCCTCAAGGTTCGTTTTTACCGTTTTTGTGTAGTTTCCATGCTTGTAGTTGTTTCCTTGTCTTAGCTATGATGGCTCAAGACTTGTCATATGGAGGGTATGTGGTGGATCTTTTGAGTATGACTATGGATATGGGGAGTTTGAGGAGCAAGTCAACACAAACTTACCTTACTACTCATACAATGAAAATCCTAACTACTACCCCAACTTTCCCCACCAAAATCACCACATCCAATACCCACAACAACCAACCACCCAAAACTCACTTTACCACCAATTCCAAATGCCACAATACAACCACTTTCACACCTACCCACAACAAGAAGATGAACCCATTCAAAATGTGATTCTCCAAATGATGGGAGATCAACAAAACTTCTTCAAACAAATTCTAGAAGAGAGCCAAAGAAGGGACATTGTTCTTCAAGGCATTGTTACTCAAGGTGAGGAGTTGGAAATTCAAATTGCCCAAAGAAAAGAAACCCAACTAACTACCCCTAACCACTCTTTAGACATTGACCATGAATGTGAGTTTGAAGGAGTTACCTTTGATAACAAGTGGGAAGAGCCAATCCCTTTGAGCTCTTGTGAGTATGAAAGTGTGGTATTTGATGATGAAGACATGAGGTTGAGTAAGCCAAATACTCTTAGCCTTTGTGAGTATGAGGGTGTGACATTTGATGTGAACATTGAGATGGTGGAGGAAGAATTAATGAAGAGGAGTGAAGCCCCCATCTATGATTCGTATGGAGATAGCGATGATGACAAGCCTATGGAAGAAGCTTATGCGGGATATGTGTCTTGCAATGAAGAAGAGGAATGGAGTTATGAGATTGCCTTACTTGAGGAGCCCATCCTTGAGAAATTTGAGGTATGCTTCCATGAAGAAGATGAATTCCTTTTCCCCATTTCCCATGAAGACTACTTGGCCCCTACCATGGAGCCAATGATTGTTGGAGAGGATATGGTGGACCTCCTTCAAAAGGTCAAGGGATCATACAAAAGCTACTTGGTGAGAAATCTCAAAGAGAAGCTTGCAAATGAGCTTGCTTGTGGAAATTTGGCACCCACAACATCAACCCCTAAGGTATCCGGTCATCAATGTTATGAGAATTCTCCTTCTATTCTTGAAGGATTGACAAATTCAAATGCTATCATCATCACCGAAAGTGAAAGAGAAGGTGGAAAATGGAAGTCTCCGGACAAAAATAAACCATACTTCATACCTAGTGATGAAAGGAATCATGGGCTAATTGGTTTGAAACATCGTGAATATCCAAGTGCCAAGAAGAGGAAGAAAACAAGAATGAATGACAAAGTCCCTTGGCCAAGCTTCGTCTTGAAGTTAAGAAAACCATACTTATGCTTATTTGGAGCTTGTTCGCAAGCTTTTGATCTTCTACTAAGAGCCTTGAGCTCTATGGACAAGAATTTCTACAATTTGAACTAGTTTGGTGGAGTTCTACCTCAAACCACTATTTGTAAGATATCATTTCCTTTAACTTTGCATTACATTTACACTTGCATTTAGTTATTTACATATACATTTAGCTTGCATTTGTATTTTATTTCATATTGCATTTACATTAGTTAGTTCATATAGTATAAGTTGCATTGTAATATATCTCACATGATTCATGTAGTTAGTTGCATATAGACTAGAATTCTTGCATAATCACTAATGACCAATCCTATTCTTTTCTACACTAGAAATAGTATTTAAATCGGTTTGGGGAGGTTTGATCATACGTGACTTAAGCATTTACCATGCATCATATAATCAAGTGTAGATTGCATTCATTTGTTATATATGTCATATAGAATTGCATTTAGTTAGAGCATGCATTCACTCATATGATATCATTGCATTTGTACTTTATTTCAAAAAATCAAAAATCCAAAAACATGTATTTCCTTTTTATTCCTACTCCTACATGTACATTGAGGACAATGTCCAAAATAAAGTGGCCGATGGGAATTTATATTCCAAAAATGAGAAAAATTGAAAAAATTTCGAAAAATCCCAAAAATATGTTCTTTATTTTCACAAAATCAAAAACCATAAAAATTTGAAAATTTCAAAAACCCAAAAACATGTTCATTTTCTTTGTAGTGTAGTCTTGTATATATTGTCTTGTATATATTGTGTTTGTTTATCCTTGTTCACATTGATTGACTATGCCATATGCGAGACATAAGGATATTGAAAACCGCATGGTATGATCTTTCCAATCTCCTTTTTCCTCTTTATGTTAATGACTATGTGGCTTTATTTTAATTGATGCGGTATAACAATCTGAACTTAGGACTTGCATTTAGTTTATATGGCATATTAGTTGGCAGAAGCATATGCATTAGGATCTTTATATGCTAGTTGCATCATGGCATGTAGTTTGCATGTTAGAAAATTTTGCGAAACCGTCTACTTGGGAAGCTTGACAAGTGTATATAGGCCCTAGTAGATGCCTTTTCTTCTTAAGACTTTGCTTGTTAGAATGCTTGTAAAACACCCTAGGATGTGTCATGCTAGTATCCTTTGACCCATGGATTAAGGCCTAGTCAAGAGTACCTTGTGGTGTGATAACTCCTTAGCTAACGTTTATTCCAAGGTGACCCTTAAAACCATGCATCCATCCATCATCCATGTTCTACCACATTTTTGTCATCAAAGGGAATGGGCACAAAAAGAAATCAATTTGAGTTCAATGAAATGAAAAGTGAAAGAAAGTTTGCAAAAAAATGCATAAAATGAAAAGAGGAGCAAAAATAGAACTCCTAAAGCTTCAAATATAAGCCACCCTCCCTACATATGGGGTGACTTTGAAAATGTTCAAAAGAAATGCAAAGAAAAGTTGAAAGTTGTCAAGTGTTGAAATGCCAAAAATCAAAAAGAAATGGCAAGGAAGTGTTCTCAAATGTTATATGCCTCAAGAAATTGGGGGGAAAAAAACAAAAGCAAACTCCCAAAGTGAAACTCAAATATCTATTGATCCCTTTATCCATCGTATCCATTTTTGTGCATGGTAGAGAGGGGACGACCCTTCTTCTTGTCTAGGCAAGAGGGGGAATTCCGCGATCCTCCAGTGTTTCTAACACCATAGGGAGTCTATTCTTGACGAAAGCATTTAGCAATTGAGGACAAAGGTACCCTAGCTTGACACAATTTGGAGGTGATTTATTGGTATCCTTCTAGGCTTAGTAGTTTGAAGAAATTGCATCTATGAAGGAGTGTGTACCCTAGAATTGCTTCCCTTGTAGATAATTTCCGCCACTTAGATGAGGAAAGTGGCTATTCTTTTGTAGATGCATCCATTATTTGATTTTGTGTGCTTAATGCTTGGATGTGTCGCCATTTTAGCAAGACCGACCTTGCCTTGCAAGAAGGCATCCTACCTCATGGTTGTCTTGTTGTGAGTTGAAGGGGCGGAGTGAGGCCCGCTAATTGTCTCATATCGGTTATATTAGTAGGATAGTTTAAATAAAGGTCTAGTTTTAGTCACCTCTTTACTCGGGACGAGTAAAGGTTCGGTTTGCGGATATTTGATGTGAACATTATTTGCGCACATTTAGTCCCCTAATTGAGCCTATTTTGCATACTAATATAGCATTTCATGGCCATTTTATCCGCCAAAACCTTCCTATTTGCTTTTCTATCGTATTTCATATGTTTTGTAGAAAAGGAGATAATAAGGCGGAAATTTCCGCCTTTCATGCATATTTGGAAGCTTATTGATGATATTAGATGGACTAGTATGAAGAGGAGGCAAGAATGATGACCAAAGATGTAGGAATAAAGTGTATATAGAAGGATTAAAGGGTTAAAAGTAAGAATGACGAGAGGGAAGGCATTACAAGAAAAAATCGCTCGAAAACCGAACCAAGGGTTTCTCCTTTGGCTCTGAAAATATGCTAGATGGAACGACGTCGAAAAAATAAGTGATCTAGGCTTTTGAATCACTCCAATAGGAGCCCGGATGAGAAAATGACGTCCGTTTTACAATCCGAGCTCAAGATACAGCTCAACCCGCTCGCGTTGAAGCCCAGAACGCCCATATTTCGCTCGGGACAGGCGTATTCCTGGACAGGAAACTTTCCCTTGCTACGTGAACCAAAAGACGCCCGTCTTGCTCCAAATCCGCCCGTCTTCCCCTGCTCCAATCCGCCCGGATTCTCCCAAAGACGCCTGGGCAGAGACCACCGAATCCGCCCGTCCCGACCGAAAGACGCCCGGATTCCCTCACAGCACAATTTCGTCTTCTTCAAGCTTCAAAGAAAGACACCCTTCTTTCGAAAAATACCGGCGTCTCCCTGCTCTAAACTCAAAAGTGTAATTACTAGTTTAGCCCTTAGTTAACCCTAATGCATCCACCTAATTTCCACTATAAATACCCCATTTGTAATAATCAATCAATCAAGTTTTCATTAGATTAGAATAAAGTTTTAGAGTAGAAATCCTTCTTTAGATTAAATTAGGAGTACATTAGAATAGATTACTCTTTAATCTTTCAACAAATTACACATTAATCTCTCCTTAATTATTGTTCAAGTTTATTATTCAAGTTTGTTACTTTTGGGTAATTGAAGATTATTGGGTTATTATTGGAGGATTGACAACCCTTCATCAATCAATCAAGTTTCTTCTATTATTCTTTGCTTTATTATTTGGATCACCTCAAGTTTGGTATAATTTCTTTACCCTTTAATCTTAATTGTTCATTTCTTCATTCTATTATCATGTTTATGCTTGTTGTGATGTTTGACACCATTAATGACATGTTTCCCATGATAATGAGTGAGTAGTCTTTTTAGCTAGGATTAATGGGTAATTAGGGGAAACCAACATGGGATTGATTCATGCTTAATCTAATATGTTCACATGATTAAATTGCTTGCTTGTTGTGATGTCAACTTTATGCACATGTTATGTTTGATGAAATGCTAAGCCTATGAATCCTTGCGTTTACAACCATCTCTTATCTACTCAACTTAACTTGTAAGATATAAACCAACTCGAGTCTTGTTAGACCATGCATAGAAGTTGAATAGGAGGAAAGTAAGCCGACTTGTAGGTGTTGTACAATCTAATCGATTCGGCTCCGGGACCCAACCCTTCCTATGAACCGTAAGACATAAACCAACTCGGTTCCTCCGCAACATTAATTGCTTGCTTATAATTGTAAACATGTTTGTATGATCAACACCATGAATCCCCTATGACCCCATGATATCCTAGCGCTTTTAATCATTTGTTTATATCTTTCCTTTTATTGCTTGTTTTACTTTATTGCTTTTATTAGTCTAGAACACAACTACAAACCCAAATCAATTGTGACACTAGCATAAATTGAGATAGATAGACTTAGAACCCAAAGCACACCGTCCCATGGATCGACCTCGACTTACCGCTAACTAGTAGTTTGTTGAGTATTATAAATGTGTTTTGATTGGGTGTCACAAGGGTATGTTGACCCTAATGACCCTTTGCCCTCTTGGGCACAACCGGAACACTTGTTCCCTAATCAAGGGAACCAAGCTTGGGATCGCCAAGGAGAAGGGTACTCGGGTCAAGGAGGAGAATTTGACCAAGGAGGGTATTGGGGTCAAGAAAGCGGGTATGACCAAGCCGGGAGTTCTCATCGCTATGGCTATGATCAAGATGAGGATGATTAGTGAAAAAGGCCTACCTCACCACCTCCATTTGTATGATACTCAACTCTCCCTCTCTCTTTTGTACATACATTGCATTTAGTGTAGTTTTCGCATACATTTGCTCCATATTGCATTTGCATTAGTTAGTTTATATAGTATAGTTGCATTGTATATATCTCACATGATTCATGTAGATAGTTGCATATAGACTAGAATTCATGCATAGTCGCTAATGACCAATCCTATTCATTTCTACACTAGAAATAGTGTTTAAATCGGTTTGGGGAGGTTTGATCATAGGTGACCATAGTCTACTAGAAAACATGCATCATATAGTGTAGTTTAGATTGCATTTATTTGTTATATTTGTCATATAGAATTGCATTTAGTTAGAGCATGCATTCATTCATATCATATTGCATTTGTACTTTATTTCAAAAAATCAAAAATCCAAAAACATGTATTTCCTTTTTATTCCTACTCCTACATGTACATTGAGGACAATGTCCAAAATAAAGTGGGGGATGGGAATTTATATTCCAAAAATGAGAAAAATTGAAAAAATTTCGAAAAATCCCAAAAATATGTTCTTTATTTTCACAAAATCAAAAACCATAAAAATTTGAAAAATTCAAAAACCCAAAAACATGTTCATTTCCTTTGTAGTGTAGTCTTGTATATATTGTCTTGTATATATTGTGTTTGTTCATCCTTGTTCACTTTGATTGACTATGCCACATGCAAGACATGAGGATATTGAAGACCGCATGGTATGATCTTTCCAATCTCCTTTTTCCTCTTTATGTTAATGACTATGTGGCTTTATTTTAATTGATGCGGTATAACAATCTGAACTTAGGACTTGCATTTAGTTTATATGGCATATTAGTTGGTAGAAGCATATGCATTAGGATGTTTATATGCTAGTTGCATCATGGCATGTAGTTTGCATGTTAGAAAATTTTGCGAAACCGTCTACTTGGGAAGCTTGACAAGTGTATATAGGCCCTAGTAGATGCCTTTTCTTCTTAAGACTTTGCTTGTTAGAATACTTGTAAAACACCCTAGGATGTGTCATGCTAGTATCCTTTGACCCATGGATTAAAGCCTAGTCAAGAGTACCTTGTGGTGTGATAACTCCTTGGCTACCGTTTATTCCAAGGTGACCCTTGAAACCATGCATCCATCCATCATCCATGTTCTACCACATTTTTTTGTCATCAAAGGGAATGGGCACAAAAAGAAATCAATTTGAGTTCAAAGAAATGAAAAGTGAAAGAAAGTTTGCAAAAATGCATCAAATGAAAAAAGGAGCAAAAATAGACTCCTATGCTTCAAATATAAGGCACCCTCACTACATATTGGGTGACTTTGAAAATGTTCAAAAAGAAAAAGCAAAAAGTCGAAAAATTGTCAAGTATTGAATTGCCAAATATCAAAAGAAATGGCAAAAGAAAGTGTTCTCAAATGTTATATGCCACAAGAAATTGGGGGGAAAACAAAAGCAAACTCCCAAAGTGAAACTCAAATATCTATCGATCCCTTTATCCATCGTATCCATTTTTATGCATGGTAGAGAGGGGACGACCCTTCTTCTTGTCTAGGCAAGAGGGGGAATTCCGCGATCCTCCAGTGTTTCTAGCACCATAGGGAGTCTATTCTTGACAAAAGCATTTAACGATTGAGGACAAAGTTACCCTAGCTTGACACAACTTGGAGGTGATTTATTGGTATCCTTCTAGGCTTAGTAGTTTGAAAAAATTGCATCTATGAAGGAGTGTGTACTCTTGAATTGCTTCCCTTGTAGATAATTTCCGCCACTTAGTTGAGGAGAGTGGCTATTCTTTTGTAGATGCATCTATACTTGATTTTGTGTGCTTAATGATTGGATGTGTCGCCATTTTGGCAAGACCCACCTTGCTTTGCAAGAAGGCATCCTAACTCATGGTTGTCTTGTTGTGAGTTGAAGGGGCGGAGTGAGACCTGCTAATTGTCTCATATCGGTTATATTAGTAGGTTAGGTTAAATAAAGGTCTAATTTTTGTCACCTCTTTACTCGGGACGAGTTAAGGTTCGGTTTGGGGATATTTGATGTGAACATTATTTGCGCACATTTAGTCCCCTAATTGAGCCTATTTTGCATACTATTATAACATTCTATGACCATTTTATCCGTCAAAACCTTCCTATTTGCTTTTCTATCGCATTTCATATGTTTTGCAGAAAAGGAGATAATAAGGCGGAATTTCCCGTCTTTCGTGCATATTTGGAAGCTTATTGATGATATTAGATGGACTAGTATGAAGAGGAGGCAAGAATGATGGCCAAGTATGTAGGAATAAAGTGTTTATAGAAGGATCAAGGGGTTAAAAGCAAGGATGACGAGAGGGAAGGCATTACAAGAAAAAATCGCTCGAAAACCGAACCAAGGGTTGCTTCTTTCGCTCTGAAAATATGCTAGATGGAACGGCATCGAAAAAACAAGTGATCTAGGCTTTTGAATCACTCCAATAGGAGTCCGGATGAGAAAATGACGTCCGTTTTACAATCCGAGCTCAAGATACAGCTCAACCCGCTCGGGTTGAAGCCCAGGACGCCCATATTTCGCTCGGGACGGGCGTATTCCTGGACAGGAAACTTTCCCTTCCTACGTGAACCACAAGACGCCCGTCTTGCTCCAAATTCGCCCGTCTTCCCCTGCTCCAATCCGCCCGGATTCTCCCAAAGACGCCCGGGCAGAGACCACCGAATCCGCCCGTCCCGAACGAAAGACGCCCGGATTCCCTCACAGCACAATTTCGTCTTCTTCAAGCTTCAAAGAAAGACGCCCTTCCTTCGAAAAATACCGGCGTCTCCCTGCTCTAAACTCAAAAGTGTAATTACTAGTTTAGCTCTTAGTTAACCTTAATGCATCCACCTAATTTCCAATATAAATACCCCATTTGTAATAATCAAACAATGAAGTTTTCATTAGATTAGAATCAAGTTTTAGAGTAGAAAATCCTTCTTTAGATTAGATTAGGAGTAGATTAGAATAGATTACTCTTTAATCTTTCCACAAATTACACATTAATCTTTCCAAGTTTATTATTCAAGTTTATTATTGGGTAATTGAAGATTATTGGGTTTATTGAGAGATTGACAACCTTCCATCAACAATCAAGTTTCTTCTATTATTCTTTGCTTTATTGTTTGGATCATCTCAAGTTTGGTATAATTCATCTACCCTTTTATCTTTAATGTTCATTTCTTCATTCCATTATCATGTTTATACTTGTTGTGATGATTGACACCATTAATGACATGATTCCTATGATAATGAGTGAGTAGTCTCTTTAGTTAAGATTAATGGGTAATTAGGGGAAACCAACATGGGATTGATTCATGCTTAATCTAATATGTGTTCATGATTAAATTGCTTGCTTGTTGTTATGTCAACTTTATGCACATGTTATGTTTGATGAAATGCCAAGCCTATGAATCCTTGCATTTACAACCATCTCTTATCTATTCAACTTGACTTGTAAGATATAAACCAACTCGAGTCTTGTTAGACCATGCATAGAAGTTGAATAGGAGGAAAGTAAGTCGACTTGTAGGTGTTGTACAATCTAATCGATTCGGCTCCGGGACCCAACTCTTCCTATGAACCGTAAGACATAAACCAACTCGGTTCCTGCACAACATTAATTGCTTGCAACTTTGTAAACATGTTTGTATGATCAACACCATGAATCCCCTATGACCCCATGATATCCTAGCACTTTTAATCATTTGTGTACATCTTTCCTTTTATTGCTTATTTTACTTTATTGCTTGTATTAGCCTAGGACACAACTACAAACCCCATCAATTGTGACACTAGCATAAATTGAGATAGATAGATTTAGAACCCAAAGCACACCGTCCCATGGATCGACCTCAACTTACCACTAACTAGTACTCCCTCCTATTCTTCTTTTTCTTCCCCTTTGGATGGGGCACAATATTTAAGGAAGAGAATAAAATATGAATTGTGAATTGGGTGGGGTTTGGTGATAGGAGAGAGGAATGAATAAAATAAGGAATTGTGAGTTGGGTGGGGTTTGGTGATAGAAGAGAGAAATGAATAATTATGAATTAAATAAGGAATTGTGAGTTGGGTGGGGTTTGGTGATAGGAGAGAGGAATGAATAAAATAAGATTAAAAGTTTTCAAAAAAGGAAAGGGGAAGAAAACCTGAATAATCCGTTTTAGGAAATAGGGAAGAAAATAGAGAATAGGAGGGAGTAGTTTGTTGAGAAATATAAATGTGTTTGATTGGATGTGACCCGACGACATCACCCATCAAAATGGCGCCGTTGCCGGGGATAGTGCTATGTGATTAAGTTCTTACTTGTTTGTCTATTTTAATTGTGCTTTCACCTTGAGGAACTTGTTCCTCAAGGATTGTTCTTACCATCTTTGTGTAGTTTCCATGCTTGTAGTTGTTTCCTTGTCTTAGCTACGATGGCTCAAGACTTAACTTATGGAGTATGTGGTGGATCTTTTGAGTATGACTATGGGTATGGGGAGTTTGAGAAGCAAGTCAACACAAACCTACCTTATTATTCGTACAATGAAAATCCTAACTACTACCCCAAATTTTCCAACCAAAACACTCACATCCAATATCCACAACAACCACCCATCCAATACCCACTTCATAATGAGTTTCAATTGCCACAATACAACCACTTTCACACATATCCACAACAAGAAGATGAACTCATTCAAAATGTGATTCTCCAAATGATGGGAGATCAACAAAACTTCTTCAAACAAATGCTAACCAAGATTTTTATTTCCACTCAAATTCTATGTTTCTTATACTACTATAAAGAATCATAATTTAAAAACTTAGTAACTTCGGTTGAACTAATACCACGATTTCATTTCCACTCAAATTCTATGTTTCTTATACTACTATAAAAAACCATAATATAATAACCTAGTAGTTCAACAAAGTTGAACTCTCTAGAATAGCTCAAAAAAAGTTTCACATATTAATATAGATAGATATTGATTGATTGTTAGCCAAAAGAATAAGTTGGAGAAAAAAAAACCATGAAATTTCCCAAAACGTAAACAAAAGAGGAAGATATTAAGTAGACGGTGTAAACATAAGTGATGTTCCCTAACAAAATACTCCCTCCCAGTCACTATAATGTTCCCTCTTTCCCAAAACGGATTATTCAAGTAATGTTCCCCTTTCTATTTTTAGAAACATTTACTCTTATTTTATTCATTTCTCTCTCCTATCACCAAACCCCACACAATTCTTTTACTCCTATTTTATTACTTTCCTTTATGTTTTGGCCCCACAATTCTTATTTAACTACTAATAATTCATCCTTCTCTCCTACCACCAACCCCACACAACTCTTTTACTAATATTTTAATACTTTTCCTTAAGTATCGTGCCCATATCAAAGGGGAACATTATAACGACTGGGAGGGAGTAGTCTCTAACACAAATCGATCGAGACTGCAGAGGTTCCAATCCTTGGAGAGACGCTCCTGCTTGTCTCTCTATCCATCCACAGAAATCGTAGCAGAAATACTACACAAACCCTAGAAATCCAAGAATTGAAGCTGTCCAGATCCCTTTTATCAACTCTCGCCTGGTATTTCCTTGTTCCATTCGTTATCACTTTCTTCTTCTTCTGTTCACCCTTTATTTAATTCATATATGATCCACCCCTATAAAGTACTTCTAATCAAGTTTGTTTTTTGTTCAGGTTAAACTTTGTTGTGATTACACATGGCCGTATCTTGTTTCAATGCCAATTCTGCTATTTCTGCTATTTTTTTACCCCCAAGGTATCTTCTACCTCTATTTATCTAAACTACCTCAAACATTACTTGCTTCAATCCGACCAACTTTCCAACAATATCATTGCCATTTCCGTGGCGATGCTGCTACTTAGTTATTTGGTTGGACGAATTATATATATACGGATCACGCAACGAACCGGTGGAGTTCCTCTTTTTTAGTACAGGGGATTTGGTTTGATGCATAAATTTTGTCACTTGATTTTTTGGTTTTAAAAATCAGCTCTACAAGGCTATACCTACGTTTCTTGAATGCCCCATCTGTTACAGGACTGACTCCATTGCATGGTATGGGACATCCATCAAATGGGGAGGTTGATGTGGGGTTCTCCTTTGTCCTATATCACCATCCTACATTTCTGCTATAGATGCCTTGGTTTGTTTAATGATAACAACGCGTAGGGATTGTTTGGATGAAAAGGAAATGGAGGGAGAGTTAGGGATTTAAAATCCCTTGTTTGGATAGCAACAAAGGTATGAGGGAAATTACAGGGGAGGGATCCATTTTCCCTCCTTCAAGGTAAATTAAAATGTCTCCTCAATAGGAAAGATTTGGAAGGAATTGTATCCAAACACCGACCCCCATTCCCCCTCCCCTTCCCTTCTCTCCCTTTCCCTTTCCTCCTTCCCCCTCCCCTCCCTTTCCCTCCTATTTTGGTATCCAAACAAGGACTTGGTGCTCTTTCATGATAACTATGGAAATGACTGGTTTGTTTACATTATTATTAGAAGTATTAATTTTTCCAGTTTCGACGTCTTTTGAAGCTGATCTTGTGCCAGTTTTTTACCTTTTAATAGTAGCTTGAAGAAAACTTCACTTATTCTTGGAAGAGGGAGACTTGAAGCTTCAAAGGGACATCCATTAAAGCATTCTTCTTACAGTGCACCACACAGTGGGAGGGTCTCATTTTTTGTTGAACCATAATCAACTACTAAAGAGGCTTGACAAGCTCTCATTATCTTTAACTTATAAACCACTGTCGAATCACATTACTCGTGCACGTTCTGCGTCATTTGTTTTCTTATCTGCTTTGGTGAGCTTTTCTTATTTCAATGTTTAAGGATCTTTCTTTCGTTCAACTACGATAATCTTTTCAATTATTTTTTTAAGTTGGATTAGCTCTCTGCATCGATTGATGAGTTTGGGAATTTTGTTATTTTATTTAGGATTGGTAAAAATTTAACCAAATTACTTGATGCTAGTTTTGAGATGGTTGGGTATTGTCTGAAGTGATATTTTACTGGGATAGTGGTTTGCAGTAAAGTTAGGCGGGGAGATTCTGTCATATCTCCTGCGATGTTATTCACTCCTTTTCCTTTATGGGGGAACTATGTCTTCCAAAATCATTTCAGTGTGCTTGTTGTCGGCTTTCTAGTTTAAATTGGATGATGTTGCAATTTTGGCAATCATCTAATAGGCAGTGATGTAGCATAATACGCTGTAGCCGGGAAACAAGATGAACTGATATCGCTTCAGAGTTTTGGTAGGTCGTAGCCTCGTAGGCTTGATTGGGGGTTAAACATTGTATCTGCCACGGAGGTTGCTGGGGTGGAGCCGGGAGGTAGATTTTGCATCGTACTTGTGTTTCACACCCTACATTGTATTTAGTATCATTGTACTTTAGGTGGGAAGCCGTATGTGAAGATTTCAAAAGATGATTCATGTTTGTCGACCCAAATAATTTTGGGATTACGGCTTTTGATGTCGTTTTGAAAAATAAATATGATAACTAATTGTATGTTTATTGTAATTGTAATCGTTTTTATGTAAAATAGCAGTGGATAAAGTGATAAAATAGATGGGTAGCAGGTACATTAAGGCTGGCGGGGTTTTAATATTTCACCCGTTGGAACGGTTGTGTTTGAAAACTTGTACCTGCATTGAGTAATTAGGTAGGTATCGGTAAACACTTTGCTGGGTATGGGAGCCTACATCCAACCCTGCCCAGTGACATCCCTACTGTTACTATAAAGGGATAAATCAATCAGGAATGTGAAGATGGTGGTCTTGCAGAAAGCTTTGGGAAGAAGTCTCGAGAAAAACAGGAATGCTAAATAATCTAGTCATTGAGAGGACCTTATAAGATTGTTCTTTCATGGTTGTGCGTGTGTCTTAGTCAGTCATGCATGATTTATGTCGCTTCTTTGCATACAACCAAGCTGTAAAACGTTTTATTACTTAGTTAATAATAAAATCAGTAGTTTGGTTGTATGCGCACAAACGTCTCACACTAGACTTACTGTTGTTATTGTACAATAGTTTTTAGCCTATGTAATGGCGTTTATGAAAACGTTTCTCCGTTCCAGAATGCCAGATGTGGAGCAGAGGGCCAGACTCAAACCATGGAGAAGCCGACTTCTGTAATTCAGAATGCGCCTGGTAAACTCTAACTGTCTTGTATGTTTGTAATACTATTTTCAATCCAAAGGATCTTTTTGAGGAATAAAATTACTTCTGAAGTATTCCATACTTTGTATCTTACGAGAATGCCTATCAACACCAACCTAGAACCATGGCTTTAGCTTTTTGCTGGCCATTGATATTTTTTTTATTCATTTGCAGGCAAAGAAAAATCGCCACAAATTGATGATGGTGGAACTGGACTACCACCTCGTGATGACGACGGTGGTGGTGGCGGCGGAGGTGGTGGAGGTGGCAGTTTCAGCGGTGGGTTTTTCTTTTTCGGTTTTCTTGCATTCCTTGGATTCTTGAAAAACAAAGAAAGCGAAGGGGACTACGGAGATTCTAGAAGGTGATAGATCTGATGTTCCGTAATTGGCTAAAATTTTGTCCCTCAAGAGTCAGAGGTCTTGTGGATTAGGCCACAAGTTCAAATCTCCTTCCCTCCCTGATATATTGTATTTGATCCCTGTTTCTCCTCGTACCCAAAAAAAAAGAAAAATAAATGGAACTCATCTAGAATCATATCATATATCATATATCATATATCATATCAATCAATACTATATATTAATTCCAGAAACCAAGGGACTTAAATGTAATTAAAGAAAGTTATACAAATTAATTATACTATATAGTTTTAAATCACTAGCACCGTGTGATGGACCCGATTAAGGGATCTCAATGCAAATATTATATAGTTTGGGTTAAAATTAAATTATATAGAAACTTGATAATTTTCCTAAACATTTATAAGAGACTAAAACATGGTCAATTTTCTTAAAATAAAATAATTAATTAAGATGGTCAATTTCCTTAAAATAAAATAATTAATTAAGATGTTCAATTTCAAGGAGATTAAAAGAAAGAAGATGCTTGAATTGGTAATTTTCCTAAATATTTATAGAAGACTAAAAGATGGTCATTTTCCTTAAAATAAAATAATTAATTAGTATAAACATGCACACTTATGGTATTAATTATTATCATTATAAAATTATATATTAAATTTAAAATCTATGCAATTTTATTAAACTTTATAGTTATTAGATGTATAGAGATGTTAATTATTTAACATACAAAAATATAATATAAGTAGGTGATAAATAATTAAGTTAGATTCCATAATATATAATATTGCATAATTCTTTCGATTTGATTTAATGCATACATGCAATATATTTATATAAATATATAATCCTCTTAAAATTGCATGCCTAAGTAGTAAAAGTAATTTCGTTAGCAAATAAATGAATTGGAGAATAATCACTCATTTGAATAGTTAAAGTAACAATATTATCAGCGAGATTAGTGAAAGTGGTAGAAACAACGGGAGTAGTGAAATAATCAATATTAATGCGGCAATAGTTAAAGTAACAATAATTACGACGGGAGTAGTGAAATTATCAATATTAATGCGGCAGTAGTGACAATAACAATAATTACGGCGGGAGTAGTGAAAGTAACAATGATTACGGGCAAGTAGTGAATGTTATTACTATTGTTTCATTAATAAGAGTAAAATATTAATAGCGGGAGTAGTGAATTTGTCTCAAAATTTATTCCATCGTAATTTTAGGATATGTCATAGAAAAAGATATTAATGATAAATTGATGGGTTATGTAACTTTAAGTAATTTTATTTAATGAAAAAAAATTAATGGTAAGTAGAGGTAGCCCGGGCAAAGCCGGGCACCAATACTAGTCAATACTATGTATTAATTCCAGAAACCAAGGGACTTCAATGTAATGAAAGAAATTTATACAAATTAATTATACTATATAGTTTTAAATCGATAGCACCGTGTGATGGACCTGAACAAGGGACTTCAATGTAAATATTATATAGTTTTGGTTAAAAGTATTAATTTAGATAAAACTAGAATATGGCGAGTTTCCTTAAAATAACAGGTCCCACTTACGGTGTTAATTAGTATAAATATGTTAATTATTTAACATACACAAATATAATATAAGTATATGTTAGATTTTGGAAACTATTAATAGGTAAGTAAATCAATTTAGATTTCCAAAAAATATAATATTCCATAATTCATTATATTTTTAATTTAATTAGTAAAAATAATTATTAATTGATTTTCCTTAAAATAAGCATATAAACATGCCTTACTTATGGTATTAATTAGTATAAAGATGTTTTAACATAAACAAATACTCCCTCCATGTTTTTATATATGACGTTTTGGATTTACGAGGTAAGCCTTTGACTTTAATATTTACAAAAATATATTTGTTTAAAAAATATAAAAATGGTACCATTAAATTCCTTACGAAAAACTCTTTCATATGAGTATACATATCATAATATTTAGTCTTATATTTTAAGAGATATTGAAGAGAAAAGGGAGTGTCTCGAAATGAGAAAGTCATATATAAAAAAATAGAGGGAGTATAATATAAGTATATTATATTTTGGAAACTATTAAAAAGTAGATAAATCAAGCTAGATTTCCAAAAAATATAATATTCCATAATTATTTCAACTTAATTAATTTAATGCATATATTTAATATATTTATTTCGAGTAGTGAGAATAATAAAAGTAACCTTGGGTATAGTAATCACTCATTGGATACTTAGAGAGTAAAATAATTTTGTTAGTAGTGAAAAGAATTGTTGTAACATTGGATATAGTAATATGATAGTAATCACTCATTTGAATAGTCAAAATAACAATATTAGCGGCGAGCGAGAGTAGTGAAAGTAACAGAAGTAACAACGGGAGTAGTGAAATTATCAATATTAATGTACAAGTAGTGAAAGTAACAATAATTACGGCGAGATTAGTGAAAGTAAAAGTAATAATAATAACAAATGTAATAAAATTAATAATTCTAAAAACAAAAGTAGGTATGTATGAAAAATTAGCTAAACAATCGATTTAAGTAAAATATTAATGGCGGGAGTAGTGAATTTGTATAATTATTTATTTCATTGTAACCTTAAAATATACTCTGTTTCATAGAAAAATATATTAATAATAAATTTAGGAGTTATGCAACCTTAAAGTAGTTTTAGTTAACTGAAAATATATTTTAATACTAGATAGAGGTAGCCCGGGCGAAGCCGGGCACCCATACTAGTATTATATTAAAGTAGAAACCGGTGGCCTCTATAATCACCATGTGTCATTGCCACATGTCATTTTTAGAGAAATTGACTAAATTATTCATTATTAAATATCAACATAATTATGTTAATGTTATTTAAACAATTAAACGTACACAAAGTTAGGAAACAAACAATTAAGGAAATATTCTCTAAATTGGTTATGTGAAAGAAAAACCCATATATCAATTAGCTTAATCACGATTTCAGTTTAGTAATAACCAAAGATTCTGAAATAATTATGGAGCAAACAATTAGCAAAACAAGGAAACAATATCTTTTAGAAATATCACGCGGCTTAAATAATGGCAATTAATATTTATTATTACAGTGTATTAGAAATTAAAATTAAAATTCTATATCAACTTTCCATAGTATATATAGATTTTGGTGGTTTATTTGTTAACCATAAAAAAAATCATTATTTTGGAATATATAGCTTGACTCCTTGATAAATGACACGGAGTACTTTTTTTTTTTTTTTTTTTGATAAATGAGAGTACCATCTTTACAATATTTTTAGGTCTTATCTTTTTTCTTAGTTTCTATAATACTCCGTAGCAGTTAACACATGATGTGAATTGTGAAACATGTACAACAATAATTATGCTCATACTTTTCCGTAAATTTGTCTAAATTTTTTAATTGTATCATTTGTTGAAGCAATAATTCTAAATTTTCGAAGGACGTGCAAATGGATATCTTTTTAGAAAGATGAATGTTTTGTGTTTATTGCTAAAAATTATTAATCTATTAGTTGTGAGTACTCTTTAACTCTAGAGTAAATTACTTCTCGAGAGACCTTCCCAAAGTCTATGTGTTCTAAGTTCATGAATAAACAAGATTGAGAATTTAGGGGAAAATCTCACTATTTGGTTTACCTAAGATAAGATGTACTCCCCTAGAGCTGATGAACTATAGTAAGATCACTAAGATATCGATTGCCAATACTGTATAAAATACAGTTTCAATTGAAATATTCAATGATAAACCAACAAGGAACAAAGAGGGAATTCTTTTTACTTAGCTAGACATTTGTACGTCCTTTTTAATTAGTTAGTAAGTGTGGTTTTCGTATGATTTAGTTTAATGTGTATAAAATACCACATCGAAGTGTATGATATAAGAGTTGATATTAATTCAACCGCCAAAATGGTATTAGAGGTAATAAAATAAGAAAATAAACTATAAAAATAGGGTAATAAAAATGGTTACAATATATTATAAAATAGTTATGATTGTTATGAAAACATGTATTACCTCCGTCTCGGTCATTTGTTTACCTTTGGTTTTGACAGAAAGACCAACGAAAGAAGAGCGAATCAATTATTAAATGACAGTGGATCAAATTTAGTGTGGAGGATAAAACTGCTCATCAAATTCATTACCAAAATAGAACGATAAACAATTGACTAGACACCCTCAAATGGAATATGTAAACAAACGACTTTGATGGGGAGTACCAAATAAAAGAGATCATAACCAATAATAAAAGCGGTATGAAGAAATACATAAAGGGTTACGACTAAAAATCTTTCAGTGACTTAGTGAGAGACCGTCTCTCCAAAATTTTTGGGCTGAGACATAAGATTACTTAACCAGAACAATTCAATATTTTTTTTACCATTTGAAAGTATGTAAGACCTACCAACAATTCAATTTTGCTCACAGGTTGTATATTTTATATTCATCATGTTCTTTCAAAAATAATTGTAACAAATGATTGAAGACAATAAATTCCCCAGTTTAATTAGTTGTTCATAGCTTCAGTCTTTAGCATTTAAAGGATCACAAAATCTCATTTGTGACGGCACGTATCCGTCACTTTAAAGTGACGGATACCATTTTCCCTCACAAATGGCCCAAATAGAGGAGAGAGGGAAGCACATGGGGGTGTCCCACCTTGTCCCCCCTATTCGTTTTGTGAGTGGCATTATCCGTCACTTGCTCCGACCCGTCTTCAGCAAGACTAATTGTTAAAGGATTTAGGTCGAGAATAAATCAAAATAGATTCATATCAATTTTGATCGTGTAATTTGCAATGAGTTCAATTTTGAATTTAGATGTCATTTGAATAATGATAGGTACAATATTAATGCAACAAAGTTTGGGCCAATGTTTTGGTTTGGTCAATTTAGATTATTGGTCGGTTCATCATATCATACATATCATATTTATATTATATTAAAATAGAAATCTGGTGCTTATTTTGTTGTCACGTGCCATAACTCGGGAAATGACTACGTTATTTCTAAATTAAAAAATTTAACTATTCTAATTTAACTTTGGCATACTAAAATATTTAAAGGAATAAAATAACATTAAATGTCAAAAAATTTCAGTAGTTCAATATGGGTACAAATATCTCAGGGGGTGTTTGGTTCAAAAGGTCGAAATGGATTGGAATAGATTGAGATGCCATGGGGAAATGGATATGGAACCCCATGCATATTAATAATTATTTGGTTCACTTTAAAATTTTATGGAGAGCCATAGACTTGGCAAAACGGGTTAACGGGTCGAGTTCGGGTCAGGCCAATTCGGGTTGGGTCAGTTCGGGTTTGTGACAATATCGGGTCCTTTCGGGTTTCTGGGTCGTTTCGGGTATGTTTGTCGGGTCATTTTCGGGTCAAGCGGGTCGGGTTGTTTCGGGTCGGGTCATTTTCGGGTTAATGATTAAAGGAAAAAAAGACATTTCAAGTCTTTTGTGGTCAACTAAAGATATGTATTGGATCATTTTCGGGTTGGGTGGTTTTGGATCGGGTCATTTCGGGTTGGGTCTGTTACTGGTCCATAAAAGCTCGGGTCATTTTCAGGTCGGGTCGGGTCAATTCGAATTTTGGGTGTCATTCGGGTGCGGCATTTCGGGTCAATTTCGGGTTTCGGGTCAGCCTTTTCTGGTCAAGTCAATCGGGTCGGGTTGATTTTGCCAGGTCTATGGAGAGGGGAATGGAGTTAAAAAATTGAGAGGAAAGGTGGGTATGGGATTCCAAGGAGTTGTATTCCATCCCAAAAAAAACTCCAACCAAAAAACTGTCTTCGAAGTTTTGTCGACATTGCTACAATCAAGAATGAAGAATTGTACATGATACCCTCATTTTTTAAAAATACAGGTGGTACCCTAAAAGTCGCGTTTTCAAATAGTTAAATTTTGTAAGGAAAATATGTTTACGATTAAGAAAATGATATTTATATTAATGGTATGACAAGTTATTGTCAAAAGATCAACAAAAAGTGCATAAAATAAACTTTTGAAAGAGGGGGATTTATGCATTTTCGATATTTTGAAAAGTTTTCACCAAGTTTAGGGGTAACCGTGAATCCGCGATGCTCTGGAAAATCGATGGGTACCGCATAGAATTCTAAAAAAACACGACGGTACCATGTAAAAAACCCTAAAAAGAACATAAAACATGTAAATCGATAAAAAAAAAAATCCAAAACTGTAAGACGGGACACTAGGATTTGAGACAAAAATTCGAGCCGAGTCGACTAGCCAGATGAACTTTGAATTGTCTTCGATGTATTGGAAGACAATCATTTGTTAAATACATTTAAGGAAGATATTTGGAGAGTGATTGGAGAAGAATTTTAAACATTGTTTCCCTGGTAAATGGTAGATGAAGGATGAGTTTTACATCGTATCTATAATATCCACCTCAAGCATCAAATTTCAATAACACTAATGTTAATAAATATGATGTTGCATCCACCATTGAAGTTTTATCCACCATGGATGATATAAATTGACTGAATCATAATGGATTTTGGCTGAAGAATGTGAATTATAAAGGATAATTTAATAATTTAGAAGGAAAAGTTGACTACGTAATTGAATAATAGAGGGAGAACGAAGTCAAGTAAAGCAGCTTTGCTTTGGGCAGAAATACATAGAGCAAAAAAAGAGCGTGATGCACATCGTGTATGGCTTTAGAGTATGGTTGTTATTACATGGTGTTGGATATACAAATTATATACTCAATTAAAGGCACATAAATGAGTTTTTTTTACATACATATTATGACAATTACAATTATAATATAAATAAATTTATAATGCAATTTTGAAGATCGCCCGTGCGGGCACGGGTTCAAAAACTAGTATTATATTAAGGCTGAAACCATCAGCCTAATACGATCCCACGTGTCAATAACCTCATAGCGTGCCACGTGTTAAATTGCTATAATTCTAAGATTAACTTAAAAAATCATATATTATATTAAAGCTGAAACCATCAGCCTAATACGATGCCACGTGTCAATAACCTCATAGCGTGCCACGTGTTAAATTGCTATAATTCTAAGATTAACTTAAAAAAATAAAAATTCTCTTAAGCAATTTTCATAGAATGAAGTAATTAATTTATTCTTTAATACTCCCTCCATACCACACCAATGATAACATTGACTTTTTTACACTTGTCGAGACACGTTTTGCAACGTAAATATCTTTTATTATACATTATTAAAAATTATAAAAATTTGATATTCTTATAGCATTCATGACGATAAATCAAACAAGATCTCACATGACTATATTTTGTCTTATAGATTAAGAATAATATCGAAGATTCCCTACGACTATGAATAGTGGCAAAACGGTCAATGTTACCATTGGTCTGGTTTGGAGGGAGTATTAATAATTAATACTGATTGATTCCTTTCCATAATCACAAGTTTTTTCATTCCAAATAAAACTGACAATTAGTTTACATATTTATAGTTCATTTACACATTAGTCTCCTATCAATTGATTTCATCCAATAATCACGCATTCTTTTTATTCCAAATAAAATTGTCAATTAGTTTCCTTCTTTATAAATCATTTACTCATTTAGTCTCCAATTAATTAGTAAAACTTTATATATTTAAAAAGACAACACATTCATAACAATTAACAAATATATGCTTCTCTACAAAAATAAAGTGTCATCAATCATTTCCGTAATCATGGCATACTATTAAGCTTCTTATTAAAACGAATGTTAATTAGGCAACGTATTCAAAGCAATAGTAGTGCTTCTTTATAGATGAAACTTTTTTTTTTGTTTCACAAAAAGCGTATTTAATCGCATTACAATATTTATTGTCTACAATACCTTTGTCTTAATCACTAGAGTTACACTTCTTCAATTTTTTTATAGATGAAACGTTATCAAAGCTAATTAATGAGTGAATCAATTAACGAAAAATTAACACCCTCGTGTCACACTTATATTTTCCACTACAAACTACTCCGTATTTTTCATAGATGAATTCATGGTTTGAAATTCCGGAATCTAAAATGAAATCTAAAACTGGGATAATGTCATTTTGATCAAGGGAGTGGATGGATGGTAGTTAAGATTTTATGATTAAGATTGGTTGTTCATCCATTTAATATACGAAATTTAAAAACGAGACAATTAATTTGGAATAAATTTTTTTTTTAAAAAAAAAAGAGAAAATGAAATCTAGGAGTAATAAGTCGATAGTATTACCAAGAAAAACGTATAACAAAAAATGAGTCATTTTCGCAACTTAGGGGCCGGGGCTTGAACCAAAGGGAATATCATTCAGTCACTTGTGGGGTAATTAATCATGAGACTATTATATAATAGAATGGAGAAATAGCTAATTAAAGTTGTGAAAAGATGATAAATGAGATGAAATGCTTTCGGGATTCATCAATGAATCATATCCAACTGACCAGTGGCTAAAATATACTGATTAATTTGTTATATATATATATATATATATATATAAACGACGGAAATAATTTGAGGTAAAAAAAAAAAAAGTTTACGCCTGGTAATTGAAATATTAAACTAAAAAAGGGTTATGATGGTAGGAGGACGTGATAGGGAAGAGGTCGCAATGATATGGGTGGGTAATGATGGGGTGGGGAATCGCATAAGATTATGAGAAGAGTTACGAGCCATGTATGGGGTGAGGTCGGGATGATGGTTATGCTGGGGGTACAAGACGTAGAGGATGGTGGAGGTAAGATGGGTGTACGGTAGTTGGACGACGTAGGAATGGATTGGGGGGGGGGGGGAGAAGGGGTAGTTGTGAGGGTTTGTTGAGGCAGGGGTTTGAGAGGGATGTCATGGTCGAAGGTGTACGCTGGGTGCGGTTACCAATACGGTGGAGGGTCTAATGGTAGATTTGGAGGTAGTCAGTCTGTGATGGCGAACGCTGCGTCCAGATGTCCGAGCGATGGTGGTGGAGAGAAAATGAGTGAGAAAGTAGAAAATTTAGAGGGTAATAAACAAGAGGGGTAATATGAGAACAAACCGTACAACAATGGGTCCAACTAAATGTATATTCCGTAAATAAATAGGTTATGAAATCTATAATAACTTTATATTTAATTTTTAGATTTCAGCTCTCATAAGTTAAAAAGTCGAGAAAAAAAAGAGAGTAATTCATATAAAGTTAAGCAATATAAAGTTATCAAAAATGTATAGGTAGGAAAAGTAAAATTTTCTATATTGTAGTTATTTACTAAATCAAAAAATACATAAATTTTAAATTTTAATAATATTTTTCGTTACCACCTGTGCAGTGCACGGGTTCCAAAACTAGTATAATCTATAGTAGTAACTCTAGCTTCTCCTTTGGCATGCCAAATGTAGTTCACAGTATGATTATGTAAAATCGATTACCCTGAATGAATGTTACTTGCAAAATTCATGGAAATAATGTTTTGATTAGATGGAGTAGTTGGTGGTTTAAAGACCAGCGAGGAAGATTATACTATGTAGTTGACAGAATTCGTATGCTCATTTGCATCGTCGTTGTCGCACTTTTATCGTAAATGTATAGAGATCTGAAAGGAATTGGGGATGACTTCGGTTTTCAGATCTCCCACAGTTTCATCTTATGCATAATTGTTGTTACACTTGTGTCACGAATGTATCGAGAGCCGAAGGAAATTGGGGATGACTTTGTTTTTCAGATTGTAGTGTGTCCCACACAAAGCAATCAGGATAAAGTTGTTATGTTCATATACCTATTATTAGACTCTTCTAATAGTGAACTAATTACCCTTTTAATATATGTTCTTAAGATCTAGTGCATGCATAACTAAATAAAAGATTAATAAGAAAAACAATGTTCCTTACATTGTTATATGGCTCGAAAAAGGGCACAAATAAGGTCACCTTCCTTATTTGTTCTTGAGCTAAAATATAATGGATGATCCTCCAAAATCTCAATGTAGAGATCCTCCTTTGATTGCACTCAAGATAAGTCCCTTAAACTATTATATTAATTAACTAGATTAATATATTAGTATCCTTAAATTAATTCTAATAATATACTTATTACTACACTAGTAATCTTATATTGTGATTAGAATTTATGATGAACAATTTATTGTATTTTCTAAAACAAATTTAGAGAGATTGTGAGAGAGATGAGCAAGAATGCATGTATATTGAATGAATGATAATAAGAGAACAAATTCTTTTAAAAAGAAAGAGGGGGAACCGGTGAGGTGTAGGCAAAATGCCAAAGGATGACATCTTCCTTTTACTTTTGGTCTTCACAAGAAATAGGATGTGTAAGACTAATTAGAGTAGGTGTGTAAGGCTAGTAAGGAATATCCATGATTATATGTATTTTATCACATAATATAATATCACCCACAACCCACTATCCATTTTTCGGTCATTTGTGTAAAATGGACCTCCATTTTATTTTGTCATTTGTCACACAATATGTCACATGTAGTATGTTACATGTTATTAATTAATTTAATACATATTTATAAAATAAATATCATTTTATACATTAATTAAATTACATACAACAAATTGTCTAGTGATACTTGATCACATAAATAAAATGGGTCATATAATTATAATTCACAACATATTGTAATTATAATTAACCATTCATTCTTTTCACAATTATTTCACAAACAATAATCAATTTTAGTAATAAAGTATTTTAATTACTAAAATAAATCTTATTTAATCCAATTACAATAAGATATAAAATATTCTCTCTCACAATTGAATTGTTCAATTTTAAGGAATTGATTAACTTGTATCATCATACAATTAATCAATTTGTCTATTAAGGGAATTGTCCTTTAGGTGTGACCTTAAGGGATCAACTGATCACCACCGTCAAACGACAGTAAAGTCTAACTCTAGTTAGCTGATCATTACTGATTAATGTTGATCAGTTGACTATATAAATGAATCATCCCTTACGAATTCTTAATATGAGATTTAAACATGTGATCGCACTATTGTTGAGGACACACACTCCAACAATCTCCCACTTGTCCGAGACAAGCGTGCGTCATCAATTCTCTTGTCCTATTACAATCTCCCACTCAATCCAAGGTGTCTCGCAGGTCGTACTTGCATTTGATCATATCTTGAGCGGTTTCCTCGATCTCGAGAGTAACTGTCTGACCGAAATTATCTACCGTAGATACCTTCTGAGCGTGGCCACGCATTTTCAGTTCACTTCTCCTCGAGTGGCCTTGAGATTTTAAACAACCCTGACAAGGGGAGTGGACAATTCCTATCGCACTATTCCCTTCGTTTAGCCACAATTCATCATAACCCAAAATATACTCATTTGACCTGAGTTACGACAGTCGTAGAGCATAAATCAAAGCCAATCAGAAATTTGTGCCAACTTGGGCGAATAGTCTTTAGTCAAAAGAATTGACTCATAAGAATTCTATAGCAGCTCTTGCCACGACCAGGCTTTATGAATTACCAGAACTCTATAAGCGGTCACTGCCCGACAGAGTGTCACATACAGTCTGCCTATGTGATCGACTAGTCTTCCCATATGACTCCATGGCACTTGAACTTGCCATCAATCGCATCACACTCTAATTACTTTGAGACATCACCTCCTTCAAGTAACAAGGGGCGTATACTATGTCAATCCAGTTCACTTTAATGGGGTTCAATTTGTCTCAACAACCCATTTAGATATAACAAAGTAATGGGTGAGTTTAATAAAACTCGAACGATAAATGCGATTATCCCATATGAATAGTCAATACACTATTACTACTTCATATCTTATAATCTTTAGTGTACCTTTTACACTTTGTTGAATTGCAATAAAAGCTTGGCAAGTGGATATACCATATATCCATATATTCCAACTTTATACATTTCTGTTTCCTTTTATTCAATGTTATTTCTAATAACATGAATTTATCTAAGTGTATGTCTAGTCTTCTTACTAGACTTGGGCTCTTTAACTTGAAAGATGCTCCCACTGTTATCACATAACATGTGATAAAGTCATTTGTAGAGGGATTCACTCTTATCACTACTAGAAAACAAGGATTTAGCGACGCTTTTTTTATGCTTGTGCGATGCTAAATAGCGCTGCAAGGACTTTTACCGACGCTCTGAAAAGCGCCGGCTTTGTCTATGCCGCTAGCACCTCTAGCAGCGCTTATGAAATGCGTCGGTATAGATAAATAATAGCGTCGCTTAATTGACGTGCTTAATATTGTGATTCAGCCGTGCTTTCTTGCGGCTTTACTATCTATCATTTCTGTAGAACGCAATCATAATCGTGCTTAATTGTCTTATAATTTAAACACACGTTTAAATATGACATAACACACTACATTAAAAAATCTTGAAAGATACGACTTTTATTTCATCAAAATATGAATTAGGGGCTAAAAAATGTACATTACACAATTTATGTGAGAATTTAGTTCCATTCTATATAAAAAAAAATATATACATATACATATTCCTACTTGTACATCAAAACGGAGTGTAGGATCAAAACTCCAATATAAGAAACGATAGCTGACATAACTTGCTCTTATCATAATGGGTCGTTAAATAACAAGTTTAGTCATCGCTTCAATTGTCAACTTTGTTGTTGTCTTGTAAACATTAATCTGTAATTACAAGTAAATAGAAAAATCAATACATTAAAACTTTTTGAACTTTATCTTAAAGTTAAAAAAACACAGAATACTACGATCTGAGAAGTCAAGTAACATATATGGTGTTCGCGTAACAAACAAACAGTAGTTCAAATTCCAAAAGAGTTGTAATACATGTAGAAGAGAAGTATAACCTGTCAAAATGAATTTGTTGATGAAGTAGTGAAACTTGAAGCAAATATATTGTAATTATGGTGTCAAGCTTCTCTTGTACTATCATCATGTGACATAGATAGGAAATCCTCAAGTTACACTATAACATAGACATCAAGACAGTGGCTGTCGATCATTGCAGAAAAAACACAACAGATTATTCTCTATGTGTAAGCGACAAACCCCATTAAACGCAAGAACTGAAATTGTGGTATAAATTAAGGAAAACAAATTTTTACCTCATTCATCTTGCGCTGAAATCCCATCAAATTCAAGAATTGATCTTGTGGTATAAAATATACCTATTTGCGTAGTTAGCTTCGTGATCAATTTGATAGTTTCTTTGCCATGCTGATAGATGGAGATACCCTGATACAAAAATGTTCGATTCAAACATAAAAACTAATTTTTCCAAATAAATTAAAATAAAAACTAGGGCTTTATGTGCCGATATCTAGACGTCACATTGCTGCACACCAATCAACCTTAATCACCAATTTACCAAGATCTAAACAAAAAAAATTGAGAAAAAGGAAAAATTAAAATGATGTACCTTCAATTCTTCAAATCACCATCTTTTTTCTTACGAATCTACGTCATCTACCTCATTACCCAATTTATAAATAAATCAATTGGAAACAATTATTCGTGCCTAAAGTAATCGTTAACTAATAATTCATCTCATTTGATACAATAGAAACAAAATTACAACAATTCAGTTCAGTAGAGGTTATAATTTCAGAAATTATTCTCACCCGTAAATTAAACTCCCTCCCATCCAAACCAAAGGTAACATGGGAGGGGGCACTTGTTTTAAGAAAAAATTGAAAAAGTAAGGGTAGTATTGGAAATATAGTAGGCCCCTTGTACTTTAATTGAAAGAGAACCACAAACATAATGGCGTTGTATGTAAGTAATAAGGGTATGTGAGGGTTTTTTAGTAATGTTTTTTTACCAAAAAAGGAATGAGTAGTTTGGTTTGGATGGGAGGGAGTAATAAACTCGGAAGAGGTAGAACCAATGGCAACTACTTGCATCAATGAAAACCCTAAAAATTCAATGGGAGAAAGAAACAAAACAATAACGAAACAAGATTTCTCAAAAGTTGATAATTATCAGCTAAAACATGCACATCAATTAAAGAAAGGAAACAATACCTCTAAGAAACTTGCTCACTGGGACAATTTGCTAAGCTATTGAGATGATGTTGCACCTTATTAGTTAAGAGGAGAAAATCTGCGGAGTTTTTTTTAAAGGGTTTGGTGCAGTTGTGGTTTATAAAATTGTCCTTGGTATATATTAGTTCAGGGTTAAAATTTGTAGGAAGCGCTATATAGGAGTGCTTTGTAAAAGCGCCTTGAATTAGTAGAAGTTAAACCCCAAATCAATAGTTTTTATATAAGCGCCGCAAAACGAGCGCCTTTATATGTAATTTCTGCAGTAGTGTTATTCCCTATGTTGACCATTTTATCACAATTTCTCCTTTGATTGCACACAAGATAAGTCCCTTAAACTATTATATTAATTAACTAGATTAATATATTAGTATCCTTAAATTAATTCTAATAATATACTTATTACTACACTAGTAATCTTATATTGTGATTAGAATTTATGATGAACAATTTATTGTATTTTCTAAAACAAATTTAGAGAGATTGTGAGAGAGATGAGCAAGAAGTATATTGAATGAATGATAATAAGAGAACAAATTCTCTTAAAAAGAAAGAGGGGAAACCGGTTGGGTGTAGGCAAAATGCCAAAGGATGGCATCTTCCTTTTACTTTTGGTCTTCACAAGAAATAGGATGTGTAAGACTAATTAGAGTAGGTGTGTAAGGCTAGTAAGGAATATCCATGATTATATGTATTTTATCACATAAAATAATATCACCCACAACCCACTATAATCCCTCCATTTTTCGGTCATTTGTGTAAAATGGACCTCCATTTTATTTTGTCAATTTGTCACTTGTCACACAATATGTCACATGTAGTATGTTACATGTTATTGATTAATTTAATGCATATTTATCAAATAAATATCATTTTATAAATTAATTAAATTACATACAATAAATTGTCCAGTGATACTTGATCACATAAATAAAATGGGTCATATAATTATAATTCACAACATATTGTAATTATAATTAACCATTCATTCTTTTCACAATTGTTTCACAAACAATAATCAATTTTAGTAATAAAGTATTTTAATTACTAAAATAAATCTTATTTAATCCAATTACAATAAGATATAAAATATTCTCTCTCACAATTGAATTGTTCAATTTTAAGGAATTGATTAACTTGTATCATCATAAAATTAATCAATTTGTCTATTAAGGGAATTGTCCTTTAGGTGTGACCTTGATGTGACCATTATTTGCGCACATTTAGTCCCTTAATTGAACCTATTTTGCATACTATTATAACATTCTATGGCCATTTTATCCGTCAAAACCTTCCTATTTGCTTTTCTATTGCATTTCATATGTTTTGTAGAAAAGGAGATAAATGAGGCGGAAATTCCCGTCTTTCGTGCATATTTGGAAGCTTATTGATGATATTAGATGGACTAGTATGAAGAGGAGGCAAGAATGATGACCAAAGATGTAGGAATAAAGAGTATATAAAAGGGTCATAAGGTTTAAAGCAAGGAGGAAAAGCAAGGAAGCCATTCATGAAGAAAATGGCTCGGAACGCAAACCAAGAGTTGCTCTTTTGGCTCTGAAAATATGTTAGATGGAACGGCGTCGAAAAAACAAGTGATCTAGGCTTTTGAATCACTCCAATAGGAGTCCGGATGAGAAAATGACGTCCGTTTTACAATCCGAGGTCAAACAAAGAAGCTGTTCGGGAATCCGCGCGTCCCGAGAAGAAGACGCTCGTCTTCCCTAATCCGCCCGGATTGTCCCCAATCCGCCCGTCTTCTGGCTGGGAAAAACAAGAAAATTCACTGAAAGAGAATCCGCCCGTCTTAACCCAAATCCGCCCGGATTGCATTTTCAGAATCCGCCCGGATTCAACTAAATCCGCCCGTTTACCCCAGTCAGAATCCGTCCGTCCCGAGGCTAATCCGCTCGGATTCCTTTCCAGCAATTTTCGTGTTCTTCAAGCTCCGTGAAAGACTCCCTTCCTCCGAAAAATACCGGCTTCTCCCTGCTCAAATCTCAAAAGTGTAATTACTAGTTTAGCCCTTAGTTAACCCTAATGCATCCACCTAATTTTCACTATAAATACCCCATTTGTAATAATCAAACCATCAAGTTTTATTAGATTAGAATCAAGTTTTATTAGATTAGAATCAAGTTTTATTAGATTAGAATCAACATCTTTTAGCTAGAAAAATCCTTCTTTAGATTAGATTAGGAGTAGATTAGAATAGATTACTCTTTAATCTTTCCACAAATTACACATTAATCTCCTCTTAATTATTGTTCAAGTTTATCATTCAAGTTTATTATTGGGTAATTGAAGATTATTGGGTTATTATTGGGAGATTGACAACCTTCCATCAATCATCAAGTTCTTCTATTATTCTTTGCATTATTATTTGGATCACCTCAAGTTTGGTATAATTACTTTACTCTTTAATCTTTATTGTTCATTTCTTCATTCTATTATCATGTTTATACTTGTTGTGATGATTGACACCATTAATGACATGTTTCCCATGATGATGAGTGAGTAGTTACTTAGCTAGGATTAGTGGGTAATTAAGGGAAACCAACATGGGATTGATTCATGCTTAATCTAATATGTTCACATGATTAAATTGCTTGCTTGTTGTGATGTCAACTTTATGCACATGTTATGTTTGATGAAATGCTAAGCCTATGAATCCTTGCATTTTTACCATCTCTTATCTACTCAACTTGACTTGTAAGATATAAACCAACTCGAGTCTTGTTAGACCATGCATAGAAGTTGAATAGGAGGAAAGTAAGTCGACTTGTAGGTGTTGTACAATCTAATCGATTCGGCTCCGGGACCCAACCCTTCCTATGAACCGTAAGACATAAACCAACTCGGTTCCTCCACAACATTAATTGCTTGCAACTTTGTAAACATGTTTGTATGATCAACACCATGAATCCCCTATGACCCCATGATATCCTAGCACTTTTAGCCATTTGTTTACATCTTTTCTTTTATTGCTTGTTCTACTTTATTGCTTTTATTAGTCTAGAACACAACTACAAACCCAACCAAATTGTGACACTAGCATAAATTGATATAGATAGACTTAGAACCCAAAGCACACCGTCCCATGGATCGACCTCGACTTACCGCTTACTAGTAGTTTGTTGAGCATTATAAATGTGTTTGATTGGGTGTACAACGACACGCTCACATCAAAATGGCGCCGTTGCCGGGGATGGTGCTATGTGATTAAGTTCTTACTTGTTTGTCTATTTTAATTGTGCTTTCACCTTGAGGAACTTGTTCCTCAAGGATCGTTTTTACCGTTTTCTTGTAGTTTCCATGTTTGTAGTTGTATCTCTATCTTGACCAATGGTGATGACCCAAGACTTGACATATGGAGTATGTGGTGAATCTTTGGAGTATGACTATGGGTATGGGGAGTTTGAGGAGCAAGTCAACACAAACCTACCTTATTATTTGTACAACGAAAATCCTAACCACTACCCCAATTTTTCCCACCAAAATCACCACACCCAATATCAACAACAACCACCCACCCAATACCCATTTCACAATGAACTTCAATTGCCACAATACAACCACTTTCACACCTACCCACAACAAGAAGATGAACCCATTGAAAATGTGATTCTCCAAATGATGGGAGATCAACAAAACTTCTTCAAACAAATGCTAGAGGAGAGCCAAAAGAGAGACAATGTTCTTCAAGGCATTGTTGCCCAAGGTGAGGAGTTGGAGATTCAAATTGCCCAAATGAGAGAATCCCAAGAAACCACCCCCCACCACTCCTTGGACATTGACCATGAATGTGAGTTTGAAGGAGTTACCTTTGATGAGAAGTGGGAAGAGCCAACCTCTTTAGGCTCTTGTGAGTATGAAAGTGTGGTATTTGATGATGAAGACATGAGGTTGAGTAAGCAAAATACTCTTAGCCTTTGTGAGTATGAGGGTGTGTCATTTGAAGTAGATGTTGAGGTGTTGGAGAATGAGTTGGTGAAGAAGAGTGAAGCCTCTATTTATGATTCATATGGAGAAAGCGATGATGATGCATCTATGGAAGAAGATGATGAGGGAAATATGGACTCAAATGATGAAGGGAGTTATGGGATTAGCTTTCTTGAGGAACCCATCCTTGAGAAGTTTGAAGATTGCTTCGATAAAGAGGAGGAATGCCTTCATGAGAACCTTTTTGCACCCACTATGGGGCCCATGATAGTTGGAGATGACATTATGGACCTTCTCACGAAAGTCAAATCGTCATACAAGAATTACTTAGTGGGGAAGCTCAAAGAAAAGGTTAAGAAGGAGTCTATATGTGGAAATTTGGCATCCACTATCCCAAATCCTAAGACATCCCATCATCAATGCCATGAAAGTTCACCTTCTATCCTTGGAGAATTGACTAGTCCAAGCATTCGCATCTTCAACTTTGGAAGAAATAAGAGCAACCGGAAAAGCCCCCATGACAAGAATCTCAAGTTTGCTAGTTTTAAGAGCCGGGAAGGCCACCATCACAAAGCAAAAGAGAAGGGGAAGGAGTTCAAAGGGAGGTCCCTCATGGATTGGCCCTACTCTATTTGGCAATGGTTCAAGACTTATTCATGCTTACTTGAGGACCATTCACAAACTTTTGATCAACTATTGAGAGCATTGAGCTCCATGGATAATGGAATATGAATGAGTTTGGTGGAGTCCTCCCTCAAACCACCATTTGTAAGATACCCTTTCCTTTCACTTTGCATTACATTTCCACTTGCATTTAGTTATATACATATACATTTAGCTTGCATTTGTATTATATTTCATATTGCATTTACATTAGTTAGTTCATAGTATAGTTGCATTGTAATATAATTCATATAGATAATTGCATGTAGACTAGAATTCATGCATTGTCAGTAATGGCCAAACCTATTCATTTCTACACTAGAAATAGTGTTTAAATCGATTTGGGGAGGTTTGATCATAGGTGACCATAATTTACTAGAAATCATGCATCATATAGTATAGTTTAGATTGCATTCATATGTTATATATGTCATATAGAATTGCATTTAGTTAGAGCATGCATTCATTCATACCATATCATTGCATTTGTACTTTATTTCAAAAAAATCAAAAATCCAAAAACATGTATTTCTTTTTCATTCCTACTCCTACATGTACATTGAGGACAATGTCCAAAATAAAGTGGGGGATGAGAATTTATATTCCAAAAATGCATAAAAATTGAAAAATTTCGAAAAATCACAAAAATATGTCATTTAATTTCATAAAAACAAAAACCATAAAAATTTGAAAAATTGAAAAATTCAAAAACAAGTTCATTTCCTTTGTAGTGTAGTCATGTATATATTATTGTATATATTTTGTTTGTTCTATCCTTGTTCACATTGATTGACTACGCCACATCCGAGACTTGAGGATCATGAAGACCGCATGGTATGATCTTTCCAATCTCCTTTTTCCTCTTTATGTTAATGACTATGTGGCTTTATTTTGATTGATGCGGTATAAACAATGTGAACTTAGGATTGCATTTAGATCATATGGCATATTAGTTGGTAGAATCATTTGCATTAGGATGTATAAATGTTAGTTGCATCATGGCATGTAGTTTGCATGGTTAGAAAAATTTTGCGAAACCGTCTACTTGGGAAGCTTGACTAGTGTATATAGGCCCTAGTAGATGCTTTTTCTTCTTAAGACTTTGCTTGTTAAAATACTTGTAAAACACCCTAGGATGTGTCATGCTAGTATCCTTTGACCCATGGATTAAGGCCTAGTCAAGAGTACCTTGTGGTGTGATAACTCCTTGGCTACCGTTTATTCCAAGGTGACCCTTGAAACCATGCATCCATCATTCATCCATGTTCTACCACATTTTGTCACAAAGGGAATGGGCACAAAAAGAAATCAATTTGAGTTCAATGAAATAAAAAGTGAAAGAAAGTTTGCAAAAATGCATCAAATGAAAAGAGGAGCAAAAATAGAACTCCTAAAACTTCAAATATAAGGCACCCTCACTACATATGGGGTGACTTTGAAAATATTCGAAAGAAATGCAAAGAAAGTTGTCAAGTGTTGAAATGCCAAAAATCAAAAAGAAATGGCAAGAAAGTGTTCTCAAATGTTATATGCCACATGAAATTGGGGGGAAAAACAAAAATGAAAGCAAACTCCCAAAGTGAAACTCAAATATCTATCGATCCCTTTATCCATCGTATCCATTTTTGGGCATGGTAGAGAGAGGACGACCCTTCTTCTTGTCTAGGCAAGAGGGAGAATTCCGCGATCCTCCAGTGTTTCTAACACCATAGGGAGTCTACTCTTGACAAAAGCATTTAACGATTGAGGACAAAGGTACCGTTGCTTGACACAACTTGGAGGTGATTTATTGGTATCCTTCTAGGCTTAGTAGTTTGAAGAAATTGCATCTATGAAGGAGTGTGTACTCTTGAATTGCTTCCCTTGTAGATAATTTTCGCCACTTAGATGAGGAAAGTGGCTATTCTTTTGTAGATGCATCCATTATATGATTTCGTGTGCTTAATGTTTGGATGTGTCGCCATTTTGGCAAGACCCACCTTGCCTTGCAAGAAGGCATCCTACCTCATGGTTGTCTTGTTGTGAGTTGAAGGGGCGGAGTGAGACCCGCTAATTGTCTCACATCGGTTATATTAGTAGGATAGTTTAAATAAAGGTCTAGTTTTTGTCACCTCTTTACTCGGGACGAGTAAAGGTTCGGTTTGGGGATATTTGATGTGACCATTATTTGCGCACATTTAGTCCCCTAATTGAACCTATTTTGCATACTATTATAACATTCTATGGCCATTTTATCCGTCAAAACCTTCCTATTTGCTTTTCTATCGCATTTCATATGTTTTGTAGAAAAGGAGATAAATGAGGCGGAAATTTCCGTCTTTCGTGCATATTTGGAAGCTTATTGATGATATTAGATGGACTAGTATGAAGAGGAGGCAAGAATGATGACCAAAGATGTAGGAATAAAGAGTATATAGAAGGGTCATAAGGTTTAAAGCAAGGAGGAAAAGCAAGGAAGCCATTCATGAAGAAAATGGCTCGGAACGCAAACCAAGAGTTGCTCTTTTGGCTCTTAAAATATGCTAGATGGAACGGCGTCGAAAAAACAAGTGATCTAGGCTTTTGAATCACTCCAATAGGAGTCCGGATGAGAAAATGACGTCCGTTTTACAATCCGAGGTCAAACAAAGAAGCTGTTCGGGAATCCGCGCGTCCCGAGAAGAAGACGCTCGTCTTCCCTAATCCGCCCGGATTGTCCCCAATCCGCCCGTCTTGTGGCAGGGAAAAACAAGAAAATTCACTGAAAGAGAATCCGCCCGTATTCACCTAAATCCGCCCGGATTGCATTTTCAGAAACCGCCCGGATTCAACTAAATCCGCCCGTTTTCCCCAGTCAGAATCCGCCCGTCCCGAGGCTAATCCGCTCGGATTCCTTTCCAGCAATTTTCGTGTTCTTCAAGCTCCGTGAAAGACTCCCTTCCTCCGAAAAATACCGGCTTCTCCCTGCTCAAATCTCAAAAGTGTAATTACTAGTTTAGCCCTTAGTTAACCCTAATGCATCCACCTAATTTTCACTATAAATACTTCATTTGTAATAATCAAACCATCAAGTTTTATTAGATTAGAATCAAGTTTTATTAGATTAGAATCAAGTTTTATTAGATTAGAATCAACATCTTTTAGCTAGAAAAATCCTTCTTTAGATTAGATTAGGAGTAGATTAGAATAGATTACTCTTTAATCTTTCCACAAATTACACATTAATCTCCTCTTAATTATTGTTCAAGTTTATCATTCAAGTTTATTATTGGGTAATTGAAGATTATTGGGTTATTATTGGGAGATTGACAACCTTCCATCAATCATCAAGTTCTTCTATTATTCTTTGCATTATTATTTGGATCACCTCAAGTTTGGTATAATTACTTTACTCTTTAATCTTTATTGTTCATTTCTTCATTCTATTATCATGTTTATACTTGTTGTGATGATTGACACCATTAATGACATGTTTCCCATGATGATGAGTGAGTAGTTACTTAGCTAGGATGAGTGGGTAATTAAGGGAAACCAACATGGGATTGATTCATGCTTAATCTAATATGTTCACATGATTAAATTGCTTGCTTGTTGTGATGTCAACTTTATGCACATGTTATGTTTGATGAAATGCTAAGCCTATGAATCCTTGCATTTTTACCATCTCTTATCTACTCAACTTGACTTGTAAGATATAAACCAACTCGAGTCTTGTTAGACCATGCATAGAAGTTGAATAGGAGGAAAGTAAGTCGACTTGTAGGTGTTGTACAATCTAATCGATTCGGCTCCGGGACCCAACCCTTCCTATGAACCGTAAGACATAAACCAACTCGGTTCCTCCACAACATTAATTGCTTGCAACTTTGTAAACATGTTTGTATGATCAACACCATGAATCCCCTATGACCCCATGATATCCTAGCACTTTTAGCCATTTGTTTACATCTTTTCTTTTATTGCTTGTTCTACTTTATTGCTTTTATTAGTCTAGAACACAACTACAAACCCAACCAAATTGTGACACTAGCATAAATTGATATAGATAGACTTAGAACCCAAAGCACACCGTCCCATTGATCGACCTCGACTTACCGCTATTTAGTAGTTTGTTGAGTATTATAAATGTGTTTGATTGGGTGTACAACGACACGCTCACATCAGACCTTAAGGGATCAACTGATCACCACCGTCCGAGACAATTGTGCGTCACCAATTCTCTTGTCCTATTACAATCTCCCATAAATGCAAGGTGTCTCGCAGGTCGTACTTGCATTTGATCATATCTTGAGCGGTTTCCTCGATCTGGAGAGTAACTGTCTGACCGGAATTATCTACCGTAGTAACCTTCCGAGCTTGGCCACGCATTTTCAGTTCACTTCTCCTCGAGTGGCCTTGAGATTTTAAACAACCCTGAGAAGGGGGGGTGGACAATTCCTATCGCACTATTCCCTTCGTTTAGCCACAATTCATCATAACCCAAGATATACTTGATACCCGTCGTTGTGAGTACCAAAAATAAGATTTATAATTTCCTATTAAGACTAACCTAGGCTAGTGGTAACAGGGTCGAACCACAAGGAGGCAGACATAATTTCTAGCTGTCAAATAAAAGTCTAAGGTAACAATTATGGGGGTTGATTTGGGTTGGTCTATAGCTAAGAGTAAATAAAGACAATAAACTAAAAAGATGGATTAAACAAATAAAGAAGTGGTACTAGGATGGTCGGTTCGTTATAGCTTCGGCGGCAGCATACTAAGTTGGTCTGAAACAAACACATGTGAGGCGGGAAAACAAGAGGTCCTCTCGGTCCACTCTTAACAGATAGCATCTTTCGATCTCGCTATAAGTCCCTAATATCACTAATACTGACTATCGTCCTGAAAAGTGACTAACGGTCTAAACTATACCTATCTTTCGATCTCAGCACAGTTTAGTCATTTTAATTGGTGGTCTAACAACTGTCCCTATCTTTCGATCTAATGGGTCAGTTATAAATTAAGCATCTAACTGGTCGCATGCATTCGATTCGTTAAATACAACATTTAAATCAATTAAAACGAAAGGTAACCTCACGTGGTCAGTCGATCGACCAGGTATGGCGATCAATCGACTGACACGCGAATTCAGTCCAAAACAATACTACGCCGCCTACGCTATAATTCGCCTACATCCTAGCACAATTAATCTAGCTACTCATGATACTGATAAAAACAACAATAACAATATGAACTAATGAATTCATGGTTGAAGTATTCAAATAACAAATAGCGATAAACGATAATTGGCTTTGGATACTAACTAGCAATTCTATACTAACAATGAAATAAAACGAATTGAAATAGGGCAGGAAGAATACCGAGAATTGCAGAGGAACGATTGAGAATAAGAACGAAAATTCCAATGCTAAACAATATTCCAAACCCTAATTATAAAACTAAAGAATTATATGTAAAACTTAATGTAAAAACTTGATAAAAACTCCCTCCTTATTCTGATGTTCTAGGTTACGTTATATAGCAAACATACGTAACACTTATTATCAAAACCTAAACATAATGGGCTTGCGCTTCCTCGGTCTTTTAATTCTCGTCTGGGATAGCAGCTTGGTCGATCGACTGATGGTAGTGGTCGATCGGCCGAGCTTCGATATCTGATAGCTTCGGAACCCGCAAGTTGGTCGATCGATCGATGGCGGTGGTCGATCGATCGATGGCGATGGTCGATCGATCGCTTGAGCTGCTACTTGACTTCTATAATCTCGTGGATTTGTCTTTTGGGCCTTGAATTGCGCACCAAGCTCGTTCCTCGGGTGAATACTTCACGTCAATTGCAATGCAGGATAATCGGGGGATTTAGCTCGATTTCATTTGGATTCTTCACATTTTCGCAATAATGTACAAAAATACGGAAGTAGACGGAAATAGGGAGAAATGTAGCATAAACTACATGAATGAGCTCTGAAATGCGTGTAAAATGGGATGTAAAACATCATATAAAAGACACGCATCAAACTTCCCCAAACCGAACCCTTGCTTGTCCCCAAGCAAGAACTAGTGTAATACTCCGTATTTATGAGTCTATGGGTACTCTATCGAGTAGGCCTTACTCTGTCGAGTAAGGGTGAGTTGCGTTTTAATATAGTTTCTGACCTGTTGGGTACTCGATCGAGTAACTAGGATACTCGATCGAGTAAGGGGGCACTCGATCGAGTACCTTAGCTACTCGATCGAGTAGCCGGTTTACGGGGAATGATTTGACGGGTTTGCTATTAACACGAGTTTGATATAAAAAGGTTTCCGTCAGTTTATTTAATCACTTTTAACCTTTCTAAACCCATCAAAAGAAAAAGGAGTTACGTAGTTCTCTCTCGTCGCGTTGTTGGCAAATCCCCAAGGCTAGGAGTGTCGGATCATCTTGTTCTTTGCATCATAGTGTTCCTTGCGTCAAGGGTAAGATCTACATACCAATTTTATACTGTTTCTTTGAGTTTGTTTAAAACCCTAATATGGGGAATTGGGGGTTTTGGTTGTAGATAATGATTGGTAGTGATTATGTGTATGTATGATAGAAGGAGGATATGTAGAAGAGGCTTTTTGATACAGCTGTTGAGACCGTCTGATTGTTGTGCTTTCCAGGTAGGATTTCCTACTCAGTATTAGTCCCATAATGGGATATTGGTTGATGTGTTGTGTTTGGTTGTTTGATATAGTAATTGTATTGTGATTGTGGTTGTGATCGTTGTCTATGGTTCGCGAGGCGTGGCCTCGGCTGAGTGGGGTCACTTGCGGGAGTGGCTTCACGCCCTAGTTTCGCCTTCTGTGGAACCCGCCACGGAAGGGGATGTGCACATTAATGGACAGGTTATCGCTCACTATGTGGAGCGGGGATTTGGTGGGTACGGCTGCGGTCCCCCCACCGATGGGGCTTGTCTATTGGACGATCGATGATTGAGATGATTGGAAGTGGTTGGTTGTGTGTGTGTGACAGTTAAGTCATCATTTATCTTATTCTTGATGCATATATTGAGTTGTGTGATTAGTCCGACCCCGTTTAAATGTTTTAAAACTGTGGTGATCCATTCGGGGATGGTGAGCAGTTGTTGAGCGGTATGATATGACGCGTATGGGATAGCTAGGATGAGTCATCACGTGGCAGTTAGAAGTCTTCCGCTGTGTCAGACGGTGTTTTATAGCTTTGATAGTTTTAGCAGTAGACCGTCTGAGAATGTTGTATTTCAGTTTATCAGTTTTGGTTTTGATCATGTAATCCCTTAAACTATATTTACTTTTAAAGTACGTTTCTTTATTGTCTTATGATTATCATGCCTCGGGTAACCGAGATGGTGGCATCCTTATACCTGAGTGGTCCTGGTAAGGCACTTGGAGTATGGGGGTGTTACAAATGGTATCAGAGCGACGATCCTGAAACCTGTAACCAATGAACCCAATCAATATAGGGAGTCAATTAAAATGAACCCGGGGTAAAAGTTGTAGGAGCTAATGCAAAGACTTGGGAGACGTCCTAAAGTCGCGAACTCGCCCTACAATTTTGAACCGGTCACTATGGGATATGAGTCGGGATCGCTATGTGTTTACCTTGTGTATTGTGTACCTATGTAGTGATGTGTGGCATGAATCAGTGGATGTATGTATGTTGAGAATGGGGAATGTGTAGAAAAGATGGTGATGATGTGATTTCGTAAGTTATTGATTGAAAGCATGATAGTTGTTTTGCGATATGGCATTATAGAAATACGGAAAGAAAATGTGTTTGATTGGAGTTATACATAGAGTTATGTATACATATATGTTGTTGGTAGTGTGGTACGAGTTTATATAGCTGGAAGTTTGAGTAAGAGCATGAATAATTGGTAGAAAAGATGATAATTGTTGCATGATAATATGATATTTTTTTTTATAACGCATGTTGTATGATGGAAGAGATTTTATAAGGTTGTTATGCTAGTAACATGTGAATATGATACTTGATGTCATATAATTGTGATTTTGTTTACGTAAAGTTATATAATAAAAACATGTGGGTAATATGTGATTGGTGAGTTGAATGATATATGTGCATCGAGTTATTTGTTGCTTGGCTTTTGAAGTTAGTAACATGTGGTTTGGGATACTGGTTTTATGAGCATCGAGTTGTTTTTGCTTACCATGTTGTCGTTTAAGTTGTTGGGAAGTAAAATCAAGTAGTTGTGTTTTCGATTATAGGGAGGTTGTCTTAAACTGTTATAACTTGAGATGCATAAATGATTTTAATGTGATTCCAATTGGAGGTGATAGCTTGTTCTTTTACGATTCTAACGATAGGTCACACGCCCAAAATAATCAAGAAATGAGTGAGTTATGACTGTTTTACGAAAACTGGACAGTGCTGAGAATTGGGGTACTCGATCGAGTATCCTTGGTACTCGATCGAGTAAGGGGGCACTCGATCGAGTGCGTTAGTTACTCGATCGAGTAGCCCTGGTGATTTGTTTTACGTGCTTCTGATCTTCACCTACTCGATCGAGTAAGTCACTTACTCGATCGAGTGGCCTGTACTCGATCTAGTGGCCCCTGTTTTGGGTCATATGCTTATCTTTTGAATTCGTTGCATATTATGTTTAATTCAAAGTTGTTATTTTGCTTCTTTATGCATTGTTTTACATGTATGTTGGTCTTGACGCGTAAGTTACCCAATCTTGTGGTGTAGTGAGTGGCACCTGTGGTGAGTATGAGTTCGGTGAGAGGACATGAGTTATACGTGGTTGTAACAGATAGTGGAAAAAGAAAAGGAAGATTGTTATGGCTTAATTGAGACATAGAGCATGTTTTCTGAGATGAAATGAGATGAGTGATATGAGTGTGTGTTGAGTAACGTAAAAGTAAGTGAATGTGGGCAATGGATGATGTGAGTCTAAGGAACGTGAGAATGAAAGGATTGAGAGTAAGGATATGGATAGTGACAACTTGAGATGTGTAAAGAATTATGGAGGGAGGTAGTTAAGAGCCGCGTGGGTTAAGAATATACATAATGAAAGTTCGTTTTAAAGGGGTTGAGAAGAGTGGTATATAGTGAACTTTGTGGAGACATGTCGCGGGGTGGAGATTTGGCTTTTTAAGAGATGAAACTACTGTGTGATTTCCTTGGGCAATTAGCGGTATGAAAGGAATTTTGATTTCTAGAGATGTAAGAAGGGAGATGCAATTGTTGAACAGTAAACGTTGATTCTATGGATGGATTAGTGGCAAGGGTGATTGATGACATAATATGAGAATATTTGTGGTAAGAAGGAGTGAGATGATATCGATATAAAATAATTAGATGTGAGTTTTGGAGCAGTGAGAAAGTAACCGGAACACTAAAGAGTTAGGTAGAAGTGATAAGGAGTTGAATGGTTAATTGATTTTGTAGAGTGTAAAAGAAAAGAATGAGGGGAATAAAACTAGGAAAATGTTGACCGGAGTTATGTGACATAAAAGTAAGGAATCGTCGAGATGTATGATACTATAAAGAGTAAGTAAGTTAACGATTGTACGGAAATTTCAGGACAACATGATTAATCACGAGTTTTGAGGAATTAAGGGAGTAAGAAGTTGGTGGAGAATTTGCACGATAATAGATAATTGGTGGAGAGTTAGATGAAAATACGAGTAAGATAGTATTGGGAATGATGTTGATGTAATTTTGTTGGTGAATTTGATGATAGTTATTTGGAATGTTAACCAAAGATAGGAAAAAAATCGTGCTGTTTAGAGATGAGTGTAAGAGGTTTGATGCCCCGAAAGCGGTAGTGTTATGGTTTGTGACTAGTGGTTAAGGGTGATGGTATATTAGAAAGGTAACAATTCCAACCAGATTGATTTTGTAGAGGCCGGATTGATAAGTATGGTTATGAAATAGTATAAGATGTGGTTATATGAGGCGGTTGTTAGTAGTGGAGTATTAATGGTGTGGCTACATTTGGCAGAGGGTGATGGATATGCGAATGGGAAAATATGTTATGAGGTGTATACGAGTTAAGCTCGGGTGACAGGTAACCTTTGTTGAGTGGTAACTTACGTGATCAGGATTGACTAGTTGGATGTAATTATGGGTCTAAGATGTATATAAATTTTGGTGTGAGGTTGTGACCTCACGAGAAGCGGTATGGTGTGATAGTTATAATGTTGTTACCTGAATGTTCTGTAATATATTTTGGACACGGTAATTTAATTGAATGATATTCAAAAAGGTAATAATTTTATTGATCTGGCATGACTGGTTATACTTGTATGTATTCATGATATATGTTGATTCCGTGATGTGATAAGGGGACGATATTCATGAGGTTATTATCTGTTTAATTCATATAATATGTTGCTTTGTGATTTAGTAAAGTGGGTTTGAGTAAGTTTTCTTGTTCGAGAAGTTATGTTGAGTCAGTGCTTATGGGATTGTGTAAGTTGTGATGACTATCGATGTGGTTGTGGTGCCTCGGGTGGTGATCCGGGCACGGTATTTAGTGTTGTGATGCGGGTATTTTCGCACTGCGGTGTGGCTGTTGGTGGTGGTGTTGCGATGTCGTCACCGGTTGTGGTGGAGTAGGCGGGATGATTATGATTCGAGTTTCGAAAGTACATACCAGTTATACATAGATTGTTGTTTTGTTTGATGTTGCTCCCTGCGAGTTTCAGTTTGTGCAGATAGACAGTTGTTTTGTTTATTGATGTTTCTTACCAGTTAAGTCTTGGTATGAGGGTAGAGTATGATATGAAAGAGAGTTGTATATGTTTTCGTTGTTGTCATGGTATAGTGACATTCTGTTGATGGGACACAGTTGTCACAAGTCGTTACAGTACTTTTGACCTTGTTTTAAGATGAGGCTTTAGGCTTTGTTTATTGATCTGGACGCTGCAGGTGGTTCATAATCAGATTTTGGGACAGTGAGTGTAGGGTGTTGGGAATTAGTGTCATGTTAAGTTTTGTATGAGTTTTGCGGTAATAAAGAAAAGAACTTGAGGATCTAGTGTGAGTGTACGTAACGAGTGTAGATCGTGAGTTATGCTTTTGGGAGATAGGTGCCTTACATAGAGAGGTATGTTGTTTTGCAGTAAGAATGGAGAGTTAGTATGGTGATTTCGCTACGAGTTTTATGGTATAGGTTCGGTGGTGTACCGAATGAGTTGAGTTATGAGAAATGTTTAAGTGAGAGAACCTTGGATATATGCATGGCGAGTGTGTAGATTATAGGTGGTTATCTTTAACAGGCAGTGGTGATGAGGATAATGAGACGATATAGCTAGGATTTAGTGTTAGTGAGTTACGAGGACGTAACATTTGTCTTAAGAGGAGTAAGATGCGATAAAAGAGAGTTTCATGGTGGTGCATGTTGTAATATAATTGGAAGTAGAGTGTTAGCGTAGCGTAAAGGAGGGATTTGTTTGGTGGATGATACTTATAAAAGGCCATGGCCGTGCTTGTAGTAGTGTGATGCTTCAGAGTGTGAGAATATTTTATATAGTGTTGACAGTTGGAGGAAGATGTTATGAGTCTGAGTAAACTTCGAGGACGAAGTTCCTTTTAAGAGTGGTAGAATGTAACATTTTGTTTGATGTTATGGGTATTTTGATTTTGGATTGGCTCTGGATGATATATTACGGAGCTAGTTGGTAGTGTATGGAGTTAGTGTTGAGAGAGATATAATGGAGTTGATACGATATCGTGAGCCATGTTGTGGAGGGAGGAATAGTTAGTGGAGTTGGTGTTACGAGTTCATGTTGGGTTGGAGTTTTGGTTTTGAGTTCTTTGTCACGTTGTTGTGTCTTGATCGAGTTAGTATGTTTGTTTTTGAGTATGGGTTGAAATTCGGGGACGAAGTTCTTTTTAAGGAGGGAAGACTGTAATACTTCGTATTTATGAGTCTTTGGGTACTCTATCGAGTAGGCCTTACTCTGTCGAGTAAGGGTGAGTTGCGTTTTAAAATAGTTTCTGACCTGTTGGGTACTCGATCGAGTAACTAGGATACTCGATCGAGTAAGGGGGCACTCGATCGAGTACCTTAGCTACTCGATCGAGTAGCCGGTTTACGGGGAATGATTTGACGGGTTTTGCTAATAACACGAGTTTGATATAAAAAGGTTTCCGTTAGTTTATTTAATCACTTTTAACCTTTCTAAACCCTTCAAAAGAAAAAGGAGTTACGTAGTTCTCTCTCGTCGCGTTGTTGGCAAATCCCCAAGGCTAGGAGTGTCGGATCATCTTGTTCTTTGCATCATAGTGTTCCTTGCGTCAAGGGTAAGATCTACATACCAATTTTATCCTGTTTCTTTGAGTTTGTTTAAAACCCTAATATGGGGAATTGGGGGTTTTGGTTGTAGATAATGATTGGTAGTGATTATGTGTATGTATGATAGGAGGAGGATTTGTAGAAGAGGCTTTTTGATACAGCTGTTGAGACCGTCTGATTGTTGTGCTTTCCAAGTAGGATTTCCTACTCAGTATTAGTCCCATAATGGGATATTAGTTGATGTGTTGTGTTTGGTTGTTTGATATAGTAATTGTATTGTGATTGTGGTTGTGATCGTCGTCTATGGTTCGCGAGGCGTGGCCTCGGCTGAGTGGGGTCACTTGCGGGAGTGGCTTCACGCCCTAGTTTCGCCTTCTGTGGAACCCACCACAGAAGGGATGTGCACATTAATGGACAGGGTTATCGCTCACTATGTGGAGCGGGGATTTGGTGGGTACGGCTGCGGTCCCCCACTGGCAGGGCTGGTCCAGTGGACAGTCAGTGATTGAGATGATTGGAAGTGGTTGGTTGTGTGTGTGTGACAATTAAGCTGTCTGTTTATCTTATTCTTGATGCATATATTGAGTTGTGTGATTAGTACTGACCCCGTTTAAATGTTTTAAAAACTGTGGTGATCCATTCGGGGGTGGTGAGCAGTTGTTGAGCAGGTATGATATGACGCGTATGGGATAGCTAGGATGAGTCATCACGTGGCAGTTAGAAGTCTTCCGCTGTGTCAGACGGTGTTTTATAGCTTTGATAGTTTTAGTAGTAGACCGTCTGAGAATGTTGTATTTCAGTTTATCAGTTTTGGTTTTGATCATGTAATCCCTTAAACTATATTTACTTTTAAAGTACGTTTCTTTATTGTCTTATGATTATCATGCCTCGGGTAACCGAGATGGTGGCATCCTTATACCTGAGTGGTCCTGGTAAGGCACTTGGAGTATGGGGGTGTTACAACTAGACTCGATCTAAATGGAACGAGTTCAAACTCAGAGCGAATTGCAACAAGTAAGGCCTAAACCATTTTAATGCAACAACCAACAATCAATTAGCGTATGAATCATGCAAACGAGTTATGAAGTCGTTAAAAACTATGCTGAACCGTCAACTATAGAGACTTATCAAATCGGACTCTCGCGGGCCGCTCATATCACTCAATAAGCACAGGTGAATAATGTAAAGATAGAAAGAATTCATTTTGTAGAGACTCTCACCTAACTACGACCTATAAGAACATGCCTGCAATCTAATATGAAAGTAATCTCTACAACCGTACATACGCATTCCAACCAACAAGAGACCATGACACATGCCGAGGTATATATGTGGATATGTGAGGTATGGGTAAGAATAGGCAAAAAATTTATGGAAAAGTGGAGGTACAGGTGATCAAGTTAGTACCAAAACGGAACCATATGGTAACATCCAACTTCTTGCTCATAATTCAATTGATACGGTGCTATAGCAAGCACAAAACTCACAATCTCCCGGTATAAAAGTAATCAACTAACTCCCCAAAGGAAATGATTAATACATGGGAGCAAAAATCGCCAGAAGATAAGGATTTTGAATTACGCGAATTGATTCTTTCTCTTTTTCTCGAACCTCAGTCGATCGACCAAAAGGGGCAGTCGATCGACCGCATGAACAGTACAGAACTCTTTTTTTTCTTTTTCGAATCATTTTTTCATTTTTTTTTTCTTTTCTATTTCTTTCTTTCCTCCTTTTCATCTTTCCAACAATATCTCAAACATGAGCATATGCTACCAAAAACGAGTAACAACCCCAAGAACACAGACTACTAGCTTGACAAGGGCAGGCTAAATGTAGGATGTAGTAATGGAACAAAAAGGTTGTTTTGGCAGTGTGGGGTTCATGGGTAAAACGAATAAAGGGGAACCTCTACCACATGTTTCAACAAACCACAAACCGAATGCATACAGGTATTAAGTAGATCAAGTTCATATTTATGCACATTTATGTAACATGTCTTATAAAGAGTACTACTCACATTCCTAGATAAACTGGTCATGAATGTCACCAGTTATAAGCTCTAAACCTCAGAAATATGATGTAGTTTGCCAATTTTCTAAGTCAAGTCTCAAATTCAGCAAGAGATTTAATGAAAACTCGTAGATATGCATATACGATTCTACTAATAACATGTCAATCAAGCAAGGCTTAGGCATAAAACAGATGCAAATGCAAAATCATCATTGAAATACTACCGTTCCGACTCGACCTATATGTTGAAATAAACGTGCATTTTATGGAAATTTTTTTGAAAATTTTCAATTCTTTTTGGTATTTTTTGATTTATATGAAAGTGGAAAAAACAATGCAAGGCAATAATGTAAACGTGAATGCAAGCAAATGATATGCGACGCAAAACCCTTCCCCAAACCAAATCGCACAATGTCCCCATTGTGCAAAATCATGTAATGAAGAAAAGAGAAATGGGAATTTGCGTAAAATGAAATAAGACATGAAGTGGAAATCAAGAACTTACAAGATTTTGAGCGCAGCAAAGGAAACCTCCCCAAACCAGCGTGAGCTAGGAGGTTTCAGTAGCCAGCAGTGCTACCAATAAGTACCTGAAAGACAAATAAAAACCACGCATAAAATCGAGAAGACAATTTTGAAGCGGTAAATATGTGCATAATTAAGAAAACAGAAGAAATAAATAATTTGACGGAAAATAAAGTGGAGTAGAAAACTCCCTTAAGTCCGCATATCGACCAAACACAGCAGGGGAGAAGTCGTGAACAAGTGCAGCAGCGTCCTCGGTCGATCGACTAAGGATGGCAGTCGATCGACCAATGTGTCAGGAACAGTAGCTCTTGGAAAGTGCAACTCAGTCGATCGACCAATGTAGCCAGTCGATCGACTGAAAATACTGCTGTACTCCTTATTTCTTCATATTTGCTCAATTACTTGAGCTAATGAGGTCTAAAAACCTGCAAATGCACAGCAATACGCGCCCAAAATTGCGCAAAACCCAAAATAAAGTCTAAAGTACTTAAAAATCCTAAGCAAACAAAATAAAATGCGAAGTTTCGCGCACACAAAAGCAATAAAAAGTGTCCAACAAAAGCAAATAAAAAGTTTGTAAAACATGTGATCAACTAGTAGTTGATCAAGAACGGCCACGGAATGGCCCATTTTGTCGGCTTCTGGCTACTAGAGGTAGCCTCAACGGTGCTTATCTTATCAGCTGCACCCTTCTTAGCTTCCACGTCCGTATGGCTCAACGGATCAACACTTTCGTCATCTTCCCAGTCAATGACCTCTTCTTGCTCATCAAAGTCCAAGTCGGACTCCCTTGCCTTGACTGGCTCGTCATCAACTTCCTCATCGGTGGCATAGCTAAGGCAACCAAGACCTCTTCGTGAAATGATTGGCTTCTTTGCAGCTGGAGTGACTTGCAGCTCTTCCTTCCCCAAACCAGCTCCTGCAATATCAGAAATAGACAAATCTTGTTAGGTTCATATACCTATTATTAGACTCCTCTAATAGTGAACTAATTAACTTGTTAATTGTTTGTTCTTTAGATCTAGTGCATGCATAACAAAATGAAAGATTTATAAGAAAAACAATGTTCCTTACATTGTAGGTTGGTTCGAAAATTTGGGCACAAGTAAGGTCACCTTCCTTCACTTGTTCTTGAGCTAATAATAATGGATGATCCTCCTAAGACTCCAAGTTTAGAAGCCACTCCAATAAATTGCACCCAAGATGAATCCCAAAAATCTCTACTAATATTAACTAGATATATAGTAGAAATATTACCTTAATAATACTAATATTCTTATATTACTACTTCTAGTAATAGATTTGGTATATTAGTATTTGTTGAGAGTTTGAATGAATTTTGCATTTGAGGAATTTTAGAGAGAAAACAAGTAAAACTAGCAAAACAAGCAAGTGTAAAAATGAGCAACCAAATGCTCATTATATGGTGCCAAAACCGGTTGGCATGGGGCAAAAAAAGAATCTTTTGCTTTTTAGTTTTTGCTTGTTTTATATATTGTAGGTAGATTGTGTAAGATGTAGTATGTAAAGGCTAGTATGTAGTGTCTCTTTCACACAATAACCAACATTAACATAAGACAAAAGAGCATCTTTGCTCATCTTATTATGACCGAAATATTGGTCCTTTTATGGACCATTTTGCCTTTTGTCATTTGTCCCACAAATGCTTATAAGTCTTATGTTTAACAATCTTACATTTTTAATTATTAATGTAATCATTTAACACTTAAATATTACAATTAATAATATAATATACACTCCACTTTTTGAGTAGTATACTACCATTATATCATCATATAATGGGTCCCATAATTACTAGTTAGTTAAAATTACAACTTCTTGTAACTTTAAATAACTAATTACCTCTACCTCAAAACTTATATTAATACCTCAACTAATTTAGTAATTTAACGCTTAATTACTAAATTTAATCTTTATTTAATCACATTAAAATAAGACGCAAAATTGCACTCCCATAATTAAGGAATTAATTAATCAGACGCATACAATTAATTAAATATCTATTTGGGCCTCATCCTATAGGTGTGACCTAAAGGGATCAATTGACCACCACCGTCACACGACAGTAATGTCAAACTCTAGTTAGCCAATCATTACCGATTAATGACGGTCGATCATTTGTATAAAGAATCATCCCTCACGTATTCTTAATTTGAGATTTAATTATGATATTTAAATCATGTGATCGCACTATTGTTGAGGACACATTTCCCAACAATCTCCCACTTGTCCTCGACAAGTGTGCGTCACCAATTCTCTTGTCCTATTACAATCTCCCACTCAATGCAAGCTGTCTTGCAGGTCGTACTTACATTTGATCATATCTTGAGTGGTTTTCTCGATCTGGAGATTAACTGTCTGACCGGAATTATCTATCATAGATACCTTCCGAGCGTGGCCACGCATTTCCAGTTAACTACTCCTCGAGTGGCCTTGAGATTTCAAACAACCCTGACAAGGGGTGGACAATTTCTATCGCCCTATTCCTTCGTTCACCCACAGTCCATCATAACCCAAAATATACCCAGTTTGACCTCGTTTAAGAAATCGTAGAGTATAAATCAAAGCTAATCAGAAGTTGTGCCAACTTGGGCGAATAGTCTCTAGTCAAAAGAATTGACTCATAAGAATACTATAGTAGCTCTTGCCACGACCAGGCTTTATGAATTACATGAACTCTATAAGCGGTCACGCGCCGACAGATTGTCCCATACAGTCTGCCTATGTGATCGACTAGTCATCCCATATGACTCTATGGCATTTGAACTTGCCATCAATCGCATCACACTCTAGTCACTTCGAGACGTCACCTCATATAAGTAACTAGGGGCGAATACCATGTCAATCCAGTTCACTTTAATGGGGTTCAATTTGTCTCTACAACCCATTCGGACACGACAAGGTACCGGGTGAGTTTAATTAAAAACTCAAACGATAAATGTGATTATCACATATGAATAGTCAATACACTATTACTACTTCATATTCTATAATCTCTAGTGTTATAATAACACTAGTTAAAATGCAATACAAGCTTGGCAAGTGGATATACCCGAAATCCATATATTCCAACTTAATTAATTGCTATTTCCTTCCATTCAATGTCATCTCTTAATGACATGAATTTCTCCAAGTATATGTCTAGACTTCATACTAGACTTGGGCTCTTTAACTTAAAAGATGCTCCCACTGTTATCGCATAACTTGTGATAAAGTCACTTGTAGAGGGATTTACCCTTAATCCCTACGTTGACTATTTTATCACAACTTAAATTCCTTTTGTAGAATTTGCAATGCACGAAACTAAAACACTTTTCTTAGTTTCTTACTCCTTTGTCAACTATATTAGCTTAGGATTTCATCAAATCCTTTTAAGCTTGGAAACTTAAGTTGGTGCAACCCTTCAACACCTTAACTTAGTTTATCATCCAATCATGTGTACAAGTTATCAATTGTACTTTAAGGCTTTCACAGGCCCATCATATGAATTAACTTATTATTGACTCATAATGTACCCAGCAAGTGGTACATCACAGCAGGTGCGTCGGTTGGCATACAAAATCGTTCTAATGGCGGAAACATTTAGTAATCGATTTCATGTAATCAACAACTTAATGGGTTCAGTGAACGACTATGATTCCATCATAGTAATTCTACTTTCATCATCATGAATAAGCCATTTAACTTTGTTGATGTTAAACAGATACGAAAGAACTTATCTTCATAAGACTCTCAATTCTATACCAATTTACTCTCACATAGATTCAAAAATCTAGAATACTTTGCATCCCTCCCAATTACTCTTACCAGAAGAGATCATTGGTATATTATTCTCAATAAGTAATATGTTATCAACATATATGACATGGAGAAACTATTCTAGCTCCCACTTAACTTCATGTATATCATGATTCTTCAATCATGTGAATGAAACAATTCACTATAATCACATGAACGAAAAGTATAATCCTTTAATGCTAGCTTAAGATCATCTTGTGATCACTTAAGATAGCTACGCATAATATGTTAGGATTCTTAGATCTTCATCTAAGGTTTTGTGTTTTAAAACACTTCCTTCTCTAAATTCCCATTTTAGAAAAGCGAATTTATGTTTGCCATTCTTCATATAATGAAATGCGGCAATTCCTAACATAATTTGTCTTGATCAACATCTTTATGTAAATCTTATGCATTTGTGTACTCTAAAGCTCTATTTCCCTTTAAAGAGACCCTCACTTTAAAGTAAATCTACTCATGAGCAACAATTTTCGGATTGTAATGCTTCGGCTCGTATGTATGATGGTCATGATCCTATCACTTTCACAAAGTAATATTTTTTAAACAATAAGACATGTGCGATAAACTCCCACTGAACTATACTTCTAATCTATCTTCATAGACTATAGTTCATCTACACTCTAACTCTATAATTCTATTACTTTCACAAAGTAACATTTCAACTATAAGAGATGTTTGTGACGATACAATCTTCTCCCACTCTATCTCTCAGAAATACACCTAATTTCTTGAGAGATAGCTTTGTGAGTCACAAACATATATATTTGATTTGAGTATTAGTGTTTATCTAGATTATGTATTAGCTTTCAAAAGTCCATCCCAAACATGGAAGCTTGATACACGTAATATGACAGTCTCATCCATGTAATTTGGTTTAATAGACTCTCTATTCTAGGTATCTCACGGTTGACCATCCAATTAGAATAATATGTCCATTTGGTATTGTGAATTCCCTACTTGATGAATTCAAAAACTCATTACAACTTTAGAATTGATCTTATATAAATAAGTTGTTACTTTAAGTAACAAAGACATAAGGAGAATCGGATTCATAGCTTATGGACATATAATGATCCCATCATCATAATCGTCTACTTGATCAATTTAAGTTGTTTATCTAATGTTTCTCTACGCAAGTAATTAATGATGATGATTTTAGAACAAATAACATAATAAAACAAGTGATTTGGGTTGAAAACCAAATCACAAATATCCAAAATACAACCCGTGTTTAAAGGATACAAACCAATTTCCAAGTCACACGAGGAAATCAAAATAGTTCTAAAAACATGAAATTCATCATAAAATTAAAGACAAAGCAAATTAAAAGCCAAGCTTCCATTGATTCATCACCATGGTCGGCTACTCTAGCTTTGTGGGTAAATATCCGTATACTACCCTTTAAATTGTAGGACTATAACGTAAAATTTACATGTGAATATCGTCATAAAACGAAAAACATAAAGAAACGATAAGGAACAAGAAATCAACCTCGGGTCCTTTAAATTGCGGCGTAAAGAACAGAAATCAAAGCAGATTTCCTCCTAATCGTTACACCCAAGACTTTGTCCGAGATATGCCCTTGTGCTAGAACAGTGTTCTCCGATTGCCTTGCAATATAGGGAGAACTGATGTGAGTTTTGTCGAGATGAGAGATCTCAGGTTTTTTCAGAGAAGAATGCCCTTCAAAACCCTAGTTTCTTTGCAAATGAAATTGTCTAAATCAAAAGGAGAGGGAGTCTCTCCTTTTGTTTGGTTGGCCGGACGAGTGCAAGCATGGGGAAGTGGGCTTCCACTTCCTCTTAATTTTAGCTCGAGGTCCAGTTCACCAAATGCTAAAATGTATATGACGGGTTTATATTATAAACTGTTATCGGTTATCGGAAATTAAGGCATCAGCTAATAATACGGGTTAGCTGAATTATTAATACGTGTCCGACAAAACAGTATTGTATAATTATATTCAATATACATTTAATTAAATATAAATCACGTATATTTAATTTTACGAATTAACTGGTTAATTCGCCTTAGCCCATGATATTTAATCCGTATTAAATATAATATCTCAACATCATATATTTGACTAATTACTAGTCAAATAACTCGGACTAACTGGTTAGTCAATTTTGGCATCTACATGATAGTATTTTCATACCGTCACATCTCTCGAACGTATCCTATAGGTGTGACTTTTAGGGACCAGTTGATCACCGCCATCTGTATGACAATAACGTCAAACTTATCTAGCAAGCCAACCGTTATTGATAAACGTGGATCAGCTGATAATAATACCAAAGTATGCCCTTTGATCCTTTTAGAGGTTTATAAGTCCTTGCACTAAGCGTTAAGGACACCAACCCCAACAAGCTCCCACTTGTCCGTACAAGTGTATGTGCAATGACGTTATCCGCACTAACTGGAGGACACAAGCTCCAACAAACTCCCACTTGTCCGTACAAGTGTATGTGCGATAACCGATTCTCATATTCATTTAAAATTTCTCCCACTCAATGTAAAACAATTTGCAGATCTGGATCCACAAAGGTCGTATTTTACAATCGATCTGTATCTAGAGTGGTTTCCCCGACTAGAGAGTAACTTAAGCGATTAAACGAATCCGTATCCGAGCATGGCCATGCATTTCGATTCTGACTCCTCGAGTGGCCCCGAGAAATATCGAGTACCGATAAAGGCTGAATATTTCCTTCAACTCGACTCCTTCCGATCTAAGCACAACATGAAATGACCCAGAAAAAATCTACTTGGCCCCCTGTTACGGATGACCGTGAGAAAGAAACCAAAGTCACCCAAAATCTGCCGTAGTCTCAAGAGACAGTCGATAGTCAAAGAATCGACTCTTAGGATCACCATGGAAGTCCTATCCACGACCGGGCAACGAATGTCATAAAACATTTAGGACTCCACGTCGATGTCACAATAGTGTCCTACGAAATATCCGTATAAATCGCCTCTGTGATTGGTCAGTCAACCGGTTGACTTATGGCTTGTTGAACCCACCATCAACCAACGTCACAAAATAATTGCCAGAGTTATCAGCTCATGTGGGCAATTAAGGACTGAAAAGATATGATGTTTGTTCAGTTCACTTTGTGGTGTTCAAAATTGTCGTACAATTCCACATGAAAAACAAAATATATATATAAAATATCAAAACGATGATGTCGTATAGAGTACAAAGGAGAATGAATCTGATCCATAAAAGAGTACTACAACTCAGGAACACGTTTGATTCCCATGGAATTTACGTGCCCTTCATGCTTATCTTGTCGTAATGCTTTAGTGAGAGGATCTGCTATGTTATCATCTGTAGCAATCTTTTCTATCACTACTTCCTTTTGCTCCACGTAATCCCTGATTAGATGAGCTTTCCGTTGTACATGTCTAGATTTGTTGCTAGACTTTGGCTCCTTAGCTTGGAAGATGGCACCACTATTGTCGCAATAGATGGTGATCGGGTCATTCGAACTAGGCACTACAGATAGTCCATGTAAGAATTGACGCATCCATATCGCTTCCTTTGTTGCTTCAGACGCGGCATAGTACTCGGACTCGGTCGTAGAATCGTGCTGATTTGTTTCGAACTCTTCGGTGATCGCAACGCCATTAAGAGTAAAAACGAATCAGACCGAGATTTGAGTCATCTCGATCCGTTTGGAAGCTAGCATCTGCACAGAACCGGTTGCGCATAGCGTTTGAGAGCCTCCATAAGTCAATGCCCAATCTCTAGTCCTCCGTAGGTACTTAAGAATGTTCTTGACAGCCAACCAATGTGGTTCACCTGGTTCTTTGTTGGAATCGACTTGTCATACTCAATGCATATGCCACGTCGGACGTGTGCATATCATGGCATACATGATTGATCCTATAGCCGAAGCATAAGGAATCCGTGTCATGCGCTCTTTTTCTTCCGGTGTCTCGGTGCCGAGACTTGCTCAAATGCACCCCTGGAGCCATAGGAAGGAACCCCTTCTTGGAGTTAGTCATCTTTGAATCTCTCTAGGACTTTGTCTATGTAAGACTCTGATCGAGAGATAACATCCGTCGTGATCTATCTCGATAGATACGGATGCCAAGAATTCTCTGTGCCTCTCCCAGATCTTTCATCTGGAAATGGTTTTTCAACCATACTTTCACCGAAGTTAAGAGAGGTATGTCATTCCCAATCAGGAGTATGTCGTCAACATACAATATTAGGAAGACAATCTTGCTCCCACTCGACTTGATATATAGACATGGTTCCTCGACCGATCGAGTAAATCCATTGTCTTTTATCACTTGGTCGAAGCGATGATTCCAACTCCTTGATGCTTGCTTAAGTCCATAAATGGAACGCTTAAGTTTGCACACTTTCTTAGGATGTACTGGATCAATGAAACCTTCGGGTTGTACCATGTACAACTCTTCCTCCAAAAGCCGTTTAAGAAGGCGGTTTTCACATCCATTTGCCAAATTTCATAGTCATGAAAAGCGGCGATCGCTAAGATAATCCGAATGGAACGCAGCATGACTACGGGTGCAAAAATCTCATCGTAGTGCAAACCTGGCACTTGGGTGAAACCTTTAGCAACTAGTCGTGCTTTGTAGATATCTTTTTGACCTTCCACAGAATGCTTTATCTTGTAAAGCCATTTGCATTGAAGGGGACGAACCTTAGCGGGTAAGTCAACAAGATCCCACACGTTGTTCTCATACATGGAGTCCATCTCGGATTGCATGGCCTCAAGCCATAGCTTTGAGTCGGAAGCTGGTCATGGCACCTTTATAGGTTGCGGGTTCACTACTCGTTAAGAGTAGAACGTCATCTATGTCATGTTCCTCGACCATACCGATGTATCTGTCCGGAGGAATAGAGACTCTTCCCGACCTCCTAGGTTCCTCGGGAATGTTAATGGCCGGGATTGAAGGAATAGGTTCCTCCAATAGTTGCTCGGTATTTGGTTTTGGAATCTCCGACAGGTCGAAGGTTCTATCACTTTTTGCATTCTCGAGAAATTCCTTCTCTAAGAATGTCGCACTAGCCGCAACAAAAACACGTTGTTCGGTTGGCGAATAGAAGTAATGACCACGTGTTCCTTTAGGATAACCTATAAAGTATGTCTTGACCGATCGCGGGCCGAGCTTATCCTCGTGTCTCCATTTGACATAAGCCTCGCAGCCCCAAACCCGTATAAAGGACAAGTTAGGGACCGTTCCCTTCCATAGTTCATATGGAGTCTTGTCATGAGCTTTAGACGGACTTCGGTTGAGTATTAGAGCGGTGACATAAGAGCATAACCCCATAATGAATCGGGTAAAACCGTGTGACTCATCATGGATCGAACCATATCAAGTAGTGTTCGATTTCTCCGTTCGGACACACCATTCAAGCGAGGTGTTCGGTGGAGTTAAGCGTAGGGCAATCCCCGAGTCCTTTAGGTGTTGATCAAACTCGTGAGAAAGATACTCGCCACCACGATCTGAACGTAGTGTTTTAATCTTTCTACCTAATAGGTTCTGTACCCTATTTTGGTATTCTTTGAATTTCTCAAAGGATTCACTTTTGTGCTTCATTAAGTAGACATAACCATATCTACTCAAATCGTCCGTGAAAGTGATGAAATACCTATAGCCTTCTCGTGCGGTGATTGACATAGGACCACATACATCCGTGTGTATGAGCCCTAATAGGTCAGCAGCGCGCATTCCAACACCTTTGAAGGAAATCCGAGTCATCTTACCGATGAGACATGATTCACACGTGCCAAATGATTGAAAATCAAAGGCCGAGATAGCTCCATGTTTGATGAGCTGTTTTACGCGTTTCTCATTAATGTGTCCCATACGGCAGTGCCATAGATACGTTTGATCTTTGTCACCAACCTTTAACCTTTTATTCATTACGTGTAATATTTCCGTGGTCTGATCTAAAACATAAATTCCGTTCATGGAGACCGCCTTGTCAGTAAATCATATCGTGTAATGAGAAAATGCAAGCATTATTTTCTATTACAAATGAAAAACCAAGTTTATCAAGCGCAGAAACTGAAATAATGTTTTTGGAAAGACTAGGTACATAATAGCAGTCATATATTGACAACTCAAATCCGCTTGGAATTTGGATCACATATGTCCCCTTGGAGATGGCGGCTACTCTTGCTCCATTCCCAACACGCAGGTCCACCTCACCCTTTACGAGGGGTTCGATGTTTCGGAGCCCCCGCACATGATTACACAGATGAGAACCACAACCAGTATCAAGTACCCAAGTTCCGTAACTTGCGTGGTTAATCTCAATCATATGAATAAAAGTAGAAGAGAGAGAAGACATACCAACAGGTTTAACACGACCTGCCTTTAAGTCCTCATGATAAACAGGACATGTGCGTCTCCAATGCCCAGTCTTGTGGCAATGGTGGCATTCCATGTTTTCACTCTTGCTCTTTGTCATGCACGATGAGTTACTCGACTCACCAGGACCACTCTTACCGAACCCGACTTCTTGAACTTCGCCTTACCTCTTTGTTAGGTTTGCCAGAGCTTTGCCCTTACCTTTCCCTTTGTTTGACACAACGAGAACATCTGTTTGAGCTCCCACTGAACTTCATGTCCTTCTCGGTCTGTACGAGAAGGGAGTGAAGTTCATGGGGAGTTTTCTTCAAATCATTCATATAGTAATTCGCTCTGAATTGCGAATAACCATCGTGGAGTGAGTGAAGAATACGGTCGATAACAATATTCTCGCTGATGTTACGATTAAAGGTCTCTCGACTTCTCGACATTCTCAATCATCTTTGAGAATGTGTGGGCTAACGGTTGGCCCTTTCTCGGAGTCTCGCATCAAAGAAGCGAGTGGTATGCTCATAGGTCACGATTCTCGGTGCTTTCGAGAATTCCTTAGTGAGCGTGGTGAAAATCTTGTTTGCACCTTGGGCTATGAAGCGTTTATGCAAATTGGGTTCCATTGCAAAAATAAGTACGTTCTTTACCGCACCCGCTTCTAAAGCGAAATCGTTATACTTGTCGATCTCGTTTATTCCAGCCGTGGGGCCTGGGTTTAACGGCATGGGCTCAGCGGATATTTGAGCTTTCGTCGGCGCGCGCGAGCATTCCGTAATGCCGCCTCCCGTCCATGAAGTTGGATCCATCATTCTTGATCGAGTAGACTGATTCATCTGACTCATGAAGATCCGAAGCCAGGACTCACGGTCCAATGTGGCACTTGGCATTGGGTTATCACTTGAACCAGCCATTTGTTGTTTAGCAGTTAAAAACGTGATCTACACTGAAAAAGAAAGAAAAACAAAACGAAATAAGCAACTCATCGAGGTGATTTAAGTCTATTTTAAAATTCATTTTAAACATGTAGACTCTCGCACTTGCATAATTGATCTCCCTCAAGAAAGATACAAGTGATCCCAAGACTCAATTTCCGTAAATTGATAAGCCAACTGTTTAGCTAATTCTTACGGAAGAACTCTTGGTCGATAGATTTCGTAAATCCTATCTATAGTCCACCATGATCACAGGATCGTACGAGTGACCATAGTGTTGAGATAAAATAGGTCAATCGGTTCCAACTTACCCGACGTAGAAGGGGTCATAGTATGCCTACCGACGAAGAAGGGACTCATTGGAGTTTGACCTATAAAGACCGTTCTCAATTTTGGTTTATACGAGGAAGATCCCATCAACAAAATTATAATTCATTTTAAGTGAACGAATAACTAGCGTCTGTCGTGAATGAATTTATTTGGATGATGGCTTTAAAACGTGTGACATGAGAATGTCAATGAAAACTAACTCGTGACCTCTATATGTGTCAGTTTTCATGCAATAATTAGGTGGTTTGGTTTTTAGGCGGAATATGATGCAAATTATCGTTGCGAAAAATAAATAAAGGAATGCAAAAACGTAAATAAAAATTTCCTAGTGTGGCCTATCCTAGTATAAGAACATAATACAACTTTGGAATCCACCGTTGGACCCGAAAAGCTTGTCTTGATGTCCCATCTTGATCCAAGTAGCGGGAGTGAGCATCCGGTCTCCATCTTTGGTCTTCTCAAAAATTACAATTAAAATTACAAAATATAAACCTATTTACATTCTAATTAAAACTGTAATTACAAGTGAAAAATCCAAAACGGAGATACAAGATCTCAAAATACAACCAAGACCGTGTTCCATCATTACGGTAACACGTTCTACTAAGGCCACACTAAGTTACAACTGATTGCGAAATTAAATACGTAATAAAAAGGCATTCACGGCATTCATAAATTTACGATAAATAAAATGCATCAACTAAAAACAAATTCATTCGTGACATAATTCCGTAATTATGTTAAATTTATCCAAACCACCTTTTAATGATTAAAATTCATGTGATAAAACCGCTTCTATCATTTAATTTTAATCCATTATAATCCGTCATTTTAAAGACGCTTTAAAACAACTATATGGTACGGGAGTGAACCGATTCACTATTAAGCGAGTGTACTATATCCGTATAAAGTACATATTGAAGCCATAAGAAAATTTAAATCAAAAGAAACAAATTTTCAAAGTGTTAAAAGCGAAATCCCTCGATCCAGGGACACAAGTGCTCGATCGAGGAACTAAAAAACTCGATCGATCGAAGCGCAAGTCGATCGAGGGGTATGCTAATCGGGGAGTACTCGATCGACTAAAGCGGAGGTCGATCGAGTACCTTTATCGACAAATCTGCTCGATCGAGTGCGAGGACAACTCGATCGAGCGAGAGGGTTTTAAAAGCGGTCGATCGAGTACAACGAGGGGACTCGATCGAGCAAAAGGTATTGAAGCAGGTCGATCGAGTACAACATGGACTCGATCGAGCAAAAACAAGACAGAAAAAACACTCGATCGATTAAAATCTTGTTCGATCGAGTACAAACTTTCTGAAAAACTCCAAACCCTCGTGAAAACTGTTTTTCGAGACAAAAACAATTTCAAATTTGATCAAAACGCATCAAAACAAATTTAACAATTTGATAAAACTTGACATATTGTTATAATCTCCGTATAAAACAACAATATGTATAAAACAAATCGAAAACAAGGTGATAAAACCGTGTAAAACATGTCACGGTTTCAACAAAAACAAAAACCGAATCAGCCGTGTATACATGGCACGGAATTCGAAGCACAAAATCATCGTTTCAAAAACGTTTTATGAAAAACACATAGAAAAATTTACGTGGCCTCGCTCTGATACCACTTGTGGGTAAATATCCGTATACTACCCTTTAAATTGTAGGACTATAACGTAAAATTTACATGTGAATATCGTCATAAAACGAAAAACATAAAGAAACGATAAGGAACAAGAAATCAACCTCGGGTCCTTTAAATTGCGGCGTAAAGAACAGAAATCAAAGCAGATTTCCTCCTAATCGTTACACCCAAGACTTTGTCCGAGATATGCCCTTGTGCTAGAACAGTGTTCTCCGATTGCCTTGCAATATAGGGAGAACTGATGTGAGTTTTGTCGAGATGAGAGATCTCAGGTTTTTTCAGAGAAGAATGCCCTTCAAAACCCTAGTTTCTTTGCAAATGAAATGGTCTAAATCAAAAGGAGAGGGAGTCTCTCCTTTTGTTTGGTTCGGCCGGACCGAGTGCAAGCATGGGGAAGTGGGCTTCCACTTCCTCTTAATTTTAGCTCGAGGTCCAGTTCACCAAATGCTAAAATGTATATGACGGGTTTATATTATAAACTGTTATCGGTTATCGGAAATTAAGGCATCAGCTAATAATACGGGTTAGCTGAATTATTAATACGTGTCCGACAAAACAGTATTGTATAATTATATTCAATATACATTTAATTAAATATAAATCACGTATATTTAATTTTACGAATTAACTGGTTAATTCGCCTTAGCCCATGATATTTAATCCGTATTAAATATAATATCTCAACATCATATATTTGACTAATTACTAGTCAAATAACTCGGACTAACTGGTTAGTCAATTTTGGCATCTACATGACAGTATTTTCATACCGTCACATCTCTCGAACGTATCCTATAGGTGTGACTTTTAGGGACCAGTTGATCACCGCCATCTGTATGACAATAACGTCAAACTTATCTAGCAAGCCAACCGTTATTGATAAACGTGGATCAACTGATAATAATACCAAAGTATGCCCTTTGATCCTTTTAGAGGTTTATAAGTCCTTGCACTAACTGTTAAGGACACCAACCCCAACAAGCTTCCCTTGTGATCCTCTAGACTTGCTTCTCCTTGCCTTTGTCCTTGCTAGGAGGGGGCCCTATTTACAATAGAAAGGGTAATTATCACAATTTGTATCACATACTAATTGAGATTGAAACATAAAAGATAGGGATATTTATATACCTACTGGAGTAACTTTTCTAGCTTTGATGTCGCCAAGATACTTGGAACAGTTTCTCTTCCAATGTCCAACTCCACAACAATAGTGGCACTTGTCCCCGGAGGGGGCACTGTACTTGGGCTTGGAGGTGCTTGCTTCATAAGTCTTAGCTATGTTCCTGTTGGGAGTTCGCTTCTTTCCCTTTTTCCCGCTTTTCTTGAAAGTTCCCTTGCTCTTTTGATTAACATTGAGCACATCTTTGGTGGTGCTAACACTTAGCCCCATGTCCCTTTCGGCTTGCACAAGCATTTTGTGCAACTCATCAAGAGAAACTTTCTTATCTTGCATATTAAAATTCACCCGGAATTGAACATATGCTTTGATTTTGCTGAGGGAATGAAGAATTCGATCAATTACGAGTTCATCGGGAATTTCCACCTTATGTATTTTCAAGGTCTCAACATGCTCTATCAATTTGAGCACATGTGGGCTCACCTTTTGGCCCTCTTTGATGTTAAGATCAAAGAATGCGGAAGCCGCCTCATATTGAATGACCCTAGGAGCTCGTGAAAACATGTTCACAAGCTTCATGTAGATCTCATGAGCGGTGCTAATCTTTATAGCACTTCGTTGGAGTTCGGCCTCCATAGCAAAGATCAATACATTTTTCATTTCGGCCGACTCCTTTTGGTAATCCTCATAGGCTTGCCTAGCGGCGGACCTAGTATTAGGTGGTTCGGTGGGAGATGCCTCGGTAAGGTAACGAAGCTTGTCGTCACCTTGCGCGGCCAAGCGAAGTTGTGCATCCCAATCGGCGAAATTGGACCCATTCTTTTCTAACTTACATCGATCCATGAAGGATCGGAGCCATGACACATTGGAAAGCGGGGTGGAACTAGTGGATGCGGACGCGTTTGGAGTTGCCATTGCAGTTGATTAAAACAAATTTTGACTACAAAATAGGAAATGAAGGAATTTAATTATCATCTATCGTTTTAATAATACTCGTTAATTTAACTACAAGTATTGCATTTATATAGTGACCTCCACCCAACTACATAAATGATTCCGAGATCCAAATTCATATTAACTTGGGCACGGTGAGCCGATTCATCCCTTATTAATATAACTCGGTAGATTAACCTTTTAATCGATTCTACTTTTAGAACTCTCGGTCGATAAAAATTACTCTAATTCTCATCTTTAGCCCGGAACACATGCGATTACGGTCAACAATACTTCCGTTGAGCTCAATCCAAATTTCGATGTAATAACATTTTACTACCCCACTTCGCCAACGTAACAAGGTTTGTATTACGGTGAAGCAGGATTAACTCCCTTATGAAATTGGTACTTCATGGGTTTCTACTATTTGGTAAGGCTTTATCTCAATTATTATATGTGAGAGGTCTTGTCAATTTATTATCTATCACGTTTTAAGTGAACTAAAGCGGTGAACTACGATAATTATAATTGACACGGTCGATGACTCGATATGAAATGCATGTGTTGTTATGGCGATTTGGCAATGCATGCAACATATTAAAAGAAATGCAAAGCAATAAATAAAATTCCTAGTATGGCCTTCCTAAAAATAGAAAATCAAATAATCTATTACATATTCGGAAACCAACTCCTTTGGTCCCTTGAATCTTCAATCGGCACACCTCCCAAGACACCGTCTTCGTCGGATCACCTTTCCGAATGGCACCGTCTTGAAGATGCTCCATAATTACAAATAATAATAAAAATACAAAGCTATTCCTATTATACATTTGTAAAATGAAAACACTAATGAAATAAAAATAAAAGTGATACGAGATCACAATAAATTACAACCGAATCAATATTCCCTTTCATTACGGGTAATATTAATTAAAACTAAGGCCATACTAAGATAAAATTACATAATTCAAAATTATATAAATAAAAGACATTCAACAATTGAAATATGCAGCATTATAATATGTACTTATCATGCAAAATCATGTGCCAAATCGCCCTATTTAATTTATGTCGTACATATAACCCGGTTTTATGGAAATGCGTGATAATAACCTTTTAAAATCACTAATTAACACTTAAATCACATCTAAGCTCAAGTTAATTATCCTAACACATTTTAGGACTCAAAAAACAGTCATCACTAAATTTTTGACAATAATTCAACTTGATTTAATTTTATGCTCATTTTTGACCTTAAAATCATCATTTATATGTAATAAATCCAAATTAAATCATAAAAGTTTCAAAATTTGAATTTTAAATTTTTGAACATTCTGGAATAATTCCATGACCCTCATAATGTCAAAAAACATGGTTAAAATTTTCGAATTAATTTTGAGAAAATATAGTTGCATTTTATCGGTTTTATCTCATAAAATACATAAAGTATCCGAAAATTACTCCAATAATTTTTACAACTTTAGATCTGATTAGTGGGATATTAATGCAACTTAAAATAATTTTCGCAAGCCATGCAACACGTTTTAGCTAATTTTTGCTAAAATAGTCACTATTTATGCCATTTTTCTCAAAAATCCATAAATCATGCTAAAGAATATATTTAAATCTAGAAATTTACATACTCTCTGTAAATCTTGCATGTGACATCATATTAAAAGATCATGGCTTAATTCGAAATTTAACTAATTTTAACCATTTTACCTCTTTTAATCCATTTTTATCTCATAAAAATCATAAATCATGCAAAATTAATCAAATTAACTCGTCCTTTTACACACAACTTTTAAAATATACATGTGAGGTCATATAAATTTTCCAAGGTCAGAAAAGAAATTTAACTATTTTTAGCATTTTAATTCCCATTTTAGTCATAAAAATGTAATAAAATGACCAAAAATCCTTAAAATGAGCAATAAATTTCCATAAATCATAAAAATGACCTAAAAACATTTTAGGACCAGAATATATAACATCCATGATGATTTCGTGGCTTATAATTATAAATCACAAATTTTTAAGTTTTATATGTTAACCTTTTAACTCGGAAAAACAATAACCGATTATGCATGCAACATCCTTATGCTCTGATACCACTTGTTAGGTTCATATACCTATTATTAGACTCCTCTAATAGTGAAATAATTAACTTGTTAATTATTTGTTCTTTAGATCTAGTGCATGCATAACAAAATGAAAGATTTATAAGAAAAACAATGTTCCTTACATTGTAGGTTGGTTCGAAAATTTGGGCACAAGTAAGGTCACCTTCCTTCACTTGTTCTTGAGCTAATAATAATGGATGATCCTCCTAAGACTCCAAGTTTAGAAGCCACTCCAATAAATTGCACCCAAGATGAATCCCAAAAATCTCTACTAATATTAACTAGATATATAGTAGAAATATTACCTTAATAATACTAATATTCTTATATTACTACTTCTAGTAATAGATTTGGTATATTAGTATTTGTTGAGAGTTTGAATGAATTTTGCATTTGAGGAATTTTAGAGAGAAAACAAGTAAAACCAGCAAAACAAGCAAGTGTAAAAATGAGCAACCAAATGCTCATTATATGGTGCCAAAACCGGTTGGCATGGGGCAAAAAAAGAATCTTTTGCTTTTTAGTTTTTGCTTGTTTTATATATTGTAGGTAGATTGTGTAAGATGTAGTATGTAAAGGCTAGTATGTAGTGTCTCTTTCACACTGATAACCAACATTAACATAAGACAAAAGAGCATCTTTGCTCATCTTATTATGACCGAAATATTGGTCCTTTTATGGACCATTTTGCCTTTTGTCATTTGTCCCACAAATGCTTATAAGTCTTATGTTTAACAATCTTACATTTTTAATTATTAATGTAATCATTTAACACTTAAATATTACAATTAATAATATAATATACACTCCACTTTTTGAGTAGTATACTACCATTATATCATCATATAATGGGTCCCATAATTACTAGTTAGTTAAAATTACAACTTCTTGTAACTTTAAATAACTAATTACCTCTACCTCAAAACTTATATTAATACCTCAACTAATTTAGTAATTTAACGCTTAATTACTAAATTTAATCTTTATTTAATCACATTAAAATAAGACGCAAAATTGCACTCCCATAATTAAGGAATTAATTAATCTATATCGCATACAATTAATTAAATATCTATTTGGGCCTCATCCTATAGGTGTGACCTAAAGGGATCAACTGACCACCACCGTCACACGACAGTAATGTCAAACTCTAGTTAGCCAATCATTACCGATTAATGACGGTCGATCATTGTATAAAGAATCATCCCTCACGTATTCTTAATTTGAGATTTAATTATGATATTTAAATCATGTGATCGCACTATTGTTGAGGACACATTTCCCAACAATCTCCCACTTATCCTCGACAAGTGTGCGTCACCAATTCTCTTGTCCTATTACAATCTCCCACTCAATGCAAGCTGTCTTGCAGGTCGTACTTACATTTGATCATATCTTGAGTGGTTTTCTCGATCTGGAGATTAACTGTCTGACCGGAATTATCTATCATAGAAACCTTCCGAGCGTGGCCACACATTTCCAGTTAACTACTCCTCGAGTGGCCTTGAGATTTCAAACAACCCTGACAAGGGGTGGACAATTTCTATCGCCCTATTCCCTTCGTTCAGCCACAGTCCATCATAACCCAAAATATACCCAGTTTGACCTCATTTACGAAATCGTAGAGTATAAATCAAAGCTAATCAGAAGTTGTGCCAACTTGGGCGAATAGTCTCTAGTCAAAAGAATTGACTCATAAGAATACTATAGTAGCTCTTGCCACGACCAGGCTTTATGAATTACCAGAACTCTATAAGCGGTCATCGCCGACAGATTGTCCCATACGATCGCCTATGTGATCGACTAGTCATCCCATATGACTCTATGGCATTTGAACTTGCCATCAATCGCATCACACTCTAGTCACTTCGAGACGTCACCTCATATAAGTAACTAGGGGCGAATACCATGTCAATCCAGTTCACTTTAATGGGGTTCAATTTGTCTCTACAACCCATTCGGACACGACAAGGTACCGGGTGAGTTTAATTAAAAACTCAAACGATAAATGTGATTATCACATATGAATAGTCAATACACTATTACTACTTCATATTCTATAATCTCTAGTGTTATAATAACACTAGTTAAAATGCAATACAAGCTTGGCAAGTGGATATACCCGATATCCATATATTCCAACTTAATTAATTGTTATTTCCTTCCATTCAATGTCATCTCTTAATGACATGAATTTCTCCAAGTATATGTCTAGACTTCATACTAGACTTGGGCTCTTTAACTTGAAAGACGCTCCCACTGTTATCGCATAACTTGTGATAAAGTCACTTGTAGAGGGATTTACCCTTAATCCCTACGTTGACTATTTTATCACAACTTAAATTCCTTTTGTAGAATTTGCAATGCACGAAACTAAAACACTTTTCTTAGTTTCTTACTCCTTTGTCAACTATATTAGCTTAGGATTTCATCAAATCCTTTTAAGCTTGGAAACTTAAGTTGGTGCAACCCTTCAACACCTTAACTTAGTTTATCATCCAATCATGTGTACAAGTTATCAATTGTACTTTAAGGCTTTCACAGGCCCATCATATGAATTAACTTATTATTGACTCATAATGTACCCAGCAAGTGGTACATCACAGCAGGTGCGTCGGTTGGCATACAAAATCGTTCTAATGGCGGAAACATTTAGTAATCGATTTCATGTAATCAACAACTTAATGGGTTCAGTGAACGACTATGATTCCATCATAGTAATTCTACTTTCATCATCATGAATAAGCCATTTAACTTTGTTGATGTTAAACAGATACGAAAGAACTTATCTTCATAAGACTCTCAATTCTATACCAATTTACTCTCACATAGATTCAAAAATCTAGAATACTTTGCATCCCTCCCAATTACTCTTACCAGAAGAGATCATTGGTATATTATTCTCAATAAGTAATATGTTATCAACATATATGACATGGAGAAACTATTCTAGCTCCCACTTAACTTCATGTATATCATGATTCTTCAATCATGTGAATGAAACAATTCACTATAATCACATGAACGAAAAGTATAATCCTTTAATGCTAGCTTAAGATCATCTTGTGATCACTTAAGATAGCTACGCATAATATGTTAGGATTCTTAGATCTTCATCTAAGGTTTTGTGTTTTAAAACACTTCCTTCTCTAAATTCCCATTTTAGAAAAGCGAATTTATGTTTGCCATTCTTCATTATAATGAAATGCGGCAATTCCTAACATAATTTGTCTTGATCAACATCTTTATGTAAATCTTATGCATTTGTGTACTCTAAAGCTCTATTTCCCTTTAAAGAGACCCTCACTTTAAAGTAAATCTACTCATGAGCAACAATTTTCGGATTGTAATGCTTCGGCTCGTATGTATGATGGTCATGATCCTATCACTTTCACAAAGTAATATTTTTTAAACAATAAGACATGTGCGATAAACTCCCACTGAACTATACTTCTAATCTATCTTCATAGACTATAGTTCATCTACACTCTAACTCTATAATTCTATTACTTTCACAAAGTAACATTTCAACTATAAGAGATGTTTGTGACGATACAATCTTCTCCCACTCTATCTCTCAGAAATACACCTAATTTCTTGAGAGATAGCTTTGTGAGTCACAAACATATATATTTGACGGAGTATTAGTGTTTATCTAGATTATGTATTAGCTTTCAAAAGTCCATCCCAAACATGGAAGCTTGATACACGTAATATGTGAGTCTCATCCATGTAATTTGGTTTAATAGACTCTCTATTCTAGGTATCTCACGGTTGACCATCCAATTAGAATAATATGTCCATTTGGTATTGTGAATTCCCTACTTGATGAATTCAAAAACTCATTACAACTTTAGAATTGATCTTATATAAATAAGTTGTTACTTTAAGTAACAAAGACATAAGGAGAATCGGATTCATAGCTTATGGACATATAATGATCCCATCATCATAATCGTCTACTTGATCAATTTAAGTTGTTTATCTAATGTTTCTCTACGCAAGTAATTAATGATGATGATTTTAGAACAAATAACATAATAAAACAAGTGATTTGGGTTGAAAACCAAATCACAAATATCCAAAATACAACCCGTGTTTAAAGGATACAAACCAATTTCCAAGTCACACGAGGAAATCAAAATAGTTCTAAAAACATGAAATTCATCATAAAATTAAAGACAAAGCAAATTAAAAGCCAAGCTTCCATTGATTCATCACCATGGTCGGCTACTCTAGCTTCCCTTGTGATCCTCTAGACTTGCTTCTCCTTGCCTTTGTCCTTGCTAGGAGGGGGCCCTATTTACAATAGAAAGGGTAATTATCACAATTTGTATCACATACTAATTGAGATTGAAACATAAAAGATAGGGATATTTATATACCTACTGGAGTAACTTTTCTAGCTTTGATGTCGCCAAGATACTTGGAACAGTTTCTCTTCCAATGTCCAACTCCACAACAATAGTGGCACTTGTCCCCGGAGGGGGCACTGTACTTGGGCTTGGAGGTGCTTGCTTCATAAGTCTTAGCTATGTTCCTGTTGGGAGTTCGCTTCTTTCCCTTTTTCCCGCTTTTCTTGAAAGTTCCCTTGCTCTTTTGATTAACATTGAGCACATCTTTGGTGGTGCTAACACTTAGCCCCATGTCCCTTTCGGCTTGCACAAGCATTTTGTGCAACTCATCAAGAGAAACTTTCTTATCTTGCATATTAAAATTCACCCGGAATTGAACATATGCTTTGATTTTGCTGAGGGAATGAAGAATTCGATCAATTACGAGTTCATCGGGAATTTCCACCTTATGTATTTTCAAGGTCTCAACATGCTCTATCAATTTGAGCACATGTGGGCTCACCTTTTGGCCCTCTTTGATGTTAAGATCAAAGAATGCGGAAGCCGCCTCATATTGAATGACCCTAGGAGCTCGTGAAAACATGTTCACAAGCTTCATGTAGATCTCATGAGCGGTGCTAATCTTTATAGCACTTCGTTGGAGTTCGGCCTCCATAGCAAAGATCAATACATTTTTCATTGCGGCCGACTCCTTTTGGTAATCCTCATAGGCTTGCCTAGCGGCGGACCTAGTATTAGGTGGTTCGGTGGGAGATGCCTCGGTAAGGTAACGAAGCTTGTCGTCACCTTGCGCGGCCAAGCGAAGTTGTGCATCCCAATCGGCGAAATTGGACCCATTCTTTTCTAACTTACATCGATCCATGAAGGATCGGAGCCATGACACATTGGAAAGCGGGGTGGAACTAGTGGATGCGGACGCGTTTGGAGTTGCCATTGCAGTTGATTAAAACAAATTTCGACTACAAAATAGGAAATGAAGGAATTTAATTATCATCTATCGTTTTAATAATACTCGTTAATTTAACTACAAGTATTGCATTTATATAGTGACCTCCACCCAACTACATAAATGATTCCGAGATCCAAATTCATATTAACTTGGGCACGGTGAGCCGATTCATCCCTTATTAATATAACTCGGTAGATTAACCTTTTAATCGATTCTACTTTTAGAACTCTCGGTCGATAAAAATTACTCTAATTCTCATCTTTAGCCCGGAACACATGCGATTACGGTCAACAATACTTCCGTTGAGCTCAATCCAAATTTCGATGTAATAACATTTTACTACCCCACTTCGCCAACGTAACAAGGTTTGTATTACGGTGAAGCCGGATTAACTCCCTTATGAAATTGGTACTTCATGGGTTTCTACTATTTGGTAAGGCTTTATCTCAATTATTATATGTGAGAGGTCTTGTCAATTTATTATCTATCACGTTTTAAGTGAACTAAAGCAGTGAACTACGATAATTATAATTGACACGGTCGATGACTCGATATGAAATGCATGTGTTGTTATGGCGATTTGGCAATGCATGCAACATATTAAAAGAAATGCAAAGCAATAAATAAAATTCCTAGTATGGCCTTCCTAAAAATAGAAAATCAAATAATCTATTACATATTCGGAAACCAACTCCTTTGGTCCCTTGAATCTTCAATCGGCACACCTCCCAAGACACCGTCTTCGTCGGATCACCTTTCCGAATGGCACCGTCTTGAAGATGCTCCATAATTACAAATAATAATAAAAATACAAAGCTATTCCTATTATACATTTGTAAAATGAAAACACTAATGAAATAAAAATAAAAGTGATACGAGATCACAATAAATTACAACCGAATCAATATTCCCTTTCATTACGGGTAATATTAATTAAAACTAAGGCCATACTAAGATAAAATTACATAATTCAAAATTATATAAATAAAAGACATTCAACAATTGAAATATGCAGCATTATAATATGTACTTATCATGCAAAATCATGTGCCAAATCGCCCTATTTAATTTATGTCGTACATATAACCCGGTTTTATGGAAATGCGTGATAATAACCTTTTAAAATCACTAATTAACACTTAAATCACATCTAAGCTCAAGTTAATTATCCTAACACATTTTAGGACTCAAAAAACAGTCATCACTAAATTTTTGACAATAATTCGACTTGATTTAATTTTATGCTCATTTTTGACCTTAAAATCATCATTTATATGTAATAAATCCAAATTAAATCATAAAAGTTTCAAAATTTGAATTTTAAATTTTTGAACATTCTGGAATAATTCCATGACCCTCATAATGTCAAAAAACAAGGTTAAAATTTTCGAATTAATTTTGAGAAAATATAGTTGCATTTTATCGGTTTTATCTCATAAAATACATAAAGTATCCGAAAATTACTCCAATAATTTTTACAACTTTAGATCTGATTAGTGGGATATTAATGCAACTTAAAATAATTTTCTCAAGCCATGCAACACGTTTTAGCTAATTTTTGCTAAAATAGTCACTATTTATGCCATTTTTACTCAAAAATCCATAAATCATGCTAAAGAAGATATTTAAATCTAGAAATTTACATACTCTCTGTAAATCTTGCATGTGACATCATATTAAAAGATCATGGCTTAATTCGAAATTTAACTAATTTTAACCATTTTACCTCATTTAATCCATTTTTATCTCATAAAAATCATAAATCATGCAAAATTAATCAAATTAACTCGTCCTTTTACACACAACTTTTAAAATATACATGTGAGGTCATATAAATTTTCCAAGGTCAGAAAAGAAATTTAACTATTTTTAGCATTTTAATTCCCATTTTAGTCATAAAAATGTAATAAAATGACCAAAAATCCTTAAAATGAGCAATAAATTTCCATAAATCATAAAAATGACCTAAAAACATTTTAGGACCAGAATATATAACATCCATGATGATTTCGTGGCTTATACTTATAAATCACAAATTTTTAAGTTTTATATGTTAACCTTTTAACTCGGAAAAACAATAACCGATTATGCATGCAACATCCTTATGCTCTGATACCACTTGTTAGGTTCATATACCTATTATTAGACTCCTCTAATAGTGAAATAATTAACTTGTTAATTATTTGTTCTTTAGATCTAGTGCATGCATAACAAAATGAAAGATTTATAAGAAAAACAATGTTCCTTACATTGTAGGTTGGTTCGAAAATTTGGGCACAAGTAAGGTCACCTTCCTTCACTTGTTCTTGAGCTAATAATAATGGATGATCCTCCTAAGACTCCAAGTTTAGAAGCCACTCCAATAAATTGCACCCAAGATGAATCCCAAAAATCTCTACTAATATTAACTAGATATATAGTAGAAATATTACCTTAATAATACTAATATTCTTATATTACTACTTCTAGTAATAGATTTGGTATATTAGTATTTGTTGAGAGTTTGAATGAATTTTGCATTTGAGGAATTTTAGAGAGAAAACAAGTAAAACTAGCAAAACAAGCAAGTGTAAAAATGAGCAACCAAATGCTCATTATATGGTGCCAAAACCGGTTGGCATGGGGCAAAAAAAGAATCTTTTGCTTTTTAGTTTTTGCTTGTTTTATATATTGTAGGTAGATTGTGTAAGATGTAGTATGTAAAGGCTAGTATGTAGTGTCTCTTTCACACTGATAACCAACATTAACATAAGACAAAAGAGCATCTTTGCTCATCTTATTATGACCGAAATATTGGTCCTTTTATGGACCATTTTGCCTTTTGTCATTTGTCCCACAAATGCTTATAAGTCTTATGTTTAACAATCTTACATTTTTAATTATTAATGTAATCATTTAACACTTAAATATTACAATTAATAATATAATATACACTCCACTTTTTGAGTAGTATACTACCATTATATCATCATATAATGGGTCCCATAATTACTAGTTAGTTAAAATTACAACTTCTTGTAACTTTAAATAACTAATTACCTCTACCTCAAAACTTATATTAATACCTCAACTAATTTAGTAATTTAACGCTTAATTACTAAATTTAATCTTTATTTAATCACATTAAAATAAGACGCAAAATTGCACTCCCATAATTAAGGAATTAATTAATCAGACGCATACAATTAATTAAATATCTATTTGGGCCTCATCCTATAGGTGTGACCTAAAGGGATCAACTGACCACCACCGTCACACGACAGTAATGTCAAACTCTAGTTAGCCAATCATTACCGATTAATGACGGTCAGTCGACTGTATAAAGAATCATCCCTCACGTATTCTTAATTTGAGATTTAATTATGATATTTAAATCATGTGATCGCACTATTGTTGAGGACACATTTCCCAACAATCTCCCACTTATCCTCGACAAGTGTGCGTCACCAATTCTCTTGTCCTATTACAATCTCCCACTCAATGCAAGTTTGTCTTGCAGTCGTATTTACATTTGATCATATCTTGAGTGGTTTTCTCGATCTGGAGATTAACTGTCTGACCGGAATTATCTATCATAGAAACCTTCCGAGCGTGGCCACATATTTCCAGTTAACTACTCCTCGAGTGGCCTTGAGATTTCAAACAACCCTGACAAGGGGTGGACAATTTCTATCGCCCTATTCCCTTCGTTCAGCCACAGTCCATCATAACCCAAAATATACCCAGTTTGACCTCGTTTAAGAAATCGTAGAGTATAAATCAAAGCTAATCAGAAGTTGTGCCAACTTGGGCGAATAGTCTCTAGTCAAAAGAATTGACTCATAAGAATACTATAGTAGCTCTTGCCACGACCAGGCTTTATGAATTACCAGAACTCTATAAGCGGTCACTGCCCGACAGATTGTCCCATACAGTCTGCCTATGTGATCGACTAGTCATCCCATATGACTCTATGGCATTTGAACTTGCCATCAATCGCATCACACTCTAGTCACTTCGAGACGTCACCTCATATAAGTAACTAGGGGCGAATACCATGTCAATCCAGTTCACTTTAATGGGGTTCAATTTGTCTCTACAACCCATTCGGACACGACAAGGTACCGGGTGAGTTTAATTAAAAACTCAAACGATAAATGTGATTATCACATATGAATAGTCAATACACTATTACTACTTCATATTCTATAATCTCTAGTGTTATAATAACACTAGTTAAAATACAATACAAGCTTGGCAAGTGGATATACCCGATATCCATATATTCCAACTTAATTAATTGCTATTTCCTTCCATTCAATGTCATCTCTTAATGACATGAATTTCTCCAAGTATATGTCTAGACTTCATACTAGACTTGGGCTCTTTAACTTGAAAGACGCTCCCACTGTTATCGCATAACTTGTGATAAAGTCACTTGTAGAGGGATTTACCCTTAATCCCTACGTTGACTATTTTATCACAACTTAAATTCCTTTTGTAGAATTTGCAATGCACGAAACTAAAACACTTTTCTTAGTTTCTTACTCCTTTGTCAACTATATTAGCTTAGGATTTCATCAAATCCTTTTAAGCTTGGAAACTTAAGTTGGTGCAACCCTTCAACACCTTAACTTAGTTTATCATCCAATCATGTGTACAAGTTATCAATTGTACTTTAAGGCTTTCACAGGCCCATCATATGAATTAACTTATTATTGACTCATAATGTACCCAGCAAGTGGTACATCACAAGAAAAAGGCGTCGGTTGGCATACAAAATCGTTCTAATGGCGGAAACATTTAGTAATCGATTTCATGTAATCAACAACTTAATGGGTTCAGTGAACGACTATGATTCCATCATAGTAATTCTACTTTCATCATCATGAATAAGCCATTTAACTTTGTTGATGTTAAACAGATACGAAAGAACTTATCTTCATAAGACTCTCAATTCTATACCAATTTACTCTCACATAGATTCAAAAATCTAGAATACTTTGCATCCCTCCCAATTACTCTTACCAGAAGAGATCATTGGTATATTATTCTCAATAAGTAATATGTTATCAACATATATGACATGGAGAAACTATTCTAGCTCCCACTTAACTTCATGTATATCATGATTCTTCAATCATGTGAATGAAACAATTCACTATAATCACATGAACGAAAAGTATAATCCTTTAATGCTAGCTTAAGATCATCTTGTGATCACTTAAGATAGCTACGCATAATATGTTAGGATTCTTAGATCTTCATCTAAGGTTTTGTGTTTTAAAACACTTCCTTCTCTAAATTCCCATTTTAGAAAAGCGAATTTATGTTTGCCATTCTTCATTATAATGAAATGCGGCAATTCCTAACATAATTTGTCTTGATCAACATCTTTATGTAAATCTTATGCATTTGTGTACTCTAAAGCTCTATTTCCCTTTAAAGAGACCCTCACTTTAAAGTAAATCTACTCATGAGCAACAATTTTCGGATTGTAATGCTTCGGCTCGTATGTATGATGGTCATGATCCTATCACTTTCACAAAGTAATATTTTTTAAACAATAAGACATGTGCGATAAACTCCCACTGAACTATACTTCTAATCTATCTTCATAGACTATAGTTCATCTACACTCTAACTCTATAATTCTATTACTTTCACAAAGTAACATTTCAACTATAAGAGATGTTTGTGACGATACAATCTTCTCCCACTCTATCTCTCAGAAATACACCTAATTTCTTGAGAGATAGCTTTGTGAGTCACAAACATATATATTTGACGGAGTATTAGTGTTTATCTAGATTATGTATTAGCTTTCAAAAGTCCATCCCAAACATGGAAGCTTGATACACGTAATATGACAGTCTCATCCATGTAATTTGGTTTAATAGACTCTCTATTCTAGGTATCTCACGGTTGACCATCCAATTAGAATAATATGTCCATTTGGTATTGTGAATTCCCTACTTGATGAATTCAAAAACTCATTACAACTTTAGAATTGATCTTATATAAATAAGTTGTTACTTTAAGTAACAAAGACATAAGGAGAATCGGATTCATAGCTTATGGACATATAATGATCCCATCATCATAATCGTCTACTTGATCAATTTAAGTTGTTTATCTAATGTTTCTCTACGCAAGTAATTAATGATGATGATTTTAGAACAAATAACATAATAAAACAAGTGATTTGGGTTGAAAACCAAATCACAAATATCCAAAATACAACCCGTGTTTAAAGGATACAAACCAATTTCCAAGTCACACGAGGAAATCAAAATAGTTCTAAAAACATGAAATTCATCATAAAATTAAAGACAAAGCAAATTAAAAGCCAAGCTTCCATTGATTCATCACCATGGTCGGCTACTCTAGCTTCCCTTGTGATCCTCTAGACTTGCTTCTCCTTGCCTTTGTCCTTGCTCGGAGGGGGCCCTATTTACAATAGAAAGGGTAATTATCACAATTTGTATCACATACTAATTGAGATTGAAACATAAAAGATAGGGATATTTATATACCTACTGGAGTAACTTTTCCAGCTTTGATGTCGCCAAGATACTTGGAACAGTTTCTCTTCCAATGTCCAACTCCACAACAATAGTGGCACTTGTCCCCGGAGGGGGCACTGTACTTGGGCTTGGAGGTGCTTGCTTCATAAGTCTTAGCTATGTTCCTGTTGGGAGTTCGCTTCTTTCCCTTTTTCCCGCTTTTCTTGAAAGTTCCCTTGCTCTTTTGATTAACATTGAGCACATCTTTGGTGGTGCTAACACTTAGCCCCATGTCCCTTTCGGCTTGCACAAGCATTTTGTGCAACTCATCAAGAGAAACTTTCTTATCTTGCATATTAAAATTCACCCGGAATTGAACATATGCTTTGATTTTCTTTGAGGAATGAAGAATTCGATCAATTACGAGTTCATCGGGAATTTCCACCTTATGTATTTTCAAGGTCTCAACATGCTCTATCAATTTGAGCACATGTGGGCTCACCTTTTGGCCCTCTTTGATGTTAAGATCAAAGAATGCGGAAGCCGCCTCATATTGAATGACCCTAGGAGCTCGTGAAAACATGTTCACAAGCTTCATGTAGATCTCATGAGCGGTGCTAATCTTTATAGAACTTCGTTGGAGTTCGGCCTCCATAGCAAAGATCAATACATTTTTCATTGCGGCCGACTCCTTTTGGTAATCCTCATAGGCTTGCCTAGCGGCGGACCTAGTATTAGGTGGTTCGGTGGGAGATGCCTCGGTAAGGTAACGAAGCTTGTCGTCACCTTGCGCGGCCAAGCGAAGTTGTGCATCCCAATCGGCGAAATTGGACCCATTCTTTTCTAACTTACATCGATCCATGAAGGATCGGAGCCATGACACATTGGAAAGCGGGGTGGAACTAGTGGATGCGGACGCGTTTGGAGTTGCCATTGCAGTTGATTAAAACAAATTTCGACTACAAAATAGGAAATGAAGGAATTTAATTATCATCTATCGTTTTAATAATACTCGTTAATTTAACTACAAGTATTGCATTTATATAGTGACCTCCACCCAACTACATAAATGATTCCGAGATCCAAATTCATATTAACTTGGGCACGGTGAGCCGATTCATCCCTTATTAATATAACTCGGTAGATTAACCTTTTAATCGATTCTACTTTTAGAACTCTCGGTCGATAAAAATTACTCTAATTCTCATCTTTAGCCCGGAACACATGCGATTACGGTCAACAATACTTCCGTTGAGCTCAATCCAAATTTCGATGTAATAACATTTTACTACCCCACTTCGCCAACGTAACAAGGTTTGTATTACGGTGAAGCCGGATTAACTCCCTTATGAAATTGGTACTTCATGGGTTTCTACTATTTGGTAAGGCTTTATCTCAATTATTATATGTGAGAGGTCTTGTCAATTTATTATCTATCACGTTTTAAGTGAACTAAAGCAGTGAACTACGATAATTATAATTGACACGGTCGATGACTCGATATGAAATGCATGTGTTGTTATGGCGATTTGGCAATGCATGCAACATATTAAAAGAAATGCAAAGCAATAAATAAAATTCCTAGTATGGCCTTCCTAAAAATAGAAAATCAAATAATCTATTACATATTCGGAAACCAACTCCTTTGGTCCCTTGAATCTTCAATCGGCACACCTCCCAAGACACTGTCTTCGTCGGATCACCTTTCCGAATGGCACCGTCTTGAAGATGCTCCATAATTACAAATAATAATAAAAATACAAAGCTATTCCTATTATACATTTGTAAAATGAAAACACTAATGAAATAAAAATAAAAGTGATACGAGATCACAATAAATTACAACCGAATCAATATTCCCTTTCATTACGGGTAATATTAATTAAAACTAAGGCCATACTAAGATAAAATTACATAATTCAAAATTATATAAATAAAAGACATTCAACAATTGAAATATGCAGCATTATAATATGTACTTATCATGCAAAATCATGTGCCAAATCGCCCTATTTAATTTATGTCGTACATATAACCCGGTAGGTTTTTTTTATGGAAATGCGTGATAATAACCTTTTAAAATCACTAATTAACACTTAAATCACATCTAAGCTCAAGTTAATTATCCTAACACATTTTAGGACTCAAAAAACAGTCATCACTAAATTTTTGACAATAATTCAACTTGATTTAATTTTATGCTCATTTTTGACCTTAAAATCATCATTTATATGTAATAAATCCAAATTAAATCATAAAAGTTTCAAAATTTGAATTTTAAATTTTTGAACATTCTGGAATAATTCCATGACCCTCATAATGTCAAAAAACATGGTTAAAATTTTCGAATTAATTTTGAGAAAATATAGTTGCATTTTATCGGTTTTATCTCATAAAATACATAAAGTATCCGAAAATTACTCCAATAATTTTTACAACTTTAGATCTGATTATTGGGATATTAATGCAACTTAAAATAATTTTCTCAAGCCATGCAACACGTTTTAGCTAATTTTTGCTAAAATAGTCACTATTTATGCCATTTTTACTCAAAAATCCATAAATCATGCTAAAGAAGATATTTAAATCTAGAAATTTACATACTCTCTGTAAATCTTGCATGTGACATCATATTAAAAGATCATGGCTTAATTCGAAATTTAACTAATTTTAACCATTTTACCTCTTTTAATCCATTTTTATCTCATAAAAATCATAAATCATGCAAAATTAATCAAATTAACTCGTCCTTTTACACACAACTTTTAAAATATACATGTGAGGTCATATAAATTTTCCAAGGTCAGAAAAGAAACTTAACTATTTTTAGCATTTTAATTCCCATTTTAGTCATAAAAATGTAATAAAATGACCAAAAATCCTTAAAATGAGCAATAAATTTCCATAAATCATAAAAATGACCTAAAAACATTTTAGGACCAGAATATATAACATCCATGATGATTTCGTGGCTTATACTTATAAATCACAAATTTTTAAGTTTTATATGTTAACCTTTTAACTCGGAAAAACAATAACCGATTATGCATGCAACATCCTTATGCTCTGATACCACTTGTTAGGTTCATATACCTATTATTAGACTCCTCTAATAGTGAAATAATTAACTTGTTAATTATTTGTTCTTTAGATCTAGTGCATGCATAACAAAATGAAAGATTTATAAGAAAAACAATGTTCCTTACATTGTAGGTTGGTTCGAAAATTTGGGCACAAGTAAGGTCACCTTCCTTCACTTGTTCTTGAGCTAATAATAATGGATGATCCTCCTAAGACTCCAAGTTTAGAAGCCACTCCAATAAATTGCACCCAAGATGAATCCCAAAAATCTCTACTAATATTAACTAGATATATAGTAGAAATATTACCTTAATAATACTAATATTCTTATATTACTACTTCTAGTAATAGATTTGGTATATTAGTATTTGTTGAGAGTTTGAATGAATTTTGCATTTGAGGAATTTTAGAGAGAAAACAAGTAAAACTAGCAAAACAAGCAAGTGTAAAAATGAGCAACCAAATGCTCATTATATGGTGCCAAAACCGGTTGGCATGGGGCAAAAAAAGAATCTTTTGCTTTTTAGTTTTTGCTTGTTTTATATATTGTAGGTAGATTGTGTAAGATGTAGTATGTAAAGGCTAGTATGTAGTGTCTCTTTCACACAATAACCAACATTAACATAAGACAAAAGAGCATCTTTGCTCATCTTATTATGACCGAAATATTGGTCCTTTTATGGACCATTTTGCCTTTTGTCATTTGTCCCACAAATGCTTATAAGTCTTATGTTTAACAATCTTACATTTTTAATTATTAATGTAATCATTTAACACTTAAATATTACAATTAATAATATAATATACACTCCACTTTTTGAGTAGTATACTACCATTATATCATCATATAATGGGTCCCATAATTACTAGTTAGTTAAAATTACAACTTCTTGTAACTTTAAATAACTAATTACCTCTACCTCAAAACTTATATTAATACCTCAACTAATTTAGTAATTTAACGCTTAATTACTAAATTTAATCTTTATTTAATCACATTAAAATAAGACGCAAAATTGCACTCCCATAATTAAGGAATTAATTAATCAGACGCATACAATTAATTAAATATCTATTTGGGCCTCATCCTATAGGTGTGACCTAAAGGGATCAATTGACCACCACCGTCACACGACAGTAATGTCAAACTCTAGTTAGCCAATCATTACCGATTAATGACGGTCACGATCATTGTATAAAGAATCATCCCTCACGTATTCTTAATTTGAGATTTAATTATGATATTTAAATCATGTGATCGCACTATTGTTGAGGACACATTTCCCAACAATCTCCCACTTATCCTCGACAAGTGTGCGTCACCAATTCTCTTGTCCTATTACAATCTCCCACTCAATGCAAGTTTGTCTTGCAGTCGTATTTACATTTGATCATATCTTGAGTGGTTTTCTCGATCCGGAGATTAAGCGTCCGACCGGAATTATCTATCATAGAAACCTTCCGAGCGTGGCCACACATTTCCGATTAACTACTCCTCGAGTGGCCTTGAGATTTCAAACAACCCCGACAAGGGGTGGACAATTCCTATCGCCCTATTCCCTTCGTTCACCCACAGTCCATCATAACCCAAAATATACCCAGTTTGACCTCATTTACGAAATCGTAGAGTATAAATCAAAGCTAATCGGAAGTTGTGCCAACTTGGGCGAATAGTCTCTAGTCAAAAGAATTGACTCATAAGAATACTATAGTAGCTCTTGCCACGACCAGGCTTTATGAATTACTAGAACTCTATAAGCGGTCATCGCCGACAGATTGTCCCATACTGATCCGCCTATGTGATCGACTAGTCATCCCATATGACTCTATGGCATTTGAACTTGCCATCAATCGCATCACACTCTAGTCACTTCGAGACGTCACCTCATATAAGTAACTAGGGGCGAATACCATGTCAATCCAGTTCACTTTAATGGGGTTCAATTTGTCTCTACAACCCATTCGGACACGACAAGGTACCGGGTGAGTTTAATTAAAAACTCAAACGATAAATGTGATTATCACATATGAATAGTCAATACACTATTACTACTTCATATTCTATAATCTCTAGTGTTATAATAACACTAGTTAAAATGCAATACAAGCTTGGCAAGTGGATATACCCGATATCCATATATTCCAACTTAATTAATTGCTATTTCCTTCCATTCAATGTCATCTCTTAATGACATGAATTTCTCCAAGTATATGTCTAGACTTCATACTAGACTTGGGCTCTTTAACTTGAAAGACGCTCCCATCTTTGTTCGCATAACTTGTGATAAAGTCACTTGTAGAGGGATTTACCCTTAATCCCTACGTTGACTATTTTATCACAACTTAAATTCCTTTTGTAGAATTTGCAATGCACGAAACTAAAACACTTTTCTTAGTTTCTTACTCCTTTGTCAACTATATTAGCTTAGGATTTCATCAAATCCTTTTAAGCTTGGAAACTTAAGTTGGTGCAACCCTTCAACACCTTAACTTAGTTTATCATCCAATCATGTGTACAAGTTATCAATTGTACTTTAAGGCTTTCACAGGCCCATCATATGAATTAACTTATTATTGACTCATAATGTACCCAGCAAGTGGTACATCACAAAGAAAAAGCGTCGGTTGGCATACAAAATCGTTCTAATGGCGGAAACATTTAGTAATCGATTTCATGTAATCAACAACTTAATGGGTTCAGTGAACGACTATGATTCCATCATAGTAATTCTACTTTCATCATCATGAATAAGCCATTTAACTTTGTTGATGTTAAACAGATACGAAAGAACTTATCTTCATAAGACTCTCAATTCTATACCAATTTACTCTCACATAGATTCAAAAATCTAGAATACTTTGCATCCCTCCCAATTACTCTTACTAGAAGAGATCATTGGTATATTATTCTCAATAAGTAATATGTTATCAACATATATGACATGGAGAAACTATTCTAGCTCCCACTTAACTTCATGTATATCATGATTCTTCAATCATGTGAATGAAACAATTCACTATAATCACATGAACGAAAAGTATAATCCTTTAATGCTAGCTTAAGATCATCTTGTGATCACTTAAGATAGCTACGCATAATATGTTAGGATTCTTAGATCTTCATCTAAGGTTTTGTGTTTTAAAACACTTCCTTCTCTAAATTCCCATTTTAGAAAAGCGAATTTATGTTTGCCATTCTTCATTATAATGAAATGCGGCAATTCCTAACATAATTTGTCTTGATCAACATCTTTATGTAAATCTTATGCATTTGTGTACTCTAAAGCTCTTTTTCCCTTTAAAGAGACCCTCACTTTAAAGTAAATCTACTCATGAGCAACAATTTTCGGATTGTAATGCTTCGGCTCGTATGTATGATGGTCATGATCCTATCACTTTCACAAAGTAATATTTTTTAAACAATAAGACATGTGCGATAAACTCCCACTGAACTATACTTCTAATCTATCTTCATAGACTATAGTTCATCTACACTCCAACTCTATAATTCTATTACTTTCACAAAGTAACATTTCAACTATAAGAGATGTTTGTGACGATACAATCTTCTCCCACTCTATCTCTCAGAAATACACCTAATTTCTTGAGAGATAGCTTTGTGAGTCACAAACATATATATTTGACGGAGTATTAGTGTTTATCTAGATTATGTATTAGCTTTCAAAAGTCCATCCCAAACATGGAAGCTTGATACACGTAATATGTGAGTCTCATCCATGTAATTTGGTTTAATAGACTCTCTATTCTAGGTATCTCACGGTTGACCATCCAATTAGAATAATATGTCCATTTGGTATTGTGAATTCCCTACTTGATGAATTCAAAAACTCATTACAACTTTAGAATTGATCTTATATAAATAAGTTGTTACTTTAAGTAACAAAGACATAAGGAGAATCGGATTCATAGCTTATGGACATATAATGATCCCATCATCATAATCATCTACTTGATCAATTTAAGTTGTTTATCTAATGTTTCTCTACGCAAGTAATTAATGATGATGATTTTAGAACAAATAACATAATAAAACAAGTGATTTGGGTTGAAAACTAAATCACAAATATCCAAAATACAACCCGTGTTTAAAGGATACAAACCAATTTCCAAGTCACACGAGGAAATCAAAATAGTTCTAAAAACATGAAATTCATCATAAAATTAAAGACAAAGCAAATTAAAAGCCAAGCTTCCATTGATTCATCACCATGGTCGGCTACTCTAGCTTCCCTTGTGATCCTCTAGACTTGCTTCTCCTTGCCTTTGTCCTTTCTAGGAGGGGGCCCTATTTACAATAGAAAGGGTAATTATCACAATTTGTATCACATACTAATTGAGATTGAAACATAAAAGATAGGGATATTTATATACCTACTGGAGTAACTTTTCCAGCTTTGATGTCGCCAAGATACTTGGAACAGTTTCTCTTCCAATGTCCAACTCCACAACAATAGTGGCACTTGTCCCCGGAGGGGGTACTGTACTTGGGCTTGGAGGTGCTTGCTTCATAAGTCTTAGCTATGTTCCTGTTGGGAGTTCGCTTCTTTCCCTTTTTCCCGCTTTTCTTGAAAGTTCCCTTGCTCTTTTGATTAACATTGAGCACATCTTTGGTGGTGCTAACACTTAGCCCCATGTCCCTTTCGGCTTGCACAAGCATTTTGTGCAACTCATCAAGAGAAACTTTCTTATCTTGCATATTAAAATTCACCCGGAATTGAACATATGCTTTGATTTTGCTGAGGGAATGAAGAATTCGATCAATTACGAGTTCATCGGGAATTTCCACCTTATGTATTTTCAAGGTCTCAACATGCTCTATCAATTTGAGCACATGTGGGCTCACCTTTTGGCCCTCTTTGATGTTAAGATCAAAGAATGCGGAAGCCGCCTCATATTGAATGACCCTAGGAGCTCGTGAAAACATGTTCACAAGCTTCATGTAGATCTCATGAGCGGTGCTAATCTTTATAGCACTTCGTTGGAGTTCGGCCTCCATAGCAAAGATCAATACATTTTTCATTGCGGCCGACTCCTTTTGGTAATCCTCATAGGCTTGCCTAGCGGCGGACCTAGTATTAGGTGGTTCGGTGGGAGATGCCTCGGTAAGGTAACGAAGCTTGTCGTCACCTTGCGCGGCCAAGCGAAGTTGTGCATCCCAATCGGCGAAATTGGACCCATTCTTTTCTAACTTACATCGATCCATGAAGGATCGGAGCCATGACACATTGGAAAGCGGGGTGGAACTAGTGGATGCGGACGCGTTTGGAGTTGCCATTGCAGTTGATTAAAACAAATTTCGACTACAAAATAGGAAATGAAGGAATTTAATTATCATCTATCGTTTTAATAATACTCGTTAATTTAACTACAAGTATTGCATTTATATAGTGACCTCCACCCAACTACATAAATGATTCCGAGATCCAAATTCATATTAACTTGGGCACGGTGAGCCGATTCATCCCTTATTAATATAACTCGGTAGATTAACCTTTTAATCGATTCTACTTTTAGAACTCTCGGTCGATAAAAATTACTCTAATTCTCATCTTTAGCCCGGAACACATGCGACTACGGTCAACAATACTTCCGTTGAGCTCAATCCAAATTTCGATGTAATAACATTTTACTACCTCACTTCGCCAACGTAACAAGGTTTGTATTACGGTGAAGCCGGATTAACTCCCTTATGAAATTGGTACTTCATGGGTTTCTACTATTTGCACTACTACAAATTTAGGCAACTACAACGCCCCTTTAACAACGATTATTCACGAAAATCACAATAGACGTTGTAGAATGTATGGCGCGAATTTTACTAAAATAAATTACAACGGGTATGGTTATAAAAACCGTTGTTATTAGTTTTAACAACGGGTCACCCATGCACAACCGTTGTTAAAACCTTCTACAACGGACGCTTTAACAACGACCGCTTTTTTATTTAACAACGGTTTTTGACCGTTGTTATAGCCTGTATCTGTAGTAGTGTTGGTAAGGCTTTATCTCAATTATTATATGTGAGAGGTCTTGTCAATTTATTATCTATCACGTTTTAAGTGAACTAAAGCAGTGAACTACGATAATTATAATTGACACGGTCGATGACTCGATATGAAATGCATGTGTTGTTATGGCGATTTGGCAATGCATGGAACATATTAAAAGAAATGCAAAGCAATAAATAAAATTCCTAGTATGGCCTTCCTAAAAATAGAAAATCAAATAATCTATTACATATTCGGAAACCAACTCCTTTGGTCCCTTGAATCTTCAATCGGCACACCTCCCAAGACACCGTCTTCGTCGGATCACCTTTCCGAATGGCACCGTCTTGAAGATGCTCCATAATTACAAATAATAATAAAAATACAAAGCTATTCCTATTATACATTTGTAAAATGAAAACACTAATGAAATAAAAATAAAAGTGATACGAGATCACAATAAATTACAACCGAATCAATATTCCCTTTCATTACGGGTAATATTAATTAAAACTAAGGCCATACTAAGATAAAATTACATAATTCAAAATTATATAAATAAAAGACATTCAACAATTGAAATATGCAGCATTATAATATGTACTTATCATGCAAAATCATGTGCCAAATCGCCCTATTTAATTTATGTCGTACATATAACCCGGTTTTATGGAAATGCGTGATAATAACCTTTTAAAATCACTAATTAACACTTAAATCACATCTAAGCTCAAGTTAATTATCCTAACACATTTTAGGACTCAAAAAACAGTCATCACTAAATGTTTGACAATAATTCAACTTGATTTAATTTTATGCTCATTTTTGACCTTAAAATCATCATTTATATGTAATAAATCCAAATTAAATCATAAAAGTTTCAAAATTTGAATTTTAAATTTTTGAACATTCTGGAATAATTCCATGACCCTCATAATGTCAAAAAACATGGTTAAAATTTTCGAATTAATTTTGAGAAAATATAGTTGCATTTTATCGGTTTTATCTCATAAAATACATAAAGTATCCGAAAATTACTCCAATAATTTTTACAACTTTAGATCTGATTAGTGGGATATTAATGCAACTTAAAATAATTTTCTCAAGCCATGCAACACGTTTTAGCTAATTTTTGCTAAAATAGTCACTATTTATGCCATTTTTACTCAAAAATCCATAAATCATGCTAAATAAGATATTTAAATCTAGAAATTTACATACTCTCTGTAAATCTTTCATGTGACATCATATTAAAAGATCATGGCTTAATTCGAAATTTAACTAATTTTAACCATTTTACCTCTTTTAATCCATTTTTATCTCATAAAAATCATAAATCATGCAAAATTAATCAAATTAACTCGTCCTTTTACACACAACTTGTAACATATACATGTGAGGTCATATAAATTTTCCAAGGTCAGAAACGAAATTTAACTATTTTTAGCATTTTAATTCCCATTTTAGTCATAAAAATGTAATAAAATGACCAAAAATCCTTAAAATGAGCAATAAATTTCCATAAATCATAAAAATGACCTAAAAACATTTTAGGACCAGAATATATAACATGCATGATGATTTCGTGGCTTATACTTATAAATCACAAATTTTTAAGTTTTATATGTTAACCTTTTAACTCGGAAAAACAATAACCGATTATGCATGCAACATCCTTATGCTCTGATACCACTTGTTAGGTTCATATACCTATTATTAGACTCCTCTAATAGTGAACTAATTAACTTGTTAATTATTTGTTCTTTAGATCTAGTGCATGCATAACAAAATGAAAGATTTATAAGAAAAACAATGTTCCTTACATTGTAGGTTGGTTCGAAAATTTGGGCACAAGTAAGGTCACCTTCCTTCACTTGTTCTTGAGCTAATAATAATGGATGATCCTCCTAAGACTCCAAGTTTAGAAGCCACTCCAATAAATTGCACCCAAGATGAATCCCAAAAATCTCTACTAATATTAACTAGATATATAGTAGAAATATTACCTTAATAATACTAATATTCTTATATTACTACTTCTAGTAATAGATTTGGTATATTAGTATTTGTTGAGAGTTTGAATGAATTTTGCATTTGAGGAATTTTAGAGAGAAAACAAGTAAAACTAGCAAAACAAGCAAGTGTAAACATGAGCAACCAAATGCTCATTATATGGTGCCAAAACCGGTTGGCATGGGGCAAAAAAAGAATCTTTTGCTTTTTAGTTTTTGCTTGTTTTATATATTGTAGGTAGATTGTGTAAGATGTAGTATGTAAAGGCTAGTATGTAGTGTCTCTTTCACACAATAACAAACATTAACATAAGACAAAAGAGCATCTTTGCTCATCTTATTATGACCGAAATATTGGTCCTTTTATGGACCATTTTGCCTTTTGTCATTTGTCCCACAAATGCTTATAAGTCTTATGTTTAACAATCTTACATTTTTAATTATTAATGTAATCATTTAACACTTAAATATTACAATTAATAATATAATATACACTCCACTTTTTGAGTAGTATACTACCATTATATCATCATATAATGGGTCCCATAATTACTAGTTAGTTAAAATTACAACTTCTTGTAACTTTAAATAACTAATTACCTCTACCTCAAAACTTATATTAATACCTCAACTAATTTAGTAATTTAACGCTTAATTACTAAATTTAATCTTTATTTAATCACATTAAAATAAGACGCAAAATTGCACTCCCATAATTAAGGAATTAATTAATCAGACGCATACAATTAATTAAATATCTATTTGGGCCTCATCCTATAGGTGTGACCTAAAGGGATCAACTGACCACCACCGTCACACGACAGTAATGTCAAACTCTAGTTAGCCAATCATTACCGATTAATGACGGTCAGTCGACTGTATAAAGAATCATCCCTCACGTATTCTTAATTTGAGATTTAATTATGATATTTAAATCATGTGATCGCACTATTGTTGAGGACACATTTCCCAACAAATCTTCCTCCAATTTGCTCCCAATCTGGGGCGGAGGGGTTACAACAGGAATAGAGATAGGTAAATCAGGAAGCACAAAGTACGATTTCTTGTCAGAAACCGTATTACAAGTTACAGGCCACATGGGGTCCTTTTTCTTAGCAGGCTGGGCAAAAACAATAGAATGCTTGCCTACTTTGAAAGTCAAGGTTCCTAACCCAACATCTATGACTGCACCAGCAGTGTGCAGGAATGGCCTACCCAGAATGATAGGTATGTGGGCATCCTCAGGCATGTCTAGTACAACGAAGTCAATAGGGAAGAAGAACTTCCCTATTTGGACAGGAATGTCCTCTAAGACCCCTATTGGCTGGACCGCAGATCGGTCAGCCATCTGTACTGTCATGTCTGTCACTGCGAACCTAGTCAATTTGAGCTTCCTAGCTAAACTCAAAGGCATGACGCTTATACTAGCTCCTAAGTCACATAATGCCTTCTCAATAGAGAAGGTACCTATATTGCAAGGAACAGAAAAGCTACCCGTGTCCTCTAGCTTATGGGGTGCAGTATGAGATAAATAAGAGCAAGTTTGCTCAGTCAGTGCGACAGTATGCACATTTTCAAGTGACTTTTTCTTAGACAAGAGTTGTTTCATGAATTTAGTGTAGGCAGGCACTTGATTGACCAACTCAAGGAAAGGAACTTGTACATTCAAACTACGAATAACCTTTTCAAATTTATTGAAAGATACCTGTTCCTTTGTCGGCACTAGTCTTTCTGGATATGGGGCTGAAAGAAGTACCTTAGCCCTTTCCTCTAAGTCGCGCATGCCGGTATCCGTGGACTTAGGCTGGAAGTCCACTGCTTTCTCCTTGTTGAAACTTGAACCCTCCTCAGACCGTCTAAAATGTGAGCCATTGACCGACATTGGGTCAAATTCGGAACCGGGACGGACCCATCAGCACTCGGGTCTTGCCCCATTATTTTCGGGACTGTCGAACCCCGGACCAAATGGTCTCTCAAATTATTGGGCATTGAAGGACGAAATTTCTCAATATCAGCAGGGGTCTCAGTCGATCGACCACCTTGCTCAGTCGATCGACTGAGATGTACAATTCCAGAAGCTCCTGTAACCCGCGCTTCAGTCGATCGACCGGGTATATCAGTCGATCGACTGATGTACCTGGTAGACGCCTTGTTCTTGTTATTTTTCGTTAAAGCTTTCTTTTGACTCGGTTCCGCTTCAACTTTTTCAGGGGCGTCCTCTACCATAGCAGGCCCTTCCAGGGTGGACCCGCTCCTCAAAGTGATGGCATTTAGGGTCTCCTTTTGGTCAGTTTGAGTCGGTAGTTGTCCGGGAGCTCGAGAGGTACTCTTACTAGCCAATTGAGCAATTTGGCTCTCTAGTAGCTTCATCCCGGCCTCTCTAGCTTGGGATTCCTTCAGCAACAGGTTCTTAAACTCAACAAATTCAGAATTCTGTGTTTGTTGCTGCTGCGGCACATAGGGAGGTTTCTGATATTGTTGTTGCTTTTGATGAGGAGGCACATAAGCTTGCTGCTGTTGTGGAGGTGGAGTCGGGTTTTGGACATTCTGGCGGGTCCACCTCAAGTTGGGATGAACATTAGGCTTGTAGTAGGTGTTTGTCTGCCTATAATGTTGAAAGGCAGCACAAGACTCAAAGGGACTAGGGCAATTCTTCGAAACGTGTCCCTCAGCTCCGCACCTTTCACAGATGAAAGGACCATCTGACACAGCATTTACTTGGTAGATGCCTCCTTTTGAAGCTCCTCCCAGTTTATATTTGTCGAACCTCGCAGTGAGAGCTTCAAGTGCAGCTACAGAAGAAGATTCAGCAGCTCTTCTTTGGTTCCCCTGGGAATTTCCATATTCAGCTTTGTGGGTGGCTAAGTCATCAATGATCTTCCACCTTTTGGTCTCTCCCATATTCTCACAAGAATCGGCCATTGGTCATGAAGATCCAAGATGGCCCTCGATCGTCATACAGTCCATTATAGAAATGATTGCACAAGCTCCATTTTTCGAAACCATGGTGTGGTATGGTTCGCACCAGCTTCTTAAATCGGACCCATGCCTCGTGGAAGTTCTCATCCGGCCCTTGTTTGAAACTCGTGATTTGAGCTCTAATAGCAATCGTCTTTGAAGCAGAAAAGTACTTCTTGTAGAATGCCAATGCCAAGGAATTCCAGTCAGTGATCCCATGAGCAGCTCGATCCAGATCTCTATACCACTCCCTTGCAGCATCACGGAGCGAGAAAATGAACATGGTCTCCTTGACCTGGTCTAGGGTCACGCCGGCTGGTGGGGATATGGAGCGCGATGAATCGATAAATGTCTCCATATGCTTAGCCTGCATCCTCATTTGCAGCTCCCCGAATCGGTTCTTCTCAACCAAACCGAGATAAGAAGGTTTCGGCTCGAATTTCTGGCTTCCCCGGTAATGTGAACCCTTTGTAAAGATCTTGGTGACGGCTCGAATGACTAGCTATAGTTGCTTCTTCACCATGATTAGGATTTACGGAGAAGTAACTGTCTCGGTGAAGAAATAGAAGCAGGAGATGTAGGTGGGTCTTCTTCGAATAGAGCGTTCTCGTAGTAACTTGACAGAGTACTCAGCTCTTCCTCTGTCGGCAATATCCTTTGTGATCGTCTCAACTCGCGCAAAGATTTCTCTATCTCAGGATTTAATGGTACTAATTCACCACCCTGTGACCTGCGCATAAGAGGAAACTACAAAAAGAATATAAGAAAAGTTTAAGGAACGAATGTCCCTTAAACTAAGAAAGACTAAAATAAAACAACTAAAAATTAGAACTATTGCCTCCCCGGCAACGGCGCCAAAATTTGATACCCGTCGTTGTGAGTACCAAAAAAAAGATTTATAATTTCCTATTAAGACTAACCTAGGCTAGTGGTAACAGGGTCGAACCACAAGGAGGCAGACGTAATTTCTAGCTGTCAAATAAAAGTCTAAGGTAAGGATTATGGGGGTTGATTTGGGTTGGTCTATAGCTAAGAGTAAATAAAGACAATAAACTAAAAAGATGGATTAAACAGATAAAGAAGGGGTACTAGGATGGTCGGTTCGTTATAGCGGCAAAGATACTAAGTTGGTCTGAAACAAACACATGTGAGGAGGGAAAACAAGAGGTCCTCTCGGTCCACTCTTAACAGATAGCATCTTTCGATCTCGCTATAAGTCCCTAATATCACTAATACTGACTCTCGTCCTGAAAAGTGACTAACGGTCTAAACTATACCTATCTTTCGATCTCGGCACAGTTTAGTCATTTTAATTGGTGGTCTAACAACTGTCCCTATCTTTCGATCTAATGGGTCAGTTATAAATTAAGCATCTAACTGGTCGCATGCATTCGATTCGTTAAACACAACATTAAAATCAATTAAAACGAAAGGTAACCTCACGTGGTCAGTCGATCGACCAGGTATGGCGGTCGATGGACTGACACGCGAATTCAGTCCAAAATAATACTACGCCGCCTACGCTATAATTCGCCTACATCCTAGCACAATTAATCTAGCTACTCATGATACTAATGAAAACAACAATAACAATATGAACTAATGAATTCATGCTTGAAGTATTCAAATAACAAATAGCGATAAACGATAATTGGCTTTGGATACTAACTAGCAATTCTATACTAACAATGAAATAAAACGAATTGAAATAGGGCAGGAAGAATACCGAGAATTGCAGAGGAACGATTGAGAATAAGAACGAAAATTCCAATGCTAAACAATATTCCAAACCCTAATTATAAAATTAAAGAATTATATGTAAAACTTAATGTAAAAACTTGATAAAAACTCCCTCCTTATTCTGATGTTATAGGTTACGTTATATAGCAAACATACGTAACACTTATTATCAAAACCTAAACATAATGGGCTTGCGCTTCCTCGGTCTTTTAATTCTCGTCTGGGATAGCAGCTTGGTCGATCGACTGATGGTAGTGGTCGATCGACTGAGGTTCAGTATACAGTAGCTTCTGGAACCCGCAGGTTGGTCGATCGACTGATGGCAGTGGTCGATCGACTGCTTGAGCTGCTACTTGACTTCTATAATCTCGTGGATTTGTCTTTTGGGCCTTGAATTGCGCACCAAGCTCGTTCCTCGGGTGAATACTTCACGTCAATTGCAATGCAGGATAATCGGGGACGGATTTAGCTCGATTTCCGCTGGATTCTTCACATTTCTGCAATAATGTACAAAAATACGGAAGTAGACAGAAATAGGGAGAAATGTAGCATAAACTACATGAATGAGCTCTGAAATGCGTGTAAAATGGGATGTAAAACATCATATAAAAGAGACGCATCAATACTCATTTGACCTGAGTTACGACAGTCGTAGAGCATAAATCAAAGCCAATCAGAAATTTGTGCCAACTTGGGCGAATAGTCTTTAGTCAAATGAATTGACTCATAAGAATACTATAGCAGCTCTTGCCACGACCAGGCTTTATGAATTACCAGAACTCTATAAGCGGTCACTACCCGACAGAGTGTCACATACAGTCTGCCTATGTGATCGACTAGTTATCCCATATGACTCCATGACACTTGAACTTGCCATCAATCGCATCACACTCTAATTACTTTGAGACATCACCTCCTTCAAGTAACAAGGGGCGTATACTATGTCAATCCAGTTCACTTTAATGGGGTTCAATTTGTCTCAACAACCCATTTAGATATAACAAAGTAATGAGTGAGTTTAATAAAACTCAAACGCTAAATGCGATTATCATATATGAATAGTCATTAGACTATTACTATTTCATATCTTATAATCTTTAGTGTACGTTTTACACTTAGTTGAAATGCAATAAAAGCTTGGCAAGTGGATATAACATATATCCATATATTCCAACTTTATACATTTCTGTTTCCTTCTATTCAATGTTATTTCTAATAACATGAATTTATCTAAGTGTATGTCTAGTCTTCTTACTAGACTTGGGCTCTTTAACTTGAAAGATGCTCCCACTGTTATCACATAACATGTGATAAAGTCATTTGTACAAGGATTCACTCTTACACTACTAGAAAACAAGGATTTAGCGACGCTTTTTTTTATGCTTGTGCGATGCTAAATAGCGCTGCAAGGACTTTTACCGACGCTCTGAAAAGCGCCGTCTTTGTCTATGCTGCTAGCACCTATAGCAGCGCTTATGAAATGCGTCGGTATAGATAAATAATAGCGTCGCGTAATTGACGTGTTTAATATTGTGATTCAGCCGTGCTTTCTTGCGCCTTTACTATCTATCATTTCTATAGAACGCAATCATAATCGTGCTTAATTGTCTTATAATATAAACACACGCTTAAATATGACATAACACACTACATTAACAAATCTTGAAAGATACGACTTTTATTTCATCAAAATATGAATTGGGGGCTAAAAAATGAACATTACACAATTTATGTTAGAATTTAGTTCCATTCTATATAAAAAAATATATATACATATACATATACACATACATATACATATTCCTACTTGTACATCAAAACGGAGTGTAGGATCAAAACTCCAATATAAGAAACGATATCTGACATAACTTGCTCTTATCATAATGGGTCGTTAAATAACAAGTTTCTTCATCGCTTCAATTGTCAACTTTGTTGTTGTCTTGTAAACATTAATCTGTAATTACAAGTAAATAGAAAAATCAATACATTAAAACTTTTTGAACTTTATCTTAAACTTAAAAAAACACGAAATACTACGATCTGTGAAGTCAAGTAACATATATGGTGTTCGCGTAACAAACAAACAGTAGTTCAAATTCCAAAAGAGTTGTAATACATGTAGAAGAGAAGTATAACCTGTCAAAATGAATTTATTGATTAAGTAGTGAAACATGAAGCAAATATATTGTAATTATGGTGTCAAGCTTCTCTTGTACTATCATCCTGTGACATATAAATAGGAAATCCTCAAGTTACACTATAACATAGACATCAAGACAGTGGCTCTCGATCATTGCAGAAAAAACACAACAGCTTATTCTCGATGTGTAAGCGACAAACCCCATTAAACGCAAGAACTGAAATTATGGTATAGATTAAGGAAAAAAATTTTTTACCTCGTTCATCTTGCCCATCAAATTCAAGAATTGATGTTGTGGTATAAAATATACCTATTTGCATAGTTAGCTTCGTGATCAATTTGATAGTTTCTTTGCCATGCTGATAGATGGAGATATCCTGATACAAAAATGTTCGATTCAAACATAAAAACTAATTTTTCCTAAAAAAAAAAAAACATAAAAACTAAGGCTTTATGTGCCGATATCTAGACGTCACATTGCTGCACACCAATAAACCTTAATCACCAATTTACCAAGATCCAAACAAAAAAAATTGAGGAAATGGAAAAATTAAAATGACGTACCTTCAATTCTTCAAATCACCATCCTTTTTCTTAAGAATCTACGTCATCTACCTCATTACCCATTTTATAAATTAATCAATTGGAAACAATTATTCCTGCCTAAAGTAATCGTTAACTAATAATGTAGATACCCGTATCCGTCGATATTGGAATTTATAGAGAACCCGACAAACACCCGATGATGATAGGACGACATGTATTTGCTAGTTGGCATTGTCATTATTTGGAGCTCGTTTTACGGCGTAGAATGGGCGTAGTCGATGAAGTATTTTATTAATTTAAATGATATTTAAATTAATGTTTTATTAAAGTGAATTCATTTTATTGTTTTAATTTGAATTTATTTTCTTAAGTTTATTTTATTGAAAATAAAATAAATATTTGATTTGAAAAATCGTTCTTAAGTTAATTGATTTGAAAAATCAATTTAAATCGTTTTATAACCCGTATTTGAAGAACTCGGTTTTTTACGACGGTTTTATATGCGATTTTGAGCTCGTTTTCAACTTGATTTGGGCACGATTTTTGAAGCAAACTCGAACCAACTCCTGACCCATAACCCACGTCCATACCTCCTTATTTTCGAGCCCCAAACACGACATACTAGCAGCCCAATACCTTCCTTCGTACTCTGTGTTGCGTGCCCCAAAACAGCTCCGAAACCCGTCATTCAACCCCCTCCTTCAACCCAAAACTCGTGGTCATCTAGACCACCAACAAACCACGTCCAAACTCCCTCCAATCAAGCTAATAACCCATCCAAAACAGCAGCACAAACTAGCCTGTCGCCCTTCAACCCGAGTCCACTAAACAACCCCAAAACCGCTCCAAACACCACTTAAACCCGCACCCATCAACCCTAAACCATACCCTAGGATCCTATCCATATTACCCTAGCTTAACCACCAAGAAACACCCCTCATAAACCCTACACCAGCTAACGAAAGCTGCTGGACAGTAGCAGCGAAACAGAGCAGTCCGACTGCTTCTTGCCCTCTTAAACCCTACTTTCACTCCCTATAAATACCTCCCCTCTGCCATAAATTCAATCCTCTAAGTTCTCCATACATACTACCATCACTCACCAGCATCAATCTCCACAAAAAAACCCTAGTTGCCCCTCAAAACCCTCGACAAAACCGAGACAACAAAACTGAGAAACAGTTTGTGTCTCTCTCGAAATACCATTCGTTCCCCCTTCAAATCTCCATTAAAACTCGAGTTTCTTCCTCCTAATTAACCATATAACATCAATATACATCTTAGACAAAGATTCACGAACCAAATTGACCTTGAGAGCACACGAATCCCCTCGAAAAATAGAGTGTCATACACTCTGTTTTCGCGGCTTTTCTTGCCTGTCCAGTTCTGTTTGTTCTCGTGTTTCGTCCCCAATACCTCAGAACGAGCGTGGTTTGTTTTAAGATATCTGTTCTACTCTCTTTATAGTTTTCAAAACATCTTTCAAATCTAATTTTCATTGAGAAACGAGTGATAAATTACAGTTTGAAAGTTGATGTCCAGATTTACCAAAAACCGTGTTGTTGTTTGCTTCCTTCGTCGACGACGGCCCCTCGAGATAAAATCTACGATCGATTACGACCCAAGACGGTTTCAACGATACATGTAGGTTGAGGGTGCATCAAATCCTCCTCTTCTCCCTTTTATTTCTTTCTTTTTATGTTTGTTTTTTATAGTTCGTTTTGTATATTGTTTATCGTTATGCATCGTTTGATATCGTTAACTATGAAACTAGTTTAGTCCGAGTATGAGTTAAAGTACCACCATGAACACCCGCGTTGACTCGAGTTTAAAAGGTCTTACTCGCCAGTGGCGATTGTCCTCGCTTGTTTACATATCCTCGTGTTCAAGGTAGGGCATTAATAAAAACGAATTTTAACTTTGTTCCTCGCTTTTGACCCCTCGCTCGTTTTGCTCAATTCGGCCTGCCCAAAGACCCTTTGCAGGTTAGTTAAACCTCTGATTGTTAACCTATGATTCAATTAGATGACTTTAGACCAATTTAATAACCTAATTAGACATGTTAGGTGGCATCGACATAGCTATTAAAATCGATTAACAATTCTATAACCTAATTGAATACATCTCTCTTTTCACTTGATTTCTCGCTAGCATAGGAGTGCGTGATTAGCACCTTCCTATTAACACTCAACGAGTAAGCGTTAATCTTGTAATATTGTGACCTAATTGGACCCTTTAGGCCGTGTAGAATGCACATTCGCGCGACATCTTCTCAATCGATCAACGTCGTTTTCTAACTTGTTTTCTAAATCGCTTCGCAATCATTTGATCTAACTAATAAACCTAACCTAGGAACTAGGGTGGCCGTGGCTTGGCCGTGTCTTTTGTCATTCTTGCTTCATTTTTTTATATCATTTGTTTTTTGTTGTTTTGTAGCTTGTAATTTATAGTTTGTTTATCGAGTTGTAATTTTTAAGTTTGTTTTACTTTTATCGAGTTAAAACCTCTTCAAAAACCTTAGTCTCATTTGGTTAGATGGTTGTGCTGCAATTCATGTAAGAGCATAGTAAATCGCATGTTGTTTAAAGCGACATGGCCCGATTTATGCTAATGCATGCTTTGGTGTGTGAGCTAATGTCTAATTCGATAAGATTAAGCGAAAGCACGCACTAAGGGGAGTGACCTAAGGCCGTGAGTCATGTAAGCCGTGGGCCACCCCTTGTGAACGTTTTCCTAGGCCGAATTGGCCGTGTTGGGTGTCGTGTATGGTTTTGTGTATAGCGTTGTATTTTAGATCGAGGTGTATCTTTAATTTCTTGATGTGTCGGCATGAAATGCCTGGGTTGTAATAGGATAGATCCCAACGGCTCCCCCATTCCCCCCTTAAGCCTTGTTTGCTTTGTTTTGTATGTTGTTAGATCAATCAGCCCACATGCTAAATTACAACTTTGACAAAGTTAGTTTAGTTGCATCTAAATCGACATAGAAACCTCACATGTTAGGGTTTTAAAACGATGTTTGCATATCATATATCGTAGTAGCTACGACCTTGTTTGAAATCCAATAATTGACTTAGTAGAGGCCGTCATTGACGGGCGGGGTTAGGTGTCCTTATGGGTTTCCTATCACTTACCCTCACCCCTTACTCAAGATCTACGGTTTATGGATCCGTCTAAATACCATTGGATTACGAGAGTCATTCAAATCGAGTGATATAGGGTACAAGTCTTTATCTTTAATCACTCGTAGTCGATTGGCTTTATGCTTTTCGATGAAAGGTGTAAAGTTGACTTGAACGGTTCCAAGTTCCCATAAAACTTGGTGGCGACTCTAATTTGTCTTAATTCGATTCGAAGGAACCTCGAGTCGATAATGCCCCGGTGGATCCTGCGGACGCAGCTCCCGCGGGCGTTGTCCACAGTTTGGCGACTCCGTTGGGGAAAAGAGGACTAGTTACACTTTGTTTCTAGGGTCGTTTCCTCCGAGGTGAAACTTGAAAAGAAAGTATTGGACAGTAAAACATTACTCGTAGTGCTACGATTCATGCATAAACCCTTAAGGACTTTTCCCGGGCCATCCCAGCGCTTCTTTGTGACGCGTGGGGGGCGATGCCCCACTATGCCAGGTGCTTGCACTTTGCTTGCTTCCACTCCGCTTCTTCGTGGTTCTTGGGGGTGAGTGTGCTATTATAGGTACTCTACCTAAAGGCCCTTGCCTTACTAGACCCGAAAGGATGGAGGGTATAGACCTTCTTATAGAAGACTTACCGAGACTTAGAAATGTCTAGGAGCATACAGCCTTATAACAAGAGAATGACAATGTGCAAATGTGAATTCCCGAGTCTTTTTCAAATTTTGCATGTCAATTTCAAAGCCGAACCTTTGAACAACTCACTTTCAAAATAGCATGGTTTTAAAAACCCGGAATGCTGCCTAAATAGGATTAGATTTTTTTCGACCCAAAATGAGCTTTTATAGCCGGCATACTGCCCATTTCAAATCTCATTTTCAAATCAATCCTTCATTTTTCAAAATCAATCCAAAATGCCTCTCGAACCTTGACCAAGCATGAAATGCGTCGAGTCGTGTCCGGGTCCTGGACGTGTTTGGCTAGGCGTGTTTTGTGCCAAGTGTCTAAAACGAGACCTTTTTGGGTCCCCTAAGCTCACCTCTTGGGTCCGAGTCATGTTGGTCGACCATTTGGTCCAGGATAGTCCACATAAATGTCTACGCTAGGCGATTTTGGACGTTTCATATGAACCTAAGGGCTATGTTGGTCCAATCACGGGTTTAGTCACACCAAGTCTATGTCAAGTTGGGTCTAAGACCCAAGTCATGAGTCTTTATGTCAAGGACCCTCCACAAAAGAGCTAGACTGGTTCATTTTAAGGTTCGAGTCGAGTCATGATCCATGTAGGATAGAAAAACCCAAGTCACATGTCAGTTACACACTTGACCCCTCACATATGGACCATGTGGTTCATTTTCCGGGTCTGAGTTTGTCGTCAAGTCCATAATTCAAATTGGTTATCAAGTTAGTGTCAACTTTGGTCCAAGACCGTTTTGTCCATTTATGAGTCCGAGTTATGTGATCAAGTGCACTCAATTCATGTCAAGTCAAGTTAGGTCAAAGAACCAGACCAATTTGATTTTAATTTTTCACAAACGAAGACCATTGAGGTCCATCCATGTCCGTTTCAAGTCCATCCATATCCCGTTGAGGTCCATTTGGGTCAAAGACTCAAACCCAATAACAATTGCATTATATCCTTCACAAATGAACCACAAAGTTCATTTTCAAGTCAAATCTGGTCCAGTCCATTTGCATCCCGAGTCGATAAATAGAGTGAAACCTCTGCCAGTTGTAATTTGCGTCGAAACTCTGTCGATTCCTGAACCCGAGTCACAGTTTTTTTCTGAAGTAAAAATTGAGTTGCAAAAGTGGGGCAATTTTCAAATCAAGCATCTGAGTCGACTCTTGAAAAGAGAAATGTTCAAAACCGAGTTTGACAATTACAAGTCCGAATTTGCATTCGAGTCTTAGTCCGAGTCGAGTCTAAGATTTGTTTTCCCACAACTATTTCAAACTCCCTTTAATATCAATGAAATTGATCCCGATTCCAGTCCAGTTTCCAACATCAAATAAAATCAAATGCACAACGCACTCGAAGGGTGCTCTATGGTAGAAACATGTATTCCATTGTAAATGGCAGGGGTACTTTAGGATCCCGTGTTTGTTTCCTTTACCTATTCCATGTCTGGCGGTAGAAAACCTCCATCAGAACCAGTGCTTATGACAAGCTCTTAGATGATTCTATGACAAAGCCGGACTAGTTCCTTGTTTCCATGTCGATGATGGAAGGCAAGCCTATTCCCCACAAAATCATCCCATCTCGAAGAGAGAGGAGACCAACCCGTTCTAGCAAGGAATTGTTAGTTCTGACTCAAATTAGTTGGCGAAGCCCGGTTTTCAAGGTGTATCAAATTGTGACTAGGAGAATTAGTAGAAGACCATTTTCAAAAAAGAAGAGAAAAAAAAGATGAAAAAAAAGGACAGAGAAAAAAGAAAGAAAAGAAGGAAAAGACAAAAAAAAGAAAAAAAAAAAGAAAAAGAAAAAAAAGAAAAAGAAAAAAGAAAAAAGTCGAAGTTACAGAAGCGAGTTGTCGTAGATGTTGAGGTTACAGAAGCGAGTTGTCGTAGTCTCGTAGATGTCAAAATTACAGAAGCGAGCTGTCACAAATGTCGAAGTTACAGAAGTGAGAGGTCAAAGATGTCAAAGTTAAGGAAATGGGTAGTCAAAGATGTCGAAATTACAGAAATGAGTGGTCAAGAATGTTGAAATTGCAGAAACCAGAAGCCGATATGCAAAAGCCGATGTCGAAGTTACAGAAGTGAGTAATCAGTGTGCAAAGCGGAAGCCGAGTACAATAAGGCTCGTGGTTGAATATCGAAGTTACAAAAGTCAAGAGTCGGTATGTGAAGCAGAAACCAAGTGCCAAAACACTTATGGTCAAAATTCAGAGGGCGAAGCCAAAATAGTAAGTTAGTGCCATTTGTAACCTTTCTACCCTTAAGTCCTTCTCAAGACAGTTGCAGGGAAATAGTCAGGGATTTTGAGGATTCATCTAGCTTGTTACATTAAACCCAAGCCTTTAGGGTCCAAACATGGAAATTTGAACCCACATCGTTTTCCTACCCATTTGCACTCAAGTTTCATCAAACCCGAGACACCATTCCCAACCATTTTAAAAGCCATAGCTCTTGGCCTTAACACCATAAAACGAACCTTCAGAATGATGGTTTACCTTGCGAACCTATTTTTAATAAGCTCCACATCCCAAAGAACCACAACCTTTTGTACCAACCCTAGACATGGGATTTTACGGTACCTTACAGGCTAGAATGGGATACGACATGATATCTTAGGTGAAACCTTCGAGTGTGTACACACAATCAAAATGCCATGTTTATGCACCATGATCGAACTACGTTGGATTTGATTTCGCTCCACGCGAATACGTAGGCAGTCCTTCAGAATAAGGGATTCAATCCACTCATCAACCAAGTTGTCATCTTGTCGGTTTCTTACGGGTCTTAACCAAGTCCAAATGAAGCCACCTTTGTTTGAGTCGGTCTTAGCACTCCATGTAGGCTAGGATAAGGATATAGGTTCAGATGAGTAATGTCAAGTCTCGGAATGAGCTTTATCTAACGGTGTAGGCAAAGATGCTGAGTCAGATAGATGTGGGTTTGTGGTAGGAACAGAAAATATGAAAAACCCGCTGAAAAGAAAGAAGGCGTGGAAGAAAAATAGTAAAAGCCCGCTGAAAAGAAAGAAGGCGGGGGCAAGAAATGATGAAAACTCTCTGAAAAGAAAGGAGGCGAGGAGAAGAGTGACAGAATGTTCCCAACAAGAGTGATGTGTGATGCCCAATTGTTCTCATAAAATAAGTCTGTGTTTAGTGTCTGGGCGAAGCCATCGTTGTTGCTCCGTGAGTTTAATCCACCTTGTCAATGTCAAGTGATCTTGATTCCCATATGCCCTCGGGAGCACGCTCATGCCATACGATATCTCCTTCCTAAGTCGACGACCTTGTGATTCCCATTTGCCATCTTTTGGCGCCAGAATGGCCAATTTACATTTCTACCCTCAACAAGTCAATAATTGAATTAAAATCCGAGCACACTTATGGTTTTATTTTCCTTTTTTTGTTTTACAGTAGCGGGCTACGCCCACGTTATTTACGGATCATACAAAGTGTCTGAGTCGTATTTCGTGCTCACCCATCAAGGTTCGATTTCAAAATGCCAAAAATTTCAGAATTTCAAAATTTCAAAAACTTCTTTTGCGAATTATGGACAGATGGTTCAAATCTCAAAATTCAAAATCAAATTTTGGGTCGACGACCCAACATCCAAATGATTCGTTTCAAATTCAAATTTCGGGTTGATGGCCCAACATCAAAGTGATGTCAAATTCAAAATTTGGGTCGATGGCCCAATTATTCAAAATTTTCAACATGTTCAGGTTTCGGGTCGATGACCCAGTCTTTCAAATTCAATTTCAGGTCGACGACCCAACATTCCAACACTTCAACTTCAGACCTTGGGTCGATGGCCCAACTTTCTAAGTGATGTCAAATTCAAAATTCGGGTCGATGACCTAATTATTCAAAATTTTCAAATCTAATTTTCGGGTCGATGACCCAATCTTTCAAATGATCCAATTTCAAGGTCGATGATCCCAATGTGCTTATGTGATGATTATTGCTCGTACATTTTTTTGCGTTTCAAATATAGCAGGATATGCTTTAACTGGGGGCTCTGAAGCCGTTGGCTTCAGAGACCATTATCAAGATGAAATGGATGACATCTACTCAGAATTTAATTCAATACAAGAGTATGGAATGGAAGAATTCCGTAGCTGAAAGCAAATGATGAAAGCGGCGGCGACCTCCTCGGAAATTCCCGTCCCATTTGGGCACCTGCCAGCAGATGATAAGCTTTGGGCAAGTGTCAACAGATGATGAATTTCGGACAAGTGCCACCAGATGATAAATTTTGGGCAAATGTCAGCAGATGATGAATTTTGGACAAACGCCAGCAGATGATAAACTTTGGGCATGTGTCAGCAGTTGCCGAACTACGACGCGGGTTTGATTTCGTCAGAAACGGATACGTAGGCGCCTTAGGATAAGACTCAACCCATCATATTTGTAAGTTTATGGGTCGACGACCAACGATGATAATTTGACGCAACAAAATCAAGAGTCAATCCCAGCGAAGTTTCAGGTATGATCTCTTCTTATGGCTGGCAAGCTTATATACGCAAGTCTAATGGACTATAAACGGCCCTCGGAATCCTCAGGTCGAGAGAGACTTCGGGTATACTTTGACTTTCGCCTTGTCCAAGCCTCAGTCAAAGTGGGGGCTCTGTAGATACCCGTATCCGTCGATATTGGAATTTATAGAGAACCCGACAAACACCCGATGATGATAGGACGACATGTATTTGCTAGTTGGCATTGTCATTATTTGGAGCTCGTTTTACGGCGTAGAATGGGCGTAGTCGATTAAGTATTTTATTAATTTAAATGATATTTAAATTAATGTTTTATTAAAGTGAATTCATTTCATTGTTTTAATTTGAATTTATTTTCGTAAGTTTATTTTATTGAAAATAAAATAAATATTAGATTTGAAAAATCGTTCTTAAGTTAATTGATTTGAAAAATCAATTTAAATCGTTTTATAACCCGTATTTGAAGAACTCGGTTTTTTACGACGGTTTTATATGCGATTTTGAGCTCGTTTTCCACTTGATTTGGGCACGATTTTTGAAGCAAACTCGAACCAACTCCTGGCCCATAACCCACGTCCATACCTCCTTATTTTCGAGCCCCAAACACGACATACTAGCAGCCCAATACCTTCCTTCGTACTCTGTGTTGCATGCCCCAAAACAGCTCTGAAACCCGTCATTCAACCCCCTCCTTCAACCCAAAACTCCTGGTCATCTAGCCCACCAACAAACCACGTCCAAACTCCCTCCAATCAAGCTAATAACCCATCCAAAACAGCAGCACATACTAGCCCGTCGCCCTTCAACACGAGTCCACTAAACAACCCCAAACCCGCTCCAAACACCACTTAAACCCGCACCCATCAACCCTAAACCATAACCTAGGATCCTACCCATATTACCCTAGCTTAACCACCAAGAAACACCCCTCATAAACCCTACACCAGCTCACGAAAGCTGCTGGACAGCAGCAGCGAAACAGAGCAGTCCGACTACTTGTTGCCCTCTTAAACCCTACTTTCACTCCCTATAAATACCTCCCCTCTGCCATACATTCAATCCTCTAAGTTCTCCATACATACTACCGTCACGCACCAGCATCAATCTCCACAAAAAAACCCTAGTTGCCTCTCAAAACTCTCGACAAAACTGAGACAACAAAACTGAGAAACAGTTTGTGTCTCTCTCGAAATACCATTCGTTCCCCCTTCAAATATCCATTAAAACTCGAGTTTCTTGCTCCTAATTAACCATATAACATCCATATACATCTTAGACAAAGATTCACGAGCCAAATTGACCTTGAGAGCACACGAATCCCCTCGGAAAATAGAGTGTCATACACTCTGTTTTCGCGGCTTTTCTTGTCTGTCCAGTTCTGTTTGTTCTCGTTTTTCGTCCCCAATACCTCAGAACGAGCGTGGTTTGTTTTAAGATATCTGTTCTACTCTCTTTATAGTTTTCAAAACATCTTTCAAATCTAATTTTCATTGAGAAACGAGTGATAAATTGCAGTTTGAAAGTTGCTGTCCAGATTTACCAAAAAACGTGTTGTTGTTTTGTTCCTTCGTCGACGACGGCCCCTCGAGATAAAATCTACGATCGATTACAACCCAAGACGGTGTCAACGATACATGTTGGTTGAGGGTGCATCAAATCCTCCTCTTCTCCCTTTTATTTCGTTCTTTTTATGTTTGTTTTTTATAGTTCGTTTTGTATATTGTTTATCGTTATGCATCGTTTGATATCGTTAACTATGAAACTAGTTTAGTCCAAGTATGAGTTAAAGTACCACCATGAACACCCGCGTTGACTGGAGTTTAAAAGGTCTTACTCGCTAGTGGCGATTGTGCTCGCTCGTTTACATATCCTCGTGTTCAAGGTAGGGCATTAATAAAAACGAATTTTAACTTTGTTCCTCGCTTTTGACCCCTCGCTCGTTTTGCTCAATTCGGCCTGCCCAAAGACCATTTGCATCTTAGTTAAACATCTGATTGTTAACCTATGATTCAATTAGATGACTTTAGACCGATTTAATAACCTAATTAGACATGTTAGGTGGCATCGACATAGCTATTAAAATTGATTAACAATTCTATAACCTAATTGAATACATCTCTCTTTTCACTTGATTTCTCGCTAGCATAGGAGTGCGTGATTAGCACCTTTCTATTAACACTCAATGAGTAAGCGTTAATCTTGTAATATTGTGACCTAATTGGACGCTTTAGGCCGTGTAGAATGCACATTCGCGCGACATCTTCTCAATCGATCAACGTCGTTTTCTAACTTGTTTTCTAACTCGCTTCGCAATCATTTGATCTAACTAATGAACCTAACCTAGGAACTAGGGTAGCCGTGGCTTGGCCGTGTCTTTTTTCATTCTTGCTTCGTTTTTTTATATCATTTGTTCTTTGTTGTTTTGTAGCTTGTAATTTATAGTTTGTTTATCGAGTTGTAATTTTCAAGTTTGTTTTACTTTTATCGAATCAAAACCTCTTCAAAAACCTTAGTCTCATTTGGTTAGATGGTTGTGCTCCAATTCATGTAAGAGCGTAGTAAATCGCATGTTGTTTAAAGCGACATGACCCGATTTATGCTAATGCATGCTTTGGTGTGTGACCTAATGTCTAATTCGATAAGATTAAGCGAAAGCACGCACTACGGGGAGTGACCTAAGGCCGTGAGTCATGTAAGTCGTGGGCCACCCCTTGTGCACGTTTTCCTAGGCTGAATTGGCCGTGTAGGGTGTCGTGTATGGTTTTGTGTATAGCGTTGTATTTTAGATCGAGTTGTATCTTTAATGTCTTGATGTGTCGGCATGAAATGCCTGGGTTGTAATAGGACAGATCCCAACGGCTCCCCCATTCCCCTTAAGCCTTGTTTGCTTTGTTTTGTATGTTGTTAGATCAATCAACCCACATGCTAAATTACAACTTTGACAAAGTTAGTTTAGTTGCATCTAAATCGACATAGAAACCTCACATGTTAGAGTTTTAAAACGATGTTTGCATATCATATATCGTAGTAGCTACGTCCTTGTTTGAAATCCAATACTTGACTTAGTAGAGGCCGTCATTGACGGATGGGGTTAGGTGTCCTTATGGGCTTCCTAACACGTACCCTCACCCCTTACTCAAGATCTATGGTTTGTGGATCTGTCTAAATACCATTGAATTACGAGAGTCATTCAAATCGAGTGATATAGGGTACAAGACTTTATCTTTAATCACTCGTAGTCGATTGACTTTATGCTTTTCGATAAAAGGTGTAAAGTTCACTTGAACGGTTCCAAGTTCCCATAAAACTTGGTGGAGACTCTAATTTATCTTAATTCGATTCGAAGGAACCTCGAGTCGATAATGCCCCTGTGGATCCCGCGGACGCAGCTCCCGCGGGCATTGTCCGCAAATAATTCATCTCATTTGATACAATAGAAACAAAATTACAACAATTCAGTTCAATAGAGGTTATAATTTCAGAAATTATTCTCACCCGTAAATTATACTCCCTCCCATCCAAACAAAAGGTAACATGGGAGGGGGCACTTGTTTTAAGAAAAAATGGAACAAGTAAGGGTAATATTGGAAATATAGTAGACCCCCTTGTACTTTAATTGAAAGAGAACCACAAACATAATGGCGTTGTATGTAAGTAATAAGGGTATGTGAGGGTTTTTTAGTAATGTTTTTTTTACCAAAAAAGGAATGGGTAGTTTGGTTTGGATGGTCCGAATAAGTTAAGTGTTACCTTTGGTTTGGATGGGAGGGAGTAATAAACTCGGAAGAGGTAGAACCAGTGGCAACTGCTTGCATCAATGAAAACCCTAAAAATTCAATGGGAGAAAGAAACAAAACAATAACGAAACAAGATTTCTCAAAAGTTGATAATTATCATCTAAAACATGCACATCAATTAAAGAAAGGAAACAATACCTCTATGAAACTTGCTCAATGGGACAATTCGCTAAGCTATTGCGATGATGTTTCACCTTATTAGTTAAGAGGAGAAAATCTGCAGAGTTTTTTTTAAAGGGTTTGGTGCAGTTGTGGTTTATTAGGTTGTCCTTGGTATATATTAGTTCAGGGTTAAAATTTGTAGGAAGCGCTATATAGGAGTGGTTTGTAAAAGCGCCTTAAATTAGTAGAAGTTAAATCCCAAATCAATAGTTTTTATATAAGCGCCGCAAAACGAGCACCTCTATATATAATTTCTGCAGTAGTGTTATTCCCTATGTTGACCATTTTATCACAATTTCTCCTTTGATTCCACCCAAGATAAGTCCCTTAAACTATTATATTAATTAACTAGATTAATATATTAGTATCCTTAAATTAATTCTAATAATATACTTATTACTACACTAGTAATCTTATATTGTGATTAGAATTTATAATGAACAATTTATTGTATTTTCTAAAAAACGTTTAGAGAGATTGTGAGAGAGATGAGCAAGAATGCATGTATATTGAATGAATGATAATAAGAGAACAAATTCTCTTAAAAAGAAAGAGGGGGAACCGGTGGGGTGTAGGAAAAATGCCAAAGGATGACATCTTCCTTTTACTTTTGGTCTTCACAAGAAATAGGATGTGTAAGACTAATTAGAGTAGGTGTGTAAGGCTAGTAAGGAATAGCCATGATTATATGTATTTTATCACATAAAATAATATCACCCACAACCCACTATAATCCCTCCATTTTTTTAGTAATTAAAATACGTTATTACTAAAATAGATTATTGTTTCTGAAACAATTGTGAAAAGAATGAATGGTTAATTATAATTACAATATGTTGTGAATTATAATTATATGACCCATTTTATTTATGTGATCAAGTATCACTAGACAATTTGTTGTATGTAATTTAATTAATGTATAAAATGATATTTATTTGATAAATATGCATTAAATTAATTAATAACATGTAACATACTACATGTGACATATTGTGTGACAAGTGACAAATTGACAAAATAAAATAGAGGTCCATTTTACACAAATGCCCGAAAAATGGAGGGATTATAGTGGGTTGTGGGTGATATTATTTTATGTGATAAAATACATATAATCATGGCTATTCCTTACTAGCCTTACACACCTACTCTAATTAGTCTTACACATCCTATTTCTTGTGAAGGCCAAAAGTAAAAGGAAGATACCATCCTTTGGCATTTTGCCTACACCCCACCGGTTCCCCCTCTTTCTTTTTAAGAGAATTTGTTCTCTTATTATCATTCATTCAATATACATGCATTCTTGCTAATCTCTCTCACAATCTCTCTAAATTTGTTTTAGAAAATACAATAAATTGTTCATCATAAATTCTAATCATAATATAAGATTACTAGCGTAGTAATAAGTATATTATTAGAATTAATTTAAGGATACTAATATATTAATCTAGTTAATTAATATAATAGTTTAAGGGACTTATCTTGGACGCAGTCAAAGGCGGATCTCTACATTGGGATTTTGGAGGATCATCCATTATATTTTAGCTCGAGAACAAATAAAGAAGGGACCTTATTTGTGCCATTTTTCGAGCCATATAACAATGTAAGGAACATTGTTTTTCTTATTAATCTCTTATTTAGTTATGCATCCACTAGATCTTAAGAACATATATTAAAATGTTAATTAGTTCACTATTAGAAGAGTCTAATAATAGGTATATGAACCTAACAATTGGTATCAGAGCATAGGATGTTGCATGCATAATCGGTTATTGTTTTTCTGAGTTAAAATGTTAACATATAAAACTAGAAATTTGTGATTTATTAGATAAAGCCACGAAATATTGATGCATGTTATATATTCTGGTCCTAAAATATTTTTAGGTCATTTTTATGATTTATGGTAATTTATTGCTCATTTTAAGGATTTTTAGTGATTTTATTACATTTTTATGAGTAAAATGAACTTTTATTCGCTAAAAATAGTTAAACCTCACTACTGGCCATGATTTTTTAGTATAACCTCACATGAATATTTTATGTATTGTATGTAAAATATCGTATTAATGTGATTAATATTTCATGATTTATGATTTTTATGTGATAAAAATGGTATAAATGGAGGTTAAATGACTAAAAATGGTTAAACTTAGTTTCCGACCATGAAATTTTTATATGACCTCACATTCATATTTTACTTATTGTGTGTAAAATTTCATATTAATGTGCTTAATATTGCATGATTTATGATTTTTATGAGATAAAAATGGATTAAAAGGAGGTAAAATGGTTAAATATAGTTAAACTTCGAAATGGGCCATGAGATTTTAATATGTTGTCACATGCATATTTTACTCACTGTGTGTAAAATTTGAAATGAACTTGATTCATTTAGCATGATTTATGAATTTTTAGTGTAAAAATGACATAAATAGTGACTATTTTAGCATAAATAGCTAAAACGAATTGCATGGAATGAGAAAATTATTTTAGGTTTTATTAACATCCCACTTATCAGATATAAAGTTATAAAATTGATTGGATTAATTTTTGTATACTTTAGATGTTTTATTTGATAAACCCGATAAATTGCAACTATATTTTTCTCGAAATTAATTCGAAAATTTTAACCATGATTTTTAACATTATGAGTGTCATGGAATTATTCCAGAATGTTCAAAAATTTAAAATTCAAAATTCAAAATTATTGTAATTTAATTTGGATTTATTTCATAAATGTTATGATTTTAAGGTCAAAATGAGCATAAAATTATATCAAGTTGAATTATTGTCAAAAATTGAGTGATGACTAATTTTTGAGTCCTAAGAGTATTAGGATAATTAAATTGAGCTTAAATTTGATTTAAGTATTGATTTGTGATTTTAATAAGTTATTATCACGCATTTCCATAAAACCGGGTTATATAATCGATATAAGTTAAATAGGGCAATTTGGCACATAATTTGGCATGATAGACACATATCATAATGCTGCATATTTCAATTGTTGAATGTCTTTTATTTATATAATTTTGAATTATGTAATTTTATCTTAGTATGGCCTTAGTTTTAATCGATATTATCCGTAATGAAAGGGAATATTGATTCAGTTTTAATTTAATGTGATCTCGTATCACTTTTATTTTTACTAGTTTTTCTTATTACAAATGTATAATAGGAATAGCTTTGTATTTTTATTATTATTTGTAATCGTGGAATTTCTTCAAGACGGTGTCATTCGGAAAGGTGTTCTGACGAAGACGATGTTCTTGGGAGGCGTGCCACTTGAAGATTCAAGGGACCAAAGGAGTTGGTTTCCGAATATGTAATAGATTATTTGATTTTCTATTTTAGGAAGGCCATACTAGGAATTTATTATTATTGCTTTGCATTTATTTTAATATGTTGCATGCATTGCCAAATCGCCATAACAACACATGCATTTCATGTCGAGTCATCGACCGTGTCAATTATAATTATCGTAGTTCATCGCTTTAGTTCACTTAAAACGTGATAGATAATAAATTGGCAAGACCTCTCACTAAATAATAATTGAGATTTAGCCTTACCAAATAGTAGAAACCATGAGTCCCAATTTCATAAGGAAGTAGGCTCGGCTCACCGGAGTGCTAAACTTGTTACGTTGGGTAAGTGGGTAATAAAATGTTATTACATTGAAATTTGGATTGAGCTCAACGAAGTATTCGTGACCGTAGTCGCATGTGTTCCGGGCTAAAGATAAATATTAAAGTAATTTTATCGACCGAGAGTTCTAGAAGTAGAATCGATTAAAGAGTTAATCCACCGAGTTATATTGATAAGGGATGAATCGGATCACCGTGCCCGAATTGATATGAATTTGGATCTCGGGATCATTTATAATAGTTGGGTAGAGGTCACTATATAAATGCTTAAAACTTGTTTAAAATGTTTACAAGTATTATTAAAACGATGGATGTTAATTATTTCCTACATTTCCATTTTTGTAGTTATTTATACGCAATGGATTCATCTAATACTCTTACACCAATCACCATTAATTCATGGCTCCAATTATTCGATGAAAAGTGCTCCGAGTATGACAACGATACGATTAGATAATTACTCTTTGGCATTGGTCAGGATGGAAATCTTTGCTACTTTACCACTTCCACACCTCCCACTCCAATATTAATGCCCGCCTCTTTAGTGAGAAAATCTTGTGAAGAAAATCTCACTAATCCCAAGGCATCCTTATTTGTAGAAACAAGGAGAAATATTAAATTCAGTGGGAGTTCTAGCAAGAATGTTCTTGCAACTGAAAGGAGTAATGGTATTATTAAAGGAAAGGCAAAGATGGGTAAGAAACCCAAACCTGATAATGAATTGGAAATGGATAGTGAGACTACCACAACCAAAGCCAAGAAGGGTGCCAAATCTTACGAAGAATGTCATTATTGTAATGCCATGGGCCATTGGAAGCGAAATTGCCCCAAGTATTTGGGAGATATCAAAGCTGGACTTGTCATTCCAGTTAGGGTTAAGGAGTGTGGAAGCACTTAGCAAGGATAGCATGGATCTCCAATTCGCAAATGGAACTAGAGTAGCCGCCATTTCAAAGGGAGCCCTTGTGATTGCCTTAGCTAAATGATTTTAAATTGCATCTACATAATGGTGATTATGTACCCATTTTGTCTAAAACATTATTTCCATTTCTATGTTAGACATGGAAGGATTTTTCTTTCGCCATAAAAAACAATCGTTGTATTTTGTTTGAAAATTGACATGGCCGGGAGCCAAGTCACTTCTCTTAATAGTATTCATGTTTTAGACACTTCCAACTCAACTAAAGATATCTATAACATACAAACAAAAGGACTCATAACTAGTGATCCAAATGATTTGTTCATTTGGCTTTTTCGATTAGGTCACATAAATGAGAAACGCATTAAAGGGCTAGTGTCGACTAGATTTATTGAACCATTTGATTTTCAATCATATGGTAAATGCGAATCTTGTCTCCTTCGCAAAATTGATTCATATTCCCTTTAGTAGTAAAGGGACACAAGCAAGTGATTTGTTAGGACTAATACATGCCGATGTATGTGTTCCAATGAGCATCACCGCAAGGGGAATTTATGACTACTTCGTCACTTTTACCGATGATTTAAGTAGATATGGGTATATTTACTTAATCAAATATAAAGTAAAGCATTTGAGAAATGTAAAGAATTTCCAAATGACGTAGAGAACCAATTGAACAAAGTACTAAGGCATTATGATCCGATTGTAGTGGCAAAGATCTAAGTAATGAATTTGATTTATTAAATATGGATTTTGACCTAGTGTCATTACCCATAAGATCAAACTAATATGAGTCGGTTTAAGTTATCGAACTCAATTTTGGGAATTTGCAATCCAAAATGGATACGTTATTAAAAACGAATGGTCAACCAGGAGATACCTGAAATTGAGAGTCTATTTAACAAATGACATGGATCAGACTCACATATGACATGAATCAAGCTGCCATGATAGAGCTGGTCTTTTATGTGCTAACACATCAGTCTAGACAAACTTCCAATTACTTCACCATATATGTTTGTAACTCACAAAGCTATCTCTTAAGCTGATAGATGTATTTCTAAGAGATAGAGTGGGGGTAGATTAGATCATAATAAACATGACTTATAGTTATTGTGTTACTTTTAAAAAGTAATGAATCTATAATCTATAAAGATAGAGTGGGAGTATAGTTTAGTGGGAGTATAACACACATGTCTTATTGTTAAAATGTTTCTTTTCGAAATGGTATTATGACCTTGTCCCAAATCGACCTTGTTGCATACGAGCCATAGCATTACAATCCAAAGTTTGTTACTCAAGGGTAGATTTACTTTAAAGCGATGGTCTCTTTAAAGTAAATAGAGCTTTAGAGTACTTAAGTGCATAGATCGACATGAAGATGCTAATCAAGATAAATCATGTTAGGAATCGCCACATTTCATTTTGATGAAGAATGGCAAATGATATTAAAAATTCGCTTTTCTAAAATGGGAATTTAGAGAAGGATATGTATGGAACACAAAACCTTAGATAAAGATCTAAGAATCCTAATAGATTATGCATAGCTTACTTAAGCGATACTAGAATGATCTTAAGCAAGCATCAAAGGATTATACTTTTCGTTCATGTGATAATTGAGAATGATTTCGTTCACATTGTTGAAGAATCATATTTATACATGAAGTTAAGTGGGAGCCAGTATTATTTTCCCATGTCTTATATGTTGATAACATATTACTTATTGAGAATAATGTATTAATGCTCTCTTCTGTGAAAGAGTGATTGGGAGACTAGGAAAAGGTGCGATGTATTTTAGATTTCCGAATCTATGTGAGAGAATATTGGCATAGAGTTGAGAGTCTTATGATGATAAGTTCTTTCATATCTGTTTAACATCAACAAGGTTGAGTAGGTTATTCATGTTGATGAAAGTGGAATTACTATGATAGAGTCATAGTCATTCACTGAATCTAATAAGTTATTGATCACATGAAGTCGATTGCTAATGTTTCCGCCATTAGAACGATCATGTATGCCATTAAATGCATACACCGTGATGAAGCATATGCTTGGAGCATAATAAATCAATAACAAGTTAATTCATAAGATGGTCTTGTGAAAGCCTTAAAGAACATCCTTTGAAATTCTTGAAGTGAATTAAGGATTCGTTCATATGTGTGGATGATATAATGAGTTATGTGTTGAAGGGTTGCACAAACTTTAGTTTCCAAACTGAAAAAGGATTTGTTGAAATCCTAGGCTGTTTTAAATTGACTTAGGAGTAAGAGACTAGAAAAGTGTTTTAGTTTCGACCATTGCAAATTCTACAAACAAAATCTAAGTAAATTGTGATAAAATGGTCAACATAGGGAATAAGAGTGAATCCCTCTACAAATGACTTTATCACATGTTATGTGATAACAGTGGGAGCATCATTCAAGTTAAAGAGCCCAAGTCTAGTAAGAAGACTAGACATACACTTAGATAAATTCATGTTATTAAAAATAACATTGAATAGAAGGAAACAAAAATGTATAAAGTTGGAATATATGGATATATGGTATATCCACTTGCCAAGCTTTTATTGCATTTCAACTAAGTGTAAAAGGTACACTAAAGATTATAAGATATGAAGTAGTAATAGTGTATTGACTATTCATATATGATAATCGCATTTATCGTTTTAGTTTTATTAAACTCACCCATTACTTTGTTATATCCAAATGGGTTGTTGAGACAAATTGAAACCCATTAAAGTGAACTGGATTGACATAGTATACGCCCCTGGTTACTTGAAGGAGGTGACGTCTCGAAGTAATTAGAGTGTGATGTGACTGATGGCAAGTTCGAGTGCCATAGAATCATATGGGATAACTAGTTGATCACATAGGCAGACTGTATGGGACACTCTGTCGGGCAGTGACGGCTTATAGAGTTCTGGTAATTCATAAAGCCTGGTCGTGGCAAGAGCTGCTATAGTATTCTTATGAGTCAATTCTTTTGACTAAAGACTATTCGCCCAAGTTGGCACAAATTTCTGATTGGCTTTGATTTATGCTCTACGACTGTCGTAACTGAGGTCAAATGAGTATACTTTGGGTTATGATGAATTGTGGCTAAACGAAGGGAATAGTGCGCTAGGAATTGTCCACCCCCTTGTCAGGATTGTTTAAAATCTCAAGGCCACTCGAGGAGAAGTGAACTGAAAATGCGTGGCCACGCTCGGAAGGTATCTACGGTAGATAATTCCGGTCAGACAGTTACTCTCCAGATCGAGGAAACCACTCAAGATATGATCAAATGCAAGTACGACCTACGAGACACCTTACATTGAGTGGGAGATTGTAATTGTAATACTACGGTTTTAGGAGTCTTTGGGTACTCTATCAAATGGGGCTTACTCTGTCGAGTAAGTAGTTTTTGACGCAAAATAGTAGTCTGCCTGTAGGGTACTCGATCGAGTAAGTTGGGTACTCGATCGAGTATGGGGCACTCGATCGAGTAAGTGAGTTTAGGGGCTGAGTTTTGACGGGTTTTGTTAATGATGCGAGATTATTATATAATGATACCGTCACTTTTCTTAAACCTTTTTAACTATTCTAAAAACCTAATTGAGAAGAAAGGAGTTACGTAAGTTCATCTCATCGCATGATTAGCAAATCCCCAAGGCTACGTTCGTTGGATCATCTTGTTCTTTACGCCGTTGTGATCCTTGTGTCGAGGGTAAGCTTTTCATATAAATTTTATAATGTTTTGTAAAAGTTGGTTAAACCCTAATTGGGTGATTTGGGGGTTTCAGGTGATTTATGTTAATATGGTTGTGATTGTATGTATGTATGATAGGAAGAGGATTCGTTGAGGAGAGATTCTGACTTAGCCGCTTGATTTTCTGTGGTGTTTGCTTTCCAGGTAGGGTTTCCCTAATCTGTATTAATTACATATTGTGGTTGGTGATTTTGTGATGATTGTAGTTAAAGTATAATGTTGGTATTGTGACGGTTGTTGAATATTATCATTGTTGTTGTGTATCTGTCTGTGATCTTCGGGGCGCGTCCCTAGCTGAGTGGAGTCACTTGCGGGAGTGGCTTCACGCCCTTGATTCGCCCTATGTGGAACCCGTCACAGAGGGGATGTGCACATTAATGAACTTGGGTTTATCGCTCGATGGAGATGAGCGGGGATTTGGTGGGTACGGCTGCGGTCCCCCACTGGCGGCGTGGAGTACTTGTTGCGATGGGTACTCTGGAAGGACTACACACTTCAGTGTGTAGTCAGTTATGTGGAGTTTGGAGATGGAGTCTGGGGATTTGTGTGAGCTGCTTGAGCTGTTTGTGACGTTGTTTCTTTGTGGCATTTGTTTTTATGTAATCAGTACTGACCCCGTTTAAATTTTTTAAAAACTATGGTGATCCATTCGGGGGTGGTGAGCAGTTATTGAGCAGGTATGAACTGATACGTATGGGATAACTGGGACGAGCCACCACGATGCAGTTTAGAAGTCTTCCGTTGTGTCTGATAGTTTTATAGTCTTTTGATAGTAGACAGTTTTGGAGAACTTGTATCTCTTTATCAGTTTTGGTTTTTGGCATGTAATCACGTTAAACGTTATTTATTATTTAAGTATGTTTCTTTATTGTCTGATGATTATCATTGCCTCGGGTAACCGAGATGGTGACGTTCCTATACCTGAGTGGTCCTGGTAAGACACTTGGAGTATGGAGGTGTCACAAAGTGGTATCAGAGCGACGATCCTGAAACCTGTAACCAATGAACCTAATGAACATAGGGAGTCAAAATAAAATGAACCCGGGTAGAAGTTGTAGGAGCTAATGCAAAGACTTGGGAGACGTCCTAAATTCGCGAACTCGCCCTACAATTTTGAACCGGACACCATGGGATATGAGTCGGGATCACTATGTGTTTATTTTATGAATTTTGTACCTATATAGTGATGTGTGGCATGAATCAGTGTGATTTTGTATGTTGTTGGTTGAAAGCATGTTGAATGATAGTTGGTTTACAATGTTGGTTGGAATTGTTGGAAAAGTATATGAGAATGATGAATGATGTGGTGGAAAAAGGAAGTAGTTCATATATGATAATATGTGATGAATAATGTATTGCAGGATGAATTATTTATAATGTGGCAATCTTAGTAACATGAGATTAGGCGATGTGATATGGTTATACATGATTTTGTTCCGCAAAGTTATATAATAAAGCTGTATACTATATGCATGCGTTAGATAAAGTGTATGATGGATGATGGATAATGTTGCTTAAAAATATGATTTCATGATTTAGGCATGTTTATATGACTGAAGTCGATTTTTATAATGTTGATAGGTTAGTAACACATGAATGGGAATTTTATGTTATATATATTGTCATTGTTTTTATGTAAGGTTATAGAATAAAAGCATGTGGGCATTACATGAGTGGTAAGTTGAATAATGTATGTGCATGATGGAATTTGTTGTTTGGCTTTTTTATATAGTAACATGTGGTTAGGGATACTGGTTTTATGAGTATTGAGTTGTTTTTGTTTACCTTGTTGTTGTTTAAGTTGTTTGGAAGTAAAAATCGAATAGTTATGTCGTCTGATTACAACAAAGTTGTTTTTAAACTGTTATAACTTGAGATGCATAAATGATTTTGATGTTATTCCAATTGGAGGTGATAGCTTGATCTTTTACGATTCTAACGATAGGTCACGCGCCCAAAACGACCAAGAAACGAGTGAATTATGACTGTTTTACGAAAATTGGACAGTGCTGATAAATGCGTAGGGTACTCGATCAAGTGGCCCTCACTCGATCGAGTGCACCTCTTGTTACTCGATCGAGTAACCCTTACTCGATCGAGTTGCCCTGGTAATTTGTTTTACGTGCTTCTGACCTTCACCTACTCGATCGAGTAAGTCACTCACTCGATCGAGTGGCCTGTACTCGATCTAGTGACCCCTGTTCCGGGTCATATGCTTATCTTTTGACTTCGTTGCCTATTATGTTTAATTCAAAGGTGTTATTTTTCTTCTTTATGCGTTATTTCCCATATATGTTGGTCCTGATGCGTAAGTTCCCCAATCTCATGATGTAAGGAGTGGCACATGTGGTGAGTATGAGTTCGGTGGGAGGACATGAGTTATATGTGATTGTAGTATATAGTGGAAAAAAAAAAGGAAAATTGGTAAGGTTTATTGAGGCATGAAGCATGTTTTGTGAGATGAGATGAGTGATATGATGGTGTGTTGAGTAATGTAAAAGTAAGTGAAGGTGGGCAAGGGATGATGTAAGTCTAAGGAACGTGAGAATGAAAAGATTGAAAGGAAGGATTGGATAGTGGCGACTTGAGGTGTGTAAAGAATTATGGAGGGATATGGTTAGATTGTGTTGGTTAAGAATGTATGTAATGAAAGATCGTTGTAGAGGGATGGAGAAGAGTGGTATATAGTGAACTTAATGGAGACATGTCGCGATGTGGATTTGCAGATAGTGAGTGAGTTTGGGAATTTGTATTATCAAGAGGTGAAACTAATGTGTGATTTCCTTGGGCAAGTAACGATATAAAATGAGTTTTAGGATTCTAGATGAAAAAAAAGGGTGATTGGTGATTAGTGTGAGTGATAGCCTAAGATGGTCTGGACTGATTAGTGATAAGTGTGAGTGATAGCATGATAAGAGAAAATCCATAGTAAGAAAGAGTCAGATGATACTGATATGAAATAATAAGATGTGAGTTTTGGAGCAATGAGAAGGTAACCGGAGCACTAAAGAGTTAGGTAGAAGTAATAAGGAGTTGAATGGTTAATTGATTTTGTCGAGTGTAAAAAGAAAAGAATGAGGGGAGTAAAACTAGGAAAATGTTCACCGGAGTTATGTGATATAAAAGTAAGGAATCGTCGAGATGTATGATACTATCATGAGGATTTAAGTTAACAGTTATATAGGAGTTTCAGGACAACATGATTAGTCATGAGTTTCGGGGAATTAAGAAAAGTAAGAAGCCGAGTAAATAATTTGCACGATATGAGATCTTGGTGGTGAGTTGGGTGACGATACAATTAAGGATGGATTTGGAAATAATGTTGAGGTAATTTAGTTGATGGGTTTGATGTTCGTTATTTGGGATGTTAACGAAAGATAGGAAAGAAACCGTGATGTTTAGAGATGAGTGTAAGAGGCTTGATGTCCGAATGATGGTAGTATTGAGGTGTTGTCATTAGTGGTTAAGGGTGATGATAAATAGGAAAGATGGCCATTCTAAAGAGGTTGATTTTGTAGAGACATGATTGATGTGTATGGTTGTGAGGGAGCATAAGGTATGGTTATAGGAGGCGGTTGCTAGTAGTTAAGTATTAATGTTATGGTTACGTTTGGTAGGAAATGATTGTTGTGTGAACGGGAGAATGTGTTATGAGGGGCATACGATTTAAGCTCGGGCGAAAGGTAACCTTTATCAGGTGGTAACTTATGTGATCGGGATTGACTGGTTGGATGTCATTACGGGTCTAATATGTATATAAATGTTTGTGTGAGGTTCTGACCTCACGGGAAGTGGTATGGTGTGATAGTTATAAAGCTGTTATCTGAATGTTCTATAATATATGTTGGATACGGTAACCTAGTGGAATGATGATTAAAAAGGTAATAATTTGAGTGATCTGGCATGACTGGTTATACTTGTATGTATTCATGATATATGTTATTCCGTGATATGGTAAGGGCAGGATATTCATGAGGTTATTATTTGTTTAATTCATATAATATGTTGCGTTGTGATTTAGTAAAGTGGATTTGAGTAAGTTTTTTTTGTCCCAGAAGTTATGCTGAGTCAGTGTTTATGGGATTATGTAAGTTGTGATGTCTATCGGTGTGGTTGTGGTGCCTCAGGTGGTGATCCGGGCACGGTACTTCGTGTTGTGAAGCGGGTATTTATGCACTGCGGTGCGGCTGATACGGTCGTTTCTGTACCAAAAATAAATACCTAAATGTAACTAACAGAAGCTAGCGATAAGTAGGGTCGATCTCCACAGGGAGGCGGTCACTATTCACTTGTCTACTCGGTCTGTCTGATGTCACTATTGGGGGTTTTGAAATATTTTAACTAAACTAATAAGATTAAAAAGTAATATGAGAAATTAAAAAGAGAGAGAAAAAACTAGGATTTCGGGTCATCAATGAACGTAATCAATTGCAGCTAAGGTCACACATTAGTCGATGTGTCGGTCTAAGGGGCAATGAATATCTCCTTTCGGTCTCAATTCGCCCTATAATGCTATTAGCTTAACTTTCGCCCTCACTAAAGCATCCTATTGTTCACTGCGGATCTCACCCCTTCCAACCTTTCGGTCCAGGTCAAGGTTTACCAAAGTTAAATAGGCTAATTGCATCGATTCAACTAGCAGGATACAATTATAGCACTGATTAACAACATAGACTAAAACAACAACGACAAATCTATAAACCTAATCAGCAATTAACAACAGTCCATTGACTACCCTAATCCTAGCAGAGAAATTAGCTAGACATAAATAAAGAAAGAACAAGAATAAAGGGAAGAAAAACAATAAGCATTAATTAAATTAAAGAGAAAAGGGAAAGGAAGAAAATTACAGTAGTAAAGATCCGGAAAATAAGAGGCAGAGCAGAAAGTAACGAAAAACAGTGTATTAGAATGATAAGAGGAAGAGAGGAGCTAAAATGACGTCTAAACCTTCCTATTTATAGAAAATAGGATTTTTATTTGACCTAATAACGAATTAAGACTAAAAAGCCCGAGCCCAATAAGAAACTACTCGATCGAGTGATTTTAAACCACTCGATCGAGCAAAAGTAAGCTCAAACCACTCGATCGAGTAGAAAATATACTGGATCGAGTAAACCTTAAATTGAATCTACTCGATCGAGTAGAAAAAGGACTCGATCGAACATAATTGTACTCGATCTAGTACTTTCCAGCGCACATTTCCTGCTTTGCGCACTAAACTTCACACGGCTGCCGTTTCTTCGTTACTTGGGCAAACATGGCGATTTCAGTGGCGTTAGAAAGCTAAGAGGACAAGATTTCATATCCAATTAGAATCACCTGAATATCAGTTGCATAACTTAAGATATGGCTCTTCAAAGTAGGCGCTAACAATTTGAAGTTCTTCCTTTGCTCGCCTAGCTATCTTTCTTCTTTGCGCATCTCAAAATAACTACATTCCCGCTCCAAATTCACTCTTTCTCCAAATGCATGCTAAACGGACGGTAAAAGGCTCGATTTAACTACTTTCTGGTTCATTCCTGCAAATAAGACAAAACAAACCAAAGTAGCATATTCGGGGCATTTCGTAGCATAAAACTACGATAATAGCATAGAAATACGTGCATAAAAAGGCCTAAAAGGACTATATAAAATGCATGTATCAAATCTCCCCAAACCAAACCTTTACTCGTCCTCGAGTAAACTAAATGCAAACTAATGGAACGGTAAAGATAACTCAGAGCTAGCTACAAATGCCCACTTAAACCAATTTAATGCAAGCTAAAATCAACAGTTACAGCTACAATGGTCATTACGCAAACGAATTATAAGATGTCCATAAATTAAGCTGACCTATCAACCCTGCAAGACCAACAAAATCAGACTCTCACGTGGTCATTCTTCTCCCATGAAGCAAAGGGTGAAAATATATGTATAAGAGAGAAAGAGAAAACAGTCACTCGGACTGCGACCTACATAACATGCATGCAACAAAAATGATAGACGATTCAAGTACTACACATACATTCCAACCAACAATGTCCGTCACAGCTGAGGGCTTACAAATAATATGGGAAAGTGAGGTTCAGGTGAGAAAAGGCAAAATAAATTATGGAAATGTGAAGGTAAAAGCGCCAAGCTAGTTCCTAAACAGGACTATATAAGATCGTCCGAATCTCAACTGACTGAAAAATAAACACAAGTGCCCTTCATTGGCACACAACTCACTGTCCAAACACACTATCTCCTCCAAAATGTAAGAATAAGACGGAGGAGTGAGACCGTCTGTAACACCCCGTATTTTATTAAGTTGGATAAAATTCTTTTAATTGCTATTTTGAATTTAATTACATCATTTAACGATTTATATATATATGCTTAGCTAATTAATTAATTTAATCATAATTCGATACGTTAATTTTAATAATCATTAATAAGTTTATTTAAAGTTAGTTCGAGTTTATTGGAGTTAGTTCGGGTTTATTTATTTAATAATTTCCGTTCTTTTTACGAGTCCTTTATGAAAGTCGTCCCTTAGTGGATTCAAAATGGATTTAGGAAAAGTCATCCAATTAGCTATTTTGAGTTATTTTGCTAAGTTATCAAATTTCGTTAAACTCCGCTAATTTAGTAAAAATCGCTAATAATTCCGATTCAAGCTGATATCGTATTATTTCCGTTAACTAGCTGAGTTTATTTTATTTTCACTCATTAAATTTATTTATTATTAATTTCGTTTTATTACTGAAACTTTTATTAAAAACCGATTTTATTAACTCGAAACGGTTTTAAAAACGAACGAAATTACTTAACGATGAAGAAACGTACGTATAATTAGAAGCTAGCAAGCTAGCTGGTGTATCATTATTATTATTATTATTAATTTTTATTACTCCCTCACCGTTTCCCCTGACCCTTCTTTTCCCCTTCCCTTTTTGCGTAATTCAACAGCAACAACATCAGTCCGTCATTTTCCGATCATTCAAACCTCAGATCCCGCCTCCTTTCTCAACCAAATTCGATAATTTTTATACCAATCTTTTCCCCTTTCTTTCCTCCTTCTTTCAAGGTAAGAAAATCTTATTTTTGTGGTAATTTCAGTTTGACCCGCCTCATGAAAGTTCTTATTTTTAGCTCTTTTATCTCGTTTTCTTTACTCTAGTTGAAGGATTCGAAGACCCGGGGTGAGGCTCGTGCCTTGTGGACCGTTTATTCAAAGAATAAGGGGCGTTTAAGGTAACACGATTCTACCGATCATAATAATTTTATTATTGTTCGGGGTTGTATGTTATATTTTCCGTGAATCTGCTGAAATTTTATTGAGATACATCGTTTATGTTTTCTGTATTCTATATTACAAGTATTATTCTATATTTAATTTTTGCTTAGTTTGCTGTTGGTGAGATGGGATTGTTAAAGTTTGTATGGGGCTAAAGTGGAGTTGATTAATTATAAGATAAGACTAAGAGCTTGGTTAAGGAGCATAATTATGCGGGTGATATATTCCATTGTAAAAGTAGAAGGCGTGTCCAGAGTATAAGGAAAGTAATGGTTTGGTTTGAGACTTTACAAATATATGAGGCTGTAGTGAGATTATTATTTAGCCTTGGATATGTGATTTTGAAGAATTAGACTTTATTATTGATGATGATACATGACATTGTTGTCGAGTTTGTATATGTTACTATCAGTGGGATTAGTTTCTTCGTATTGCATTTGAATTGTCGATTTCTTTGACTAAGACTCGTATGGTCATAATTTGGGGAAATTTTCATAATTGAGCGTTCATGTGGTTTTGGTTTGAGACGGTTTTATACAAGTTTTATTTATCCATTTTGAGAAAAGTTGGTACCTTTGGATTCATGGTGAAGTGGGTGATTATGTTGGGTAATTTAATTGGGTGAATTCTATCATTTTAATGCTTAAAATTTCGTCTTAAGACGGTCACAAATGAGCTTCTTTAATAGTGAAAATGGTTTTGTCGAAAGCGTTTTAGCGGGCGTTTTGACGGGTTTCTTTATGTTAATTTGAACCAACCTCTTTGCTAACGTCTCAAGTACGTGTACATGTTGGGTTTGGGTCTTTTGTTTGGGTGATATCCGTCGTGGTTTGGCCTGGGAAACCGTCCTAAGACGGCTGGACAGTAGGGAGTGGCCTGCTGTTGGCCTGGCCGTAGCCTGTTGTAGCCTAGCAGCAGCTGGCAGTGGCCTAGCTGTGGCCTAGGCAGTGGCCTGGCCGTGGCCTGGCCGTGGCCTAGGCAGTAGCCTGGCTAAGTCGCGAGTTTGGGCCGTATCTATAAATTGTTTTGACACTAGTTTGGTTTATTTAAAATATAATTAAATTAATTTCCGTCTCATATTTTATATAAAGATAATTCGTTAATATCGTCCTTTCACATAATTTTTTTTAGGTGACTCATAAGTGGTTGAAGATGAAGAGTAATTTGGGGTTTTAGAAGCTTTCTCAAGTTTATTGCTTGTCTCTTTGCTAGCGTAAGGTAACTATTCCGAGTTACTCGACGAATTAATGTCACATTAGTAGTAGATGTGGTGCTTGTTGTTTGTTAAGTGTTTAGGTGATTGATAATGTTTTACTTTCATTTTTTTCACATGATAGAAATTGGAAATAGCAAAATGAGTTGTATAGCGATAATTGTAATGCTTTGTTGATTGTGCCGAAAACTGAGCCTTAATCCCTTTGACTGACACGATGTCAGTCAATTGAGTGATTGGTCAGCCGCAATTTAACCCGTACCTGTCGCAGGGCTGGGGTTGCGGGTAAAAATTCGGTTGGATGAAATTTTGAATGAATTAGATAGTCGGCCTTTTTCTTGTTTTAGGCCATTCATTATATTTTTATCTCACATGTGTAATTAGTTGATTTAAGTAGTTTTTTATATTGTAAAAACCGCCCTAGATTCCCCGAAGCCTTTAATTTGGTTAATATTGTTAGAATTGGAAATACTTATTGAGGAACTGTTGGTTTATCTGCCGTAAATAGACATTATAAGCCTTTCACATGATAGAATGCTAGAATTTATATTGGTAAGTAGGACTTTTTGCCCTCTTAAGGTTAAGTGGGTGTCTTACTTGACTTGTGCGGTGAGTCGTGTGTGGTGTGGGCTAAAGTATTCAAGCTGGGACTAGCTGGGACTAGGTCCTAGGTGAGTATTTCGGCCTTCATCATAGATAGGTCTTTATAGTCTCTGACGAGTATATGTTCACTGCTTGATAGCCTTTGTGTTCCTGACTAGTGGATGTTTATCCAAGTTGGGGCATGACCTCAGGTACTAATTTTGATAGTATGGGGTCAGCTTAACTACTAGCCGACCCTTCGGTGGTGTCCTTAGGGTACTCACTTCACCTTGTTTTAAAAAAAGTTGTGAGTCTTGGGTGCGGTGGTGTGTATCCGCATGTCTAGGTCTGCGCAGATTTTAGGCTAGGGTTGTGTTGTCTCTTGGCCATGTTTTCTTAATAGTAACCGCTGAGCCAAGATACCGGTTCGATTACCTTCCCTACCTCGTGGTATAGACTTGAGTTACAAAGTGACTATTGACCGTACTAAGAACTTATGCCTGTCTTTGATATATTGCCCTTTCTTGTATGGTGATTCTATGAATCATAGAAGGTGAGATGCAAGCCGGCTATGGTTGATAGAGTTTGGATTCCTGGATGTTATGTGATTCACATGATAGTGTAGTATGAGTCGGTCTAGTTTTCACATGCTAGGACTATGTGTTGTTATATTGTTGTTCACATGATAAGCACGATTGTCTAGCATCTATATGCTCAGGCATTGTGTGATTCGTATTCATATTCTTATGTTTACATGTTATATTAATTATGACATTTCGTGGCTGGGAGAACTCGGAGTTACTCCCCACTGACTGTGGCTTTCGTATTTGTATAAAATGCGAATGACAGGTAGGTGATGCATATATGGGGTACATGGACGAGCTAGCGAGCAAAGTAACCTTGGGACCTAGACTGGTTTTATTTCATTGTGACCCTTAAACCCTTTTTATGTCACATACATTTTAGGGACATATGTCTCCTCTTTCTCTTTGGTTTGTATCACTTTATTCTCAGACTTTAGCATAGTTATGTAAATTAGTCTGTTAGCATTTGCAGGTGTTGGCATCCTCCTTCTGGAAATGTTTGTGAATGGTTTAGAAAAGTTTTAAAAATTACAGGTTTTTGGCTAGTTGAACCAATTACAAACATATCCTGTCAGTTTTTCTGTAGAATTACGTGTTTACTTTTCGCAATAAATGAGGGTGTCACAGTTGGTATTAGAGCATATTTGCTCCCGACGCACGTTTGTGCACCCCACTATAAATAACTTGACCTTAAAATAATAAACTTGAGAGATGGGTAAGATGGGTAGATTTAGGATCTTATGTTGTAGTCTCTTTGTGTTTGCTCTTTGTTAGGTACTAACATGTTTGTTGATTGTCATTTAATAATTGTTGCGTTCTTAGATCAATGACCGTGAACTTATTTATAGTTAATGGAGTTATTGCCCTTATTAAAAAAAATTTGAACTAAAGGTTTTGAAAATATTTTAATATTTTTCACTGGTTTTAACGTCAATTAGTGTTAAAACTTGTTATTGGAGACGTCTGATAATTAGTTTTATCATTTGTTGGTGTAAAAATGTATTTTTATGTCTTTGAATTGGAATATGGATGTTCTTGAGTGATCGCCAAGAGTATCTCCGTTCCATTGAAAGGACACTTATATTTTACGAAGATCAAGAGTTAGTGCCTATTGCTGAGGATTGAAGATTTGTTCAACCTTTGAAGAATGCTTCTACTTCCTTGAAGATGTTTCTCGTTCTTTTTGTATCTCGCCTTATTCTTATTCTCTTGGTGCCTATCCTTCTTCTAAACTCTCTATTCTTCTTCCTAGGAAGTTACATTTGTATACCTCCCTAATTCTAATACCTCTTACTGGTTGTTAACTAGTAATCTTTATGATTCGACCCTTTTAGTCTCACACCCTGACATGTTGCTTAAGTTTCCTCGTTATTCAATTTTCTTTTCTCCTTGATCATGAGCGTTACCGCTCATACCTCCTTTCCTCGCTTCATCTTGCTCCTCCTTTAAGTTTGACATTCATATCTTGTGAAACTCTATCTTTGACATCCTTGTAATTTTGACTTCAATTTTTACCCTATGAAAGTCATTATAGCTCTCTTGTGGCTTAAGTTTGAGCTCTCTTAACATACTTTGTTTTTATGCTATCTAAGTTACTTTCCTTTTTGTACAACTTCTAAACTTTCAAGCTACCAGTTTCGATTCATTCTTAAAAGTTTATGTCACTTCTGCAAACCTAACCTATTTTTGAAGACTTGAAAATGAAAATTTGATTTAGTTCCCTATTTCTTCCTTGAATATAAACTCATTTATCGTAATTTTAATTTCTAAACCCGAGATTTCTTTAAATTTTATCCAATTTCTATTCACTTTGATTTAATCATAATGCCTTTGTCAAAGTTTAATATTATATTTCAGGAATTTAACTCCCCTTTTAGTTTAAAGGTGAAACCTTTATTTCTACTTTGGCTTTTTGCAAAAGAAAATTTGAGTAGATTACCTTTCTCTTATTTTGATTTTAACGTTGATCGGATGTTAGAACTAGTTATTGGAAACGTTTGATAACTTGTTCTACGATTGTCGGCGAATAGTTTTTGTTTTAAATTTGTCTCTGACTTGGAAAGTTAGCGTTCTTGTGTGCACGACAAGAGCAATTCCGTTCCATGAATGAGACTTATATTTTTGAAAACTCTTCATTAATGTTTTTGAAGGTATTTTGATTTTTGATTTATACAAATGATTTGCCTTTTGACCTTATCTTTGATTTGTAATGTGATGTTCTTGAATACGTAACGAGAACATTTTCTTTCCTTAGATAAGAATCTGGTTCTGTCGGAAAATTTTATTTGAAACTTTTGAAAGAATTTTGATTCTTACGATAAATAACCTTTAAAATGTTTTGGTTACCGATTCCAATTTCAGTTTATTTTCATAACCTTCCATTTATACTTTCAAGTTTCGAGGACGAAACTTTTTAAAAGATGGGGTGATTGTAACACCCCGTATTTTATTAAGTTGGATAAAATTCTTTTAATTGCTATTTTGAATTTAATTACATCATTTAACGATTTATATATATATGCTTAGCTAATTAATTAATTTAATCATAATTCGATACGTTAATTTTAATAATCATTAATAAGTTTATTTAAAGTTAGTTCGAGTTTATTGGAGTTAGTTCGGGTTTATTTATTTAATAATTTCCGTTCTTTTTACGAGTCCTTTATGAAAGTCGTCCCTTAGTGGATTCAAAATGGATTTAGGAAAAGTCATCCAATTAGCTATTTTGAGTTATTTTGCTAAGTTATCAAATTTCGTTAAACTCCGCTAATTTAGTAAAAATCGCTAATAATTCCGATTCAAGCTGATATCGTATTATTTCCGTTAACTAGCTGAGTTTATTTTATTTTCACTCATTAAATTTATTTATTATTAATTTCGTTTTATTACTGAAACTTTTATTAAAAACCGATTTTATTAACTCGAAACGGTTTTAAAAACGAACGAAATTACTTAACGATGAAGAAACGTACGTATAATTAGAAGCTAGCAAGCTAGCTGGTGTATCATTATTATTATTATTAATTTTTATTACTCCCTCACCGTTTCCCCTGACCCTTCTTTTCCCCTTCCCTTTTTGCGTAATTCAACAGCAACAACATCAGTCCGTCATTTTCCGATCATTCAAACCTCAGATCCCGCCTCCTTTCTCAACCAAATTCGATAATTTTTATACCAATCTTTTCCCCTTTCTTTCCTCCTTCTTTCAAGGTAAGAAAATCTTATTTTTGTGGTAATTTCAGTTTGACCCGCCTCATGAAAGTTCTTATTTTTAGCTCTTTTATCTCGTTTTCTTTACTCTAGTTGAAGGATTCGAAGACCCGGGGTGAGGCTCGTGCCTTGTGGACCGTTTATTCAAAGAATAAGGGGCGTTTAAGGTAACACGATTCTACCGATCATAATAATTTTATTATTGTTCGGGGTTGTATGTTATATTTTCCGTGAATCTTTGAAATTTTATTGAGATACATCGTTTATGTTTTCTGTATTCTATATTACAAGTATTATTCTATATTTAATTTTTGCTTAGTTTGCTGTTGGTGAGATGGGATTGTTAAAGTTTGTATGGGGCTAAAGTGGAGTTGATTAATTATAAGATAAGACTAAGAGCTTGGTTAAGGAGCATAATTATGCGGGTGATATATTCCATTGTAAAAGTAGAAGGCGTGTCCAGAGTATAAGGAAAGTAATGGTTTGGTTTGAGACTTTACAAATATATGAGGCTGTAGTGAGATTATTATTTAGCCTTGGATATGTGATTTTGAAGAATTAGACTTTATTATTGACGATGATACATGACATTGTTGTCGAGTTTGTATATGTTACTATCAGTGGGATTAGTTTCTTCGTATTGCATTTGAATTGTCGATTTCTTTGACTAAGACTCGTATGGTCATAATTTGGGGAAATTTTCATAATTGAGCGTTCATGTGGTTTTGGTTTGAGACGGTTTTATACAAGTTTTATTTATCCATTTTGAGAAAAGTTGGTACCTTTGGATTCATGGTGAAGTGGGTGATTATGTTGGGTAATTTAATTGGGTGAATTCTATCATTTTAATGCTTAAAATTTCGTCTTAAGACGGTCACAAATGAGCTTCTTTAATAGTGAAAATGGTTTTGTCGAGCAGTTTTAGCGGGCAGTTTTGACGGGTTTCTTTATGTTAATTTGAACCAACCTCTTTGCTAACGTCTCAAGTACGTGTACATGTTGGGTTTGGGTCTTTTGTTTGGGTGATATCCGTCGTGGTTTGGCACGGGAAACCGTCCTAAGACAATTTGGGACAAGAGGGAGTGGCTCTTGTTGGCCTGGCCGTGGCCTGTTGTAGCCTAGCAGCCGGTGGCGGTTAGCCTAGCCGTGGCCTAAGGTGGCTAACGGCCGTGGCCAGGCCGTGGCCTGGCCGTGGCCTAGGCAGTAGCCTGGCTAAGTCGCGAGTTTGGGCCGTATCTATAAATTGTTTTGACACTAGTTTGGTTTATTTAAAATATAATTAAATTAATTTCCGTCTCATATTTTATATAAAGATAATTCGTTAATATCGTCCTTTCACATAATTTTTTTTAGGTGACTCATAAGTGGTTGAAGATGAAGAGTAATTTGGGGTTTTAGAAGCTTTCTCAAGTTTATTGCTTGTCTCTTTGCTAGCGTAAGGTAACTATTCCGAGTTACTCGACGAATTAATGTCACATTAGTAGTAGATGTGGTGCTTGTTGTTTGTTAAGTGTTTAGGTGATTGATAATGTTTTACTTTCATTTTTTTCACATGATAGAAATTGGAAATAGCAAAATGAGTTGTATAGCGATAATTGTAATGCTTTGTTGATTGTGCCGAAAACTGAGCCTTAATCCCTTTGACTGACACGATGTCAGTCAATTGAGTGATTGGTCAGCCGCAATTTAACCCGTACCTGTCGCAGGGCTGGGGTTGCGGGTAAAAATTCGGTTGGATGAAATTTTGAATGAATTAGATAGTCGGCCTTTTTCTTGTTTTAGGCCATTCATTATATTTTTATCTCACATGTGTAATTAGTTGATTTAAGTAGTTTTTTATATTGTAAAAACGGCCCTAGATTCCCCGAAGCCTTTAATTTGGTTAATATTGTTAGAATTGGAAATACTTATTGAGGAACTGTTGGTTTATCTGCCGTAAATAGACATTATAAGCCTTTCACATGATAGAATGCTAGAATTTATATTGGTAAGTAGGACTTTTTGCCCTCTTAAGGTTAAGTGGGTGTCTTACTTGACTTGTGTGGTGAGTCGTGTGTGGTGTGGGCTAAAGTATTCAAGTGGGACTAGTGGGACTAGGTCCTAGGTGAGTATTTCGGCCTTCATCATAGATAGGTCTTTATAGTCTCTGACGAGTATATGTTCACCGCTTGATAGCCTTTGTGTTTCCCGACTAGTGGATGTTTATCCAAGTTGGGGCATGACCTCAGGTACTAATTTTGATAGTATGGGGTCAGCTTAAGTACTAGCCGACCCTTCGGTGGTGTCCTTAGGGTACTCACTTCACTTTGTTTTAAAAAAAGTTGTGAGTCTTGGGTGCGGTGGTGTGTATCCGCATGTCTAGGTCTGCGCAGATTTTAGGCTAGGGTTGTGTTGTCTCTTGGCCATGTTTTCTTAATAGTAATCACGAGCCAAGATACCGGTTCGATTACCTTCCCTACCTCGTGGTATAGACTTGAGTTACAAAGTGACTATTGACCGTACTAAGAACTTATGCCTGTCTTTGATATATTGTCCTTTCTTGTATGGTGATTCTATGAATCATAGAAGGTGAGATGCAAGCCGGCTATGGTTGATAGAGTTTGGATTCCTGGATGTTATGTGATTCACATGATAGTGTAGTATGAGTCGGTCTAGTTTTCACATGCTAGGACTATGTGTTGTTATATTGTTGTTCACATGATAAGCATGATTGTCTAGCATCTATATGCTCAGGCATTGTGTGATTCGTATTCATATTCTTATGTTTACATGTTATATTAATTATGACATTTCGTGGCTGGGAGAACTCGGAGTTACTCCCCACTGACTGTGGCTTTCGTATTTGTATAAAATGCGAATGACAGGTAGGTGATGCATATATGGGGTACATGGACGAGCTAGCGAGCAAAGTAACCTTGGGACCTAGACTGGTTTTATTTCATTGTGACCCTTAAACCCTTTTTATGTCACATACATTTTAGGGACATATGTCTCCTCTTTCTCTTTGGTTTGTATCACTTTATTCTCGCAGCTTTAGCATAGTTATGTAAATTAGTCTCGTTAGCATTTGCGGTGTTGGCATCCTCCTTTCCGGAAATGTTTGTGAATGGTTTAGAAAAGTTTTAAAAATTACAGGTTTTTGGCTAGTTGAACCAATTACAAACATATCCTGTCAGTTTTTCTGTAGAATTACGTGTTTACTTTTCGCAATAAATGAGGGTGTCACACCGTCACAAGATAAAAGTGAAAAAAAAACGATCTCAAAATTCAACCAGCTCAAAATTTTCAAACTTTTCTTCCTCTGGTTTCTTCCTGTGAACGTGATTTTTGATTTTTTTCATTTTTTTTCGTAAATTTCTCTTTTTTTTTTTTTTTTTTTTTTCTTTTTTCATACTCCTTTCCTTCTCTTCCACCAACTCCAATAAAAATACACACGGGCCAAACCGCAGACGGAAAAAAAATATACCACAAAAGACAAACTAAACTAGCTCGACTAGGCAAGCTCAGTTTTGGATGTAGCTAATGGGTCAAAGAAGCTAAATTTGGCTTAAGTGGAGCTAAATGGGTGAAAAATGTAAGAAAAGGGAAAAATTGCAAGCACCTCCCTGCATGTGACACCGACCACAAACCCGAATGTGTGCATTTGACAAGAAATCGAATTTCATAAATGTGCAAAAGTAATAAACATGTTATGCAAGGAGTACTACTCTCAATTCCTATGTAAACCGGTCATGAATGTCACCAATTATAAGGCTCTAAAACTCAGAATTTATAGAGTAGGTTGCCAATTTATCAGGTCAAGTCTAAACAGTCAGCTAAATTTGAACAAAAACTCGTAGATATGCGCAAGACTCAGCTAATAACTGTCAATAAAGTGCAAGGCTCAAGTAAAAAAAAAAACAAGTTAAAGTGCAATTTCATCACGGAAATCTACCGTTCCGACTCAACCTATATGCAAAAATAAACGGGAATATTTTATTAATTTTCGTTTTTTTTTTTTTATTATTATTTTTTTTTTTTGAAGAACAATGCATATGAAATATGAAAATTAAACGTGATAACAGGAATGCAATAAAAGCTGAATGCAGACACAGATATGGATGCATAACCTCCCCAAACCAAACCGTACAATGCCCTCATTGTACCTAAAAATAGGGAAAGGAAATGCAAACTAAAAAAGGAGAGTGAAGATGCGGAAAACTTACAAGATAACGCGGAGAAGGGACCTCCCCAAACCAGCCAGCAACATGGGAGGTCGCAAACAGCTTCATAGTGGCGTCATAGGAAGCGAATCAAAGCAAGAAAACTCGATCAAGAGAACCGATTATTAAACAAAATAAAAACTGAAATGTTTGAAAAACAACTAAAAATAAAATCTTCGGGTTGCCTCCCGGGTAGCGCTAGTTTCAGTCAGGTCCCAGCTCGACCTTCTTTTCTTCGAGCCTCTCTAATCAGTCATAATCAAAACAGCTCACAGCGCGCAGCAACCAATCAAACAGCTGCGCATGTCCTACACAAAACTGTAAGTAGCACCACAGTGGAATAAAGAAATAGGAAATAAAAATGTACGACCGTTTAAGCCTAACAAATTTCCTATGACAGCTCCTAAATTTATCCACAAAATAGAGGAGCTCAGGAGCAATTAATAAGAAATTAGGATATCGTTTCAGATTAACGAAATTGAAATGATAAGGACGGTGAAAAATCGTTAAATTAATTGACCAACTGGGGAGGGGTAAAGCATTAAAATGCGAAGCATAAGTCAAATGAGGCAATGTACTGCTTAAACAAACAATAATAAAATTATCGTTAACTACCTCAGATTGGTCGCTCTCAATGACGGAATCATTGACAAAGGAAGATATTACCTCTTCCGTGCTAGGAGCAATTACCGACTCAGCTGCCTCCTCGTCACCTTCCTCAGTGGATTTCATCCCGTAAATCGCAGCCTCAAGTGCATCCAACTCGGCTTTGAATAGGGGAGATTCACCGTATCCATTATCATCATCAAAATCGTCATCTAGAAAAAACCCACATGACGAATCAATGCTCTCACTGGCCAAATCAGTCGATCGAGTAGAATTGTTACTCGATCGAGAGCTTTCTTCACACAAACTATTCGATCGAGTGGTTAAATCTACTCGATCGACTTCCTCATCATAGAATTTACTCGATCGAGCAATGTGGACTGTTCGATCGAGTGGGTTAGGCTGGACCGTGGTGAAGTGCTTGAGAAAAGCTTCATCTTCATTATCACCTTCAATTTCCGAGTCATAAATGTCTTCATCATCACTAGACAACTCGGGCCTTTCATGGGAAAGACTACTGACAGGAAAAACAGCATATTCCGTCTCTGAGTCGCTATAATCCAACTCGGCAACTAATTGAGCTACTTGAGATTCAAGTAACTTGAGGTGAGCTTCCTTAGATTTATCGCTTTCTTGCATTCGAAGCATAAGTGCTTTTAATATAGACTTCAACTCAGCAGCCCCTTCATTCTCTTCAACGGGAGGAAGGGTTTGTTGTTGCGGTGGCCAGACAAAAGGAGGCTTGTGATAGCCTCGCTAATAGGGTGGAAGTGGCGGCACAACTACAGAGGAATAGCTAGCTCGTCCACGGAGCCTGAACTCGTAGACCTCGTCATTTTCTGCCATGCAAAAGGCTGCATTGTGCTCAGCAGCGCCACATCTCCCGCAGTAAGTCACCTGCTGCGCCATATAATGGAACATAGGTGACGGGTCAAAGGTACTCAAGCCTTCCCTTTGACGATCTTTCACCTAGAACTGTCTAGGTAGGACCTGTAGGGCCTATCAAAACAACACTCAAGGAAAAAGATAAGAACTGTCTCAAGGAATAAATTCCTTGAGGCTAAAAACAGACAAAATAAAACAAGTAAATAAAATAGTTGCCTCCCCGGCAACGGCGCCAAAATTTGATACGGTCGTTTCTGTACCAAAAATAAATACCTAAATATAACTAACAGAAGCTAGCGATAAGTAGGGTCGATCTCCACAGGGAGGCGGTCACTATTCACTTGTCTACTCGGTCTGTCTGATGTCACTATTGGGGGTTTTGAAATATTTTAACTAAACTAATAAGATTAAAAAGGAATAAGAGAAATTAAAAAGAGAGAGAAAAAACTAGGATTTCGGGTCATCAATGAACGTAATCAATTGCAGCTAAGGTCACAGATTAGTCGATGTGTCGGTCTAAGGGGCAATGAATATCTCCTTTCGGTCTCAATTCGCCCTAAAATGCTATTAGCTTAACTTTCGCCCTCACTAAAGCATCCTATTGTTCACTGCGGGTCTCACCCCTTCCAACCTTTCGGTCCAGGTCAAGGTTTACCAAAGTTAAATAGGCTAATTGCATCGATTCAACTAGCAGGATAATATTATAGCAGTGATTAACAACATAGACTAAAACAACAACGACAAATCTATAAACCTAATCAGCAATTAACAACAGTCCATTGACTACCCTAATCCTAGCAGAGAAATTAGCTAGACATAAATAAAGAAAGAACAAGAATAAAGGGAAGAAAAACAATAAGCATTAATTAAATTAAAGAGAAAAGGGAAAGGAAGAAAATTACAGTAGTAAAGATCCGAAAAATAAGAGGCAGAGCAGAAAGTAACGGAAAACAGTGTATTAGAATGATAAGAGGAAGAGAGGAGCTAAAATGACGTCTAAACCTTCCTATTTATAGAAAATAGGATTTTTATTTGACCTAATAACGAATTAAGACTAAAAAGCCCGAGCCCAATAAGAAACTACTCGATCGAGTGATTTTAAACCACAAGATCGAGCAAAAGTAAGCTCAAACCACTCGATCGAGTAGAAAATATACTGGATCGAGTAAACCTTAAATTGAATCTACTCGATCGAGTAGAAAAAGGACTCGATCGAACATAATTGTACTCGATCTAGTACTTTCCAGCGCACATTTCCTGCTTTGCGCACTGAACTTCACACGGCTGCCATTTCTTCGTTACTTGGGCAAACAGGGCGATTCCAGTGGCGTTGGAAAGCTAAGAGGACAAGCTTTCATATCCAATTAGAATCACCTGAATATCAGTTGTCTAACTTAAGATATGGCTCTTCAAAGTAGGCACTAATAATTTGAAGTTCTTCCTTTGCTCGCCTAGCTATCTTTCTTCTTTGCGCATCTCAAAATAGCTACATTCCCGCTCCAAATTCACTCTTCCTCCAAATGCATGCTAAACGGACGGTAAAAGGCTCGATTTCACTACTTTCTGGTTCATTCCTGCAAATAAGACAAAACAAACCAAAGTAGCATATTCGGGGCATTTCGTAGCATAAAACTACGATAATAGCATAGAAATACGTGCATAAAAAGGCCTAAAAGGACTATATAAAATGCACGTATCAGCGGCTGTTGGTGACGGTGTTGTGATGCCGTCACCGGTTGTGGTGGAGTAGGCGGGATGATTATGATATGAGTTCTCAAAAGTACATACCAGTTATACATAGATTGTTGTGTTGTTTGCTGCTGCTTCCTATGAGTTTCGATTTGTACATATAGACGGTTGTTTTGTTTATTGATGTTTCTTACCAGTTTCAGTTTGGGAGTGAGGGTAGAGTATGGTATGGAAGAGAGTTATCATGGTATAGTGATTTTCGGTTGATGGGACACAGTTGTGAGAGGTTGTTACAGTCATTTTGATCTTATTTTAAGATGAGGCATTAGACATAGTCATGGTAAATGATTGGTGGAACATGTGTTGTACTGATCTGGACGCTGCAAGTGGTTCATAATCAGATTTTGGGACAGTGAGTGTAGGGTGTTGGGAATTAGTGTCATGTTAAGTTATGTATGGTTTTTGCGGTAATGAAAGAAAAGAACTTGAGGATCTAGTGTGAGTGTACGTAACAAGTGTATATCGTGAGTTAGGCTTTCGGCCATAGGATTTTTATATAGTTTATATAGAGATGTTTGTCTTGTTGCGGTAATGTGGAAGAATTGAAATTTTGGTTAAGCTAAGGATTTTGTGCTATGGGTTAGGTGGTATGCCGAATGAATTGAGGTACGAGAGCTGTTTAAGTAAGAGAGCCAAAGATATAGGAATGGTGAGTGTTTAGATAATAGGCGGTTACCTTTCACATGCGATGGTGATGAGGATTTTTGGAAGTATGACAATGGATTTAGTATTAGAGAGTTACGAGGACGTAACTTTTATCTTAAGAGGATTAGGATGCGACAAAGAAAGTTTAATGGTTGTACATGTTGTAGTAGATTTGGAAGTTTGAGTCTTGATGTAGAATAAAAGATTGATTTGTGTTGTGATTGATTTTGTTAAAGGTCATGGTCGTGCTTGTAGTAGTGTGATGTCCAGGAGTGTGAGAATTCTTCGATAGTGTTGACAGTTGGGTGAGGATGTTTATGAGTAAGATAGTGTTGACAGTTGGGCGAGGATGTTTATGAGTTTGATAGTGTTGACAATTGGATGATGATGTTGAGTGGGAGTAAACTTCGAGGACGAAGTTCCTTTTAAGGGTGTGATCGGTCCGTTTCGTGTTCACAATTTAAATAGATGTGGTCGTTGGGTCACGTCCGAATCAAAACACAATTTATAGCTTCACAAACAACTCTACAATTAGTAAAGAGGCAAGTAAAGGTCGAATCCCAAGGGACGGGAATTGAGATGAGATTTCTATTGAAACTAGTGGTGTCTTAGGGGTGTCACAATTTGGGTTGATGTAGAAGGTCACTAACTAAAATAGCAAAGAAAATAAACAAGCAAGATGAATTAAAAGGGTTGTAAACAATTGATAAAAAGCACTAGGGTGTCATGGGGTCACAGGGGAATCATGGGAATTGATCATACAAACATGTTCTCAAATTATAAGCAAGCAATTATTGTTGTGATGGATTGAGTTGGGTTATATCTTACAATCCTAGCAAAGTTTGGGTCCCGGAGCCGAATCGATTAGATTGTACAACATCTTCAAGTCGACTTAGTCTTCCCTACTCAACAACATGCATGGTCTAATGAGACTCGAGTTGGTTTATGTCTTACAAGTCTCATTGAAAAGATAGGTGATGGGTAAAAAATGCAAGGATTCATAGGCTCACATTTCATCAAACATAACATGTGCATGAGTTGAGATCAAAACAAGCAAGCAAATAAACCATGAAAGCATATTAATTTAAGCATGAATCATTCCCCATGTTGGTTTCCCCTAATCACCCATTAACCCTAGCTAAGAGACTACTCATTCATTATCATGTTGATCATGCTAGCAAGGTTGTCAATCATACCAACAAAATGAAACATGATGAACAAATGAAAGTAATTAGCAATAATTAAAAAAGGGATTAAGAGAATTATACCTACTAATGATTCCAATAATAAAACAAGAATAAAAGAAGTACTTGATGCTTGATTGAGAGGTTGTCAATCTCCCAATAATAACCCAAATAATCTTCAATTACCCAAAATAAAGGATGAAAAAAAGAGAGATTAAGGAAATAAAACTTGTATTAGAACTTGATTAATTGTTGATTACAATACTAAAGAGAGATTTGATTGATATTAACTACTCTAATTATTGATAAGAAGAACATGCTCTTCTAATTAGACTAATGGGGTATTTATAGTGGAAATTAGAGGGATGCATTAGGGTTAACTAAGGGCTAAACTAGTAATTACACTTTTTAGATTGAGCAGGGAAGAGCCGGTATTTTTCGAAGGAAGGGCTTCTTTCTTTGTAGCTTGGAGAAGACGAAATTGTGCTGTACAGGAATCCGTGCGTTTTGGAGTCGGGACGGGCGGATTCTGGCGGTGGAACACGGGCGGCTTCAGGTGAATCCGGGCGGATTGTGGTGGCTGCAAACCCGAGCGTCTTTGGGAGAAACCGCACGGATTGTGCATGTGGAGGACGGCCGGATTGTAGACAATCCGCACGGATTGTTCCTCAGCAACATTTCTTCTTCTTTTCTTCCCTTTTCTTCATAAATTCCTTGGGGATTTTCTTGGGGACTCAAGGATCGTTTCTCAACATTGCTCATCTACTATAATATGTACAAAGGCCTTCTAATCTTGTCTCTCCTTGATGCTTGGTCATTGGATTCGATCAATTTAGTCTCGTTTTGCCATGAAAATGCAAGATTCTTACTCCTTTCCTACCAAGGGATCAAAATCTCAAAGAATATGCAAAACAAAGAACTAAAGACAATAAATGATCCAAATATGCACTAAAAAGCATGGGAACAAGACTAATTCGGGGGCTAAATATGCGCTAATTATGGTCACATCAAATATCCCCAAACCGAACCTTTGCTCGTCCCGAGTAAAGAGGTGACAAAGACTAGGACCATTATTTAAACTAACCTAATAACATAGCCGATATGAGACAATTAGCGGGTCTCACTCCGCCCTTCAACTCACAACAAGACAACCATGAGGTAGGATGCCTTCTTGCAAGGCAAGGTGGGTCTTGCCAAAAATGGCGACACATCCAAACATTAAGCACACAAAATCACATAATGGATGCATCTACAAAAGGAATAGCCACTTCCTCATCAAGCAGCGGAGGCACTAAAGAGGAACAAATTTAAGAGCATGTAATCCTTCACAAATACTAGTTCAACAAATTACTAAGGCTAAGAGGATGGCACTAAATCACATCCAAATGGTGTTAAACTAGACTACTTTCGTCCTCAATTTCCAAATGCTTTCGTCAAGAGCGATCGGATGGTGGTGGAATGATGATCCCTATGATGCTAGTAGCATATGACATGACAAGTCTCGAATTCTCTACAAAAGTAAAGGTCATGGATCGTCCCAAGCTCGACAAAGTGGCTTGACAAAAAGGCTTTTTGGGAATGAAATGCTCAAATCTTTATAAACAAAGGGTGGATATGACTAGTATTCAAAATTGTCCTCATTTCACTTTCACATTTCAAAAATTTAAGATGGGGTTTGTCCCTTCCGGGCTAGTGTCCTTTGCTTTCGCCAATCGCTTATTAGGCAACCGGTTAACCTCTAGACAATAGCTTTTCGGGGTGATAGTCACTCTGTCTCTGGGCGGCCGAATTCACAACCGTGTGGGGGCCCAATTCAATGGATCCCGCTCCAAAGCACATCGAAGTGGTACGCCTCCATCAAAACAATTAAATTTCTCAACATTTCAACATTTAATAACATTTGAGGTTTCCTTGGCATTAAATTACTTCCACATGACAAAACTTTCGAAATGAGCACTTCAAACTTATTGATAGAAAGTATTTTTGGGTTGCCTTACCACAAGGTCAATCAAGGTCACCTAGACAAGTTAACCAAGTCCACATCGCATCACGGGGTTGGATAGGTGACTCACATGCAAACCCTTGACTAGGCTTTGGGTCATGGGTCAAAAGACACTAGTATGACACTATCTAGGGTGTTTTACAACCATTCTAGTAGGCAAAGTCTTAAGTTGAAAAAGTATTTGTAATGGCTTAGTTGCTCTTGTCAAAGTTCTCAATTAGGCACTTTTCAAAATGTTTTATCTAAATGCAACTACATGCCATGATGCAACTAATATATACATCCTAATACAAGTGATTCTATCAACTAATATGACATATAAACTAAATGCAAATCCTAAATTCACATTGTCATACCGCATCAATCAAAATAAAGCCACATAGTCATTAACATAGAGAGGAAAAAGGAGATTGGAAAGATCATACCATGCGGTCTTCAATATCCTCATGTCTCGGATGTGGCGTAGTTAATCAATGTGAACAAGGATAGAACAAACACAATATATACAAGACGATATATACAAGACTACACTACAAAGGAAATAAACATGTTTTTGGGTTTTTTAATTTTTCAAATTTTTAAGATTTTCGAAATTTTTCAATTTTTTTGGATTTTTGAATAATAATTAAGTGTTAGAATTCCCCATCCCCACACTAATATGGGCATTGTCCTCAATGGCCAAAATGATGGGAAATTATGCAAACATGATGCATGATTTCTACACTAAATGCAAGCTACACTAGTCTACACTACATGATGCATGGTTTTTGTTTATGACGGAGAGGATAATTTAGATTACCTCCCGTTGTGTATGCATTAACTTCCCCAAACCGATCTAGACATTATTGCTAATGTCCAAGGATGGGTGTAGTTCATGCACACACTATGCAATGCATGAAACTAATTTGTCATTTTGGATTTTGAAAGTGGGAACAATAAAATGAGAACAGCTCAATGGTACCGAGGTGTGAGTCCTCTATGGTGCTAGGACTACTCCAACAATGATCAAGAAAAATAAATAAATAGAACAAAGAGAGAAATAGACAAACCTTGAGAGGGTAGGAGCCTCCAAAGCTTGCTAATCTTCCATCATATCATCACTATCATTATCATACTCATTAGAAGTGGTCTCATTGCCACTTCCTTCTTCACTTGCTTCTTCACCAATGTTATCATCAACTTTTTCATTACCAACAACCTCATTATCACCCGGAACAACCCTAGATGCACTCGGAAATAGGACTTCTTTATCCGCCCAACTAGGCAAAGGACATGAAGGATCAAGTAGTCCTTGCCTAGCTAAGTGTAAGAGGGGTGGATATTGAGCTATGTAAGCATTTTTCCGATCCTCAAAGGCTTGCTTGTGCATCTCTTTCATGAGAAGAGTCAAATAATCATTTCTTGCTTCAACACCTTCCGGCTTGAACTCTTGGTACTCAAAAGGGTAAGGTGGTGTGACAATGGAAGAGGAGGGTATTTCAAGTTCACCCTTTTGTTGTTGGATAATATACTCGGCCTCTTTTGAAAGGGGAAGTAGATAATTGGTCCGGTGGACACTCAATCGGCAAATCTTTGAAGGCAAAGTGAAAGAACTAGCCTCACTAGTGAGCCATCCATACTTGGTGTCAAGAAAGTTATGGGCAACCCACTTGTACTTGTGTATCATAGTATGCAAATCAACGAGATGACCACCTTCTTTCGCCTCATACTTGTTATCTTTGTTGAAGTTAGGATCAAAGTATTTAGCTAGGATAGTGACTAGGCCTCCATTCACAATAACGGTAGTGCCTTTCTTCCCACAATCAATATTTAACCATCTATCCACCAAGAGCCTTAGAAAGTTAAAAGGCTTGGTGTGTACTCTTCCAATGTTCAAAGCCGACTCAAGAAGAACAAAATCGAGTTTGGTGAAATGGTTGGTGTCTTTTCTTGCATTGATGGTGCTCCCTACGACCTTGTGCCATACTCTTATGCCCGGATGGTGGACTAAAAGAGCACGACTCGCATGAAAGTCTTCAAATTTCCTTCCGGAAATTGCCTCCCAAAGAGGGTCGGGGTCATATTTGCCAACATTCTTAAAATAACTCGGTTCATCACTAAGACCCAAAGCTTCACCCATTTCTCTAAAGGAAATGCATCTACTAACATTAGCTAGACGAAACTCGAGGTTCTCCCTAGACTCAACCTTGTTGACTTTCAAAGAACTCAAAAATTCCAAGGTAAGGGAGGGGTATGTTAATTCTTTTGATTCAAACAATTTCTTCAACCCCATGGCTTTAAAGAAGGCTCTAGTTTGCTCAAGGACACCCAATTTATCTAAGGTATCTTCACAAATAAACTTGGTGGATTGAAATGATTTTCTAGCAAACTTGGCAAAAGTGTCTCTATGGGTTTTGGAAATAAAAGTTACCTCCGGATAGTTTGCAAGTTGATCAATTTCTGGAGTAGTAGATGTTGTTGCACCCATGGGAGGTTGTTGTTGTTGTTGCACTTCCAAGTTTGGGTTTGCTACCACCATAGCCAATGCTTTCTTTGCTTGAAGAGTCTTTTGCCTTAATGAAAGTGTCTTTGCCTTTGGTGCCTTTGCCTTTGTTGCCCCCTTAGTCCTTGCCATTGATGAATTAACCAAGAAAGAGTGAAAAATCTTCAATTTCTAGTGCACCCAAATCGATTTAAAGATGAAAGGCTTTGCCTTTATGAATTCAAAAATCGACTCAAAGGTTGAAGATTTGGTGCTTGGTTTTGGTTTTTATTGAAAAAGGAGTGATTGATTTGTTGTTGAAAGGATGTTTTGATTTGATTTTGGTGAATGTAGTTGAGGGATTTTGTTTTTGTGATGGAGAGGATGAGGGTTTTGATGTTTTTGAGTAGTGTTATGAATGAAGGAATGAAGGTGGGAGGGGTTTTATAAAGCCCGAAAAATTCGAACTGGAGGGGCAATCCGTGCGGTTTCTGCTCAAGACGGGCGGATTCTGCCTTTTCTGGGTTGGGAAAAACTCGCCTAAAGACGGGCGTCTTTCAGTGAAGACGCTCGGATTCGCAGACACGGGACGGGCGGATTCTTCAGAAGACGGACGGATTCCTTCACAGGGATTTTTCTTGTTTTCCTCAGCCAAGAAGACGGGCGTCTTCTCTTCAAGACGGGCGGATTTTCAGAGACGGGCGGATTTGTATTCAGGATGCCCGGATTCTCTTACAGTCTAAAATTTCAAAACTTCAGCTCATTTCAGGACGTGCGTCTTCTATCCAACACGTCCGGATTGCTTGACGGACGGATTCTCCTGAATCCGCTCGGATTCGACCCACTTGTACCCGGATTCAGTTCCATCCGTGTATAATGCATATCCCTTGTCATTCTTCCATTCTTCTTCATATCTTCTGTTCTTCATTGTGGGGGCACTACTAAGGCATGGATAGCCTAGGCAATTGCCATCCCCACACTAAGCTAAAGCACTACACATCAATTGAAATCATTAGTCCCTCCCTCACTTCTCTCAAACATGATAATTATCTTGATCAAAGTGTAAAAATCCAAAGATGACAAAAATGCAATGTAAGAATTGAAATGCGAGTTACGGAGTTAGAAATATTTACAAATGGTGGTTTAGGGAGGACTCCACCAAACTCTCATTCTTGATGAGATGTCAGGGGGGCATGTTCAAGGTGTTGTTGATGTTGCTCAACACCTTGAAAAAGTAATCAAAAGCTTGTTCATTATCATGGTAGAGGTCTTCAATAGACCTTGGCTCTTGTTGTCGGTCTTGTTCGATGGCATTACCAATGTAGGGATTAAAAATCCCTTCAAATTCGTCGTCCCAAAGACCACAAACTTCATTAAGTTGATCATTGAAAATCTTTTGATTTGATGGAGACAACTCTTCCAATTTCTTTTCTTGGCCAATGAGGCCATCCTCTTCTTCTTTGCTTGATTTTGATGAGCTTTGCAAGCTCTCCTTGTCACAATTCACTTGCTCTTTGAATGAAGCATCTTCAATTTTCTTCTTCCATTGGAGTTCCGACTTCTTCCTATCATCCTTCCGGCTATAATGATCAATCATGAAACACGGTTCATGCAAACGAGGAGCTCTCATAGTCTTGTCAAGATTAAAACTTATGCTTTCATCTCCCACTTCTAGAGTGAGCTCACCATGTTTCACATCAATCACCGCACCCGCGGTGTGTAAGAAGGGTCTTCCTAGAATGATTCGAATGTTGGAATCTTCCTCCATATCAACAATGACAAAGTCCACCGGGATGAAAAACTTCCCAATTCGTACGGGGACATCTTCCCATATCCCTAATGGTGTCTTCGTCGATCTATCGGCCATTTGGAGTGTGATATTGGTGCATTTAAGTTCTCCCATCCCCAACCTTTTACTCACCGAGTACGGCATAACACTCACACTAGCCCCTAGATCACATAAGGCTTTGTTGATCGTGGTGTCGCCAATGGTACATGGTATTGAGAAGCTTCCCGGATCCTTTAGTTTTGGAGGTGAACTCCCTTGAAGTATTGCACTACTCACCTTAGTGAAGGCGATAGTCTCAAGTTTCCGGATCGACTTCTTCTTTGTGAGGATGTCTTTCATGTATTTCGCATAGGCCGACACGTGATTGATTAATTCCGTGAAAGGAATCGAGACTTCCAGATTCTTCACAATTTCCATAAACTTTCCAAGTTGGTCATCAAATTTGGGCTTGGCTTGACGACTTGGAAAAGGAAGTCTAATCGCAATGGGCTCCTTCTCTTTGACCTTGTCTTCATTTCTCTTTGAAATTTCTTCTTTTGATGATTCTCCATCCTTGGAGTTTTGCACAATTTCTTCCTTATCACTAGCTTCCACAACTTCATCCTCAACTTGCTTCTTCGGTGCTTCATACCTTGTACCACTTCTCAAGTGAATGGCACTAACCGTTTCATGTCTTGGGGGATTACTTTGAGGTGGTAATTGCCCCTTTTGTCTTTGTGAGCTTGAAGATGCTAGTTGAGTCAATTTGGTTTCCAACATCTTGGTGTGAGCTAGGATGTTGTTGATGGTGGTTTCCTTTGCTTGACTCTCTTTTTGCATTTGAGTGAAAAATTCTTGTTGATTCTTTTGCATTTGGAGGACCGCTTTTGAACATCAAAACCTTGGTCATTTTGGTGATTGTATGGATTTTGATTTTGGTAACCTTGGTTTTGGTTGTAAAAGGGTCTTTGATTTTGGTTTCTCATGGGAGGTGGGGTGTAAGTTGTTTGAGGATTTTGAACATTTTGGCTTTTGTATGAGAGATTTGGGTGAAACTTGGTGTTTTCATTGTAATAATTGGAATAAGGGGTACCACTCTTGTATGCTTGGAAAGCATTTACTTGTTCATTTGTTCCCCTACATTCACTTTGGTCATGTCCCAAAGTTCCACAATTCTCACATATCCCACTTGGGATTGATGAGGATGCCGTCATGGCATTAACATGATGCTTTGGTGATTTTGAGGCTTCTTCAAGTCTAGCCATAGCTTTTTCAAACTTCAAATTGATTGTGTCAATGTGAGCACTAAGTTGAGCACCCAATTGAGTAACGGAGTCCACTTCATGCTTTCCTCCTCTAGTAGCCTTGCGAGGTATACTATATTGTGAGTTATGGACCGCCATTTCCTCAATTTTGTTCCATGTTTGATTGTCATCAACTTCGGTGAACATTCCATTTGATCCCATGTTGAGAATGTTCCTTGAATCTTCATATAAACCGTTCCAAAATTGTTGTACCAAGAACCATTCGCTAAGTCCATGGTGAGGACATGAGCGACAAATTCCCTTAAACCGCTCCCAAGCTTCATACAAAGATTCTTCATCCCTTTGCTTAAAACCCGTAATTTGAGCTCTTAGCATGTTAGTCTTTTCCGGTGGGTAGAACTTTTTGTAGAAAGCTAGAGCCAACTTCTTCCAAGAATCTATTCCGAGAGTGGCCTTATCAAGGCCCTTCAACCATTGTTTCGCGGTGCCAACTAGAGAAAAAGGAAATAAGACCCATCGAATTTGGTCTTGAGTCACACCGGTTTGAGAAATCGCCTCACAATAGTCACAAAAGGTTTCCATATGAGAATGAGGGTCTTCACTAGGCATCCCTCCAAATTGGCTCCTTTCGACTAATTGGATAAAGGCGGATTTGGCAATAAAATTTCCGGTCAAATGTTGTGGTGTGGGAGTACCATTGGGTAGGTTCTCCTCGGTGGGTACGGAATGTGATGAAAACTTAGGCATTGTAGGTTGATTTTGTGGGGTATTTTGTAATGGGCTCTCCTCACCTTCTCTTGCAAAAGGGTTGATGAACTCAATAGTTGGTTGAACAACCTCACTAATACCACTTAAATTCCTCCTAGCAAATCTCCTATTGTTTGTCAAGGTTCTTTCAATTTCACGGTCAAAAGGTAACAAATCACCTTGTGACCTTCTAGACATGCAAAATATCAAACAACTCAAAAACAATTAGAACAAACCTTGAGGAGTTTTACTTCCCCAAGGCAAAGAAAGACACAACTAATAACAATAAAAGAAAATCTAAATCAAGTAAACACCGTCCCCGGCAACGGCGCCATTTTTGATCGGTCGGTTTCGTGTTCACAATTTAAATAGATGTGGTCGTTGGGTCACGTCCGAATCAAATCACAATTTATAGCTTCACAAACAACTCTACAATAAGTAAAGAGGCAAGTAAAGGTCGGATCCCAAGGGACGGGAATTGAGATGAGATTTCTATTGAAACTAGTGGTGTCTTAGGGGTGTCACAATTTGGGTTGATGTAGAAGGTCACTAACTAAAATAGCAATGAAAATAAACAAGCAAGATGAATTAAAAGGGTTGTAAACAATTGATAAAAAGCACTAGGGTGTCATGGGGTCATAGGGGAATCATGGGAATTGATCATACAAACATGTTCTCAAATTATAAGCAAGCAATTATTGTTGTGATGGATTGAGTTGGGTTATATCTTACAATCCTAGGAAAGTTTGGGTCCTAGAGCCGAATCGATTAGATTGTACAACACCTACAAGTCGACTTAGTCCTCCCTACTCAACAACATGCATGGTCTAATGAGACTCGAGTTGGTTTATGTCTTACAAGTCTCATTGAAAAGATAGGTGATGGGTAAAAAATGCAAGGATTCATAGGCTCACATTTCATCAAACATAACATGTGCATGAGTTGAGATAAAAAAAAGCAAGCAAATAAACCATGAAAGCATATTAATTTAAGCATGAATCATTCCCCATGTTGGTTTCCCCTAATCACCCATTAACCCTAGCTAAGAGACTACTCACTCATTATCATGTTGATCATGCTAGTAAGGTTGTCAATCATACCAACAAAATGAAACATGATGAACAAATGAAAGTAATTAGCAATAATTAAAAAGGGATTAAGAGAATTTTACCTACTAACGATTCCAATAATAAAGCAAGAATAAACACTACTACAGAAATCATGAAGGACATCGGACTTCTAGACACATGGACATCGGATTATAGGCCGATGTAGAGTTCAGTCCCGTCCATAAGGGGTGTAATGGACACGGGACTTTAAACCGATGTCCATTAATATATGCACATCGGATTTTTAAATATATCCGATGTCCATATGAGTAATGAACATCAGATTTTAACATTAATCCGATGTCCATATGTGTAATGTACATCAGATTTTTATAGAAAGCCCATGTCCTTTGAAGCTAGAATTACATCGAACTTTTATAAATCCGCTGTCCTTTATATTGTTTTTTTTTTTAAATTTGAAAAGAACAGGCCAATTCATATTTCATTACACCAATTTGAATGCCAAAACATTAATACAAAACATGCCAACTGCCATTCAACCAAAATGATCGATTTCAATTAATAAAAACCGATCCCAATCAACATACAACGCAACCGTCTCCGTCATCTGAATTCAACAACTAACGAACAACAACAAAGGGCATAACAAATCCCAGCCAACATAACATATGGTCTTGCAGATCATGTAATCAGTTTTTCAAAATGAAACTACCTAATACATTACTACGCTAGCTAGCTATCTACGGCTAGATATTGAGAAAATAGTTTGCCCACAAGTCCCGAACCTCATCTAATTCTTCTTGTGAATATGGCGTGGTGTCTTGAAAAACCTGTAATGCATATTAATGACAATGGGGCAGTCAGACATGGCCTCACAAGGGCAGCTTCATATAAGCTAATAATTAAGGGAAGAGGGCAAGAGCTAGCTCATTGAATTGGCGCAGTTCGCCCACAATGCGTATAGCAAAGCAGAGTCAAATCTTGTTTCACTTTTGATGTAGCACAAGCACATAACAGTCAAGATTTATAAACAGACACAAATCTTCAAAAATGACATACTATTATGCCAAAGGATATGGTATAAAAGTATCGAGAATTACCTTCGAAAATCTATATCATCGTACACTGCATGACAATTTGAGAGCTATCGCATCTTCTCATGAATAACCTGTACCACCAAAACACCAAAATCATTCAAATTATGGCACTATGTGCTGGAGCATTTTGATGTCAAATATCATCACTTACCACACTTCAGTATGTGTGAGTTATGCTGAATAAAAGCAAAATATACAAACTACTTAAACCACTAAGGCATTTAAACTCAAGTTATTGAATCAAAGTACTGAATCCACGACGTTTTGGCCAGTACACTCTGTGCTGGAGCATCTTTATCATCAGATGTATGTAATAGCTAGTGTCCATGACTTTTTGGCCTTCTAGAAATAAACTTACATAAAGGAAAAATGAAATGAAAGACAACTACAATTGTAATAGTTGCATGGAAAACCATGTTAAACAATTGGCATATTTACCTCAGAAGCAAATCAGTAGGCAAACGTCCCAGCCTCACCATAATAATGTCAAATACATTGCAGCATGGAAGAGAACTTTGAGCGAAGAAGAAGAATATTCATATCTGCTGATTTTTATCAGAGGGCAAAAGCAAAGTAAAAATCATAGTTAATGCTAAATTTCACAGTCATAACAAAATAAAAGATTACTTGAAACCGTTTTAAAAAAAGCTACCCCATAACATCGCCCCATCAAATTCGACTATGACCACCACCTATCTCACATTGTCAACCCAACATGTATCCCTCCTTTACACCCACCATACACCATCACCCAATCCGCACAATTCAAGGCAAAAGTAAACAACAACTTGATTTACTCTCATGAAATGTGGATAAACGAGAAATGGGGTCCTGGTATGATTTGCCTAGAAGCCTTGGGGCATTAGCTTCCATTAGTGACCCAGATTAGTGTATCTAATCTGGATTCATATTGAGAAGGGAACCAATAGAGAGGAGGATGCCCAAAACAATCGGAATCCCAGTCAGAGAAGAGGGTGTAGTAGACGAGCTGGTGAAGCGTGTATGGGTGATGAAGGCTCATCAGCTTCCGAGACACCGAAATCAAAACTTCAGCTATCAGTCAAATTCAACCTAGAGATCTAGTAATTTTTTAAAAATAAACTACACTTCTCGTAATTTCAAACTGATTTTACAATCAATTTCAAACAGCCTGATACCGAAATACCATGAAAGATTTGCAAAGTGAACATCTTATTCAATTTAACCTCAAATATATACATACAAAATTGAAAATCGAATACCTTAATAATGAAATATACCTGAAATCCTAAATCGATTTTCATAACAAATGGAGAGTCGGAAACTGACGTCGACTGTTGGTGGAGGCGAAAGGACAAGCAGCATTATCACCGTCTTGTAGGAGGCGATGGTACAGCCAAACGGCGAAATTCATTAATCAAGACGAACCCCATCTAAAAAATAATTGATTGTACTGATTAGCCAACAACTAACAACCCTAACTTCTAATCTAATTGATCGAAGCAAATGATAAAGCTATACGAACAAGACGAACTGACAGATATTGTAGGTCAGTATAATGTAATTTTAAACATAATTTAAGACGAGACTCATTATCAACGATTAGAAGTAAAAAGAAAAAAACCTGCATCCATTTTCGGTATGGCAGTGACGATTTCAATGGCGATAATGCAGAAACGAAATAGGATGGGAAGATAGAGACTTGGATGGGATGTCGAGGTGAGGAGCAATAATGGTGAAGTTGGGTGTTGAGGGAGATGGGAATTAGAATAAAAGAGGGGTAGTGAAGGACACTTAGGGTTTAGGTTTACAAATAAAAGATGGGAAGACAAGTAATAATGGATACGGTTTACAAATAACCGTGGCCGTTTCATCACATTTGGCTTCGGTTCTATGCTTGAACCGTAGTCTTTTCCTTCGAATTATATTTATGGCTTCGGTTGTTAGTATACAACTGTAGCCATTTATAAAAGGCTACGGTTATTTTCAACGACCGTAGCCTTTTGTACATGCCTAATGTCATTTTTCTACTAGTGGATGAACGATGAAGCAGCAGCAGCAGCTAGGATTTTGGGTTTTTGATCGGGTTTTGAAGTGAAGAAGCTAAGGGATGAACGATGAGATAGAGAAGAAAGGGATGAGTAAGCTAAGGGTTTGGGTTTGGGTTTGTCTAAAAAAAAGAATGATATGGAGTAAGTATAATAGATTGACTCAGTATGCTAGTGAAAATAATTTGGGGCGGGGGAATTGTTTTCATTTTGCGCCCAAATTGAGGATTATATGGACATGGGTTGTAATTTAATCCGATGTCCATTATAATGGACATGGGTTGAAAATAACAACCGATGTCCATATAATATAATTACATCAGACTTTTATAAAAATCCGATGTGCAAACTTATTACATCTGTTTTTTCAAAAATCCGATGTCCATCCACTGATGTCCTTGATGAATTCTGTAGTAGTGAAAAGAAGTACTTGATGCTTGATTGAGAGGTTGTCAATCTCCCAATAATAACCCAAATAATCTTTAATTACCCAAAATAAAGGATGAACAAAAGAGAGATTAAGGAAATAAAACTTGTATTAGAACTTGATTAATTGTTGATTACAATACTAAAGAGAGATTTGATTGATATTAACTACTCTAATTATTGATAAGAAGAACATGCTCTTCTAATTAGACTAATGGGGTATTTATAGTGGAAATTAGAGGGATGCATTAGGGTTAACTAAGGGCTAAACTAGTAATTACACTTTTTAGATTGAGCAGGGAGGAGCCGGTATTTTTCGAAGGAAGGGCTTCTTTCTTTGTAGCTTGGAGAAGACGAAATTGTCTTTGTCACAGAATCCGTGCGTTTTGGAGTCGGGACGGGCGGATTCTGGCGGTGGAACACGGGCGGCTTCAGGTGAATCCGGGCGGATTGTGGTGGCTGCAAACCCGAGCGTCTTTGTGAGAAACCGCACGGATTGTGCATGTGGAGGACGGCCGGATTGTAGACAATCCGCACGGATTGTTCCTCAGCAACATTTCTTCTTCTTTTCTTCCCTTTTCTTCATAAATTCCTTGGGGTTTTTCTTGGGGACTCAAGGATCCTTTCTCAACATTGCTCATCTACTATAATATGTACAAAGGCCTTCTAATCTTGTCTCTCCTTGATGCTTGGTCATTGGATTCGATCAATTTAGTCTCGTTTTGCCATGAAAATGCAAGATTCTTACTCCTTTCCTACCAAGGGATCAAAATCTCAAAGAATATGCAAAACAAAGAACAAAAGACAATAAATGACCCAAATATGCACTAAAAAGCATGGGAATAAGGCTAATTCGGGGGCTAAATATGCGCTAATCATGGTTACATCAGGGTGGTAGAATGTAACATTCCGATTGATGTTTATAAGTGTCTTGTTATTGGATTTTCTAGTGGATAATATGTTACGGAGCTAGCAGCGTTTGTGGATAGTAGTTGGTAGTGTTTGGAGTTGGTGTCGAGGGAGACTATGATGTAGTTGATATGATATCGTGAGCCGTGATGTGGAGGTAGGCATAGTTGGTGGAGTTGGTGTTAAGAGTTCACGTTTTATAGGTTGAAGTTTTGTTTTAAGTTCTTAGTTCCGTTGTTGTATTTTGATATAGTTAGTGTATGTTTTGAGTCGGGTTGAGTTTGGTTTGGTAAGTATGTTTTGGAGTTTTATGTTGAGTTTTGTTTTTGTTGTTGTGTCGGGAGGGTGTCAGTGTGTTTTTGTTTTGTTGTGGTTTGAACTTCGGGGACGAAGTTCTTTTTAAGGAGGGAAAACTGTAATACTACGGTTTTATGAGTCTTTGGGTACTCTATCGAGTGGGGCTTACTCTGTCGAGTAAGTAGTTTTTGACGCAAAACAGTAGTCTGCCTGTAGGGTACTCGATCGAGTAAGTTGGGTACTCGATCGAGTATGGGGCACTCGATCGAGTAAGTGCCTTACTCGATCGAGTAAGTGAGTTTACAGGTTGAGTTTTGACGGGTTTTGTTAATGATGCGAGTATGATACCGTCACTTTTCTTAAACCTTTTTAACTATTCTAAAAACCTAATTGAGAAGAAAGGAGTTACGTAAGTTCATCTCATCGCATCATTAGCAAATCCCCAAGGCTACGTTCGTTGCATCATCTTGTTCTTTATGCCGTTGTGATCCTTGTGTCGAGGGTAAGCTTTTCATATAAATTTTATAATGTTTTGTTAAAGTTGGTTAAACCCTAATTGGGTGATTTGGGGGTTTCGGGTGATTTATGTGAATATGGTTGTGATTGTATGTATGTATGTATGTATGATAGGAGGAGGATTCGTTGAGGAGAGATTCTGACTTAGCCGCTTGATCGTCTGTGGTGTTTGCTTTCCAGGTAGGGTTTCCCTACTCAGTATTAATTACATGTTGTGGTTGGTGACTTTGTGATGATTGTAGTTAAAGTATAATGTTGGTATTGTGACGGTTGTTGAATATTATCATTGTTGTTGTGTATCTGTCTGTGATCTTCGGGGCACGTCCCTGGCTCAGTGGAGTCACTTGTGGGAGTGGCTTCACGCCCTTGATTCGCCCTCCGTGGAACCCGTCACAAAGAGGATGTGCACATTAATGAACTTGAGTTTATCGCTCGATGGAGATGAGCGGGGATTTGGTGGGTACGGCTGCGGTCCCCCACTGGCGGCGTGGAGTACTTGTTGCGATGGGTACTCTGGCAGGACTACACACTTTAGTGTGTAGTCAGTTGTGTGGAGTTTGGAGATGGAGACTGGGAATTTGTGTGAGCTGCTTGAGCTGTTTGTGACGTTGTTTCTTTGTGGCATTTGTTTTTATGTAATCAGTACTGACCCCGTTTAAATGTTTTAAAAACTGTGGTGATCCATTCAGGGGTGGTGAGCAGTTATTGAGCAAGTATGAGGTGATGCGTATGGGATAACTGGGAGGAGTCACCACGATGCAGTTTAGAAGTCTTCCGCTGTGTCTGATAGTTTTATAGTCTTTTGATAGTAGACAGTTTTGGAGAACTTGTATCTCTTTATCAGTTTTGGTTTTTGGCATGTAATCACGTTAAACGTTATTTACTATTTAAGTATGTTTCTTTATTGTCTGATGATTATCATTGCCTCGGGTAACCGAGATGGTGACGTTCTTATACCTGAGTGGTCCTGCTAAGGCACTTGGAGTATGGGGGTGTCACAGTAATAGGACAAGAAAATTGGCGACGCACACTTGTCTCGGACAAGTGGGAGATTGTTGGAGTATGTGTCCTCAATAATAGTGCAATCACATGTTTAAATCTTATATTAAGAATACGTAAAGGATGATTCATTTATATACTCAACTGATCAACATTAATCAGTAATGATCAGCTAACTAGAGTTAGACATTACTGTCGTTTGACGGTGGTGATCAGTTGATCCCTTAAGGTCACACCTAAAGGACAATTCCCTTAATAGACAAATTGATTAATTGTATGATGATACAAGTTAATCAATTCCTTAAAATTGAACAATTCAATTGTGAGAGAGAATATTTTATATCTTATTGTAATTGGATTAAATAAGATTTATTTTAGTAATTAAAATACTTTATTACTAAAATTGATTATTGTTTGTGAAACAATTGTAAAAAGAATGAATGGTTAATTATAATTACAATATGTTGTGAATTATAATTATATGACCCATTTTATTTATGTGATCAATTATCACTAGACAATTTATTGTATGTAATTTAATTAATGTATAAAATGATATTTATTTGATAAATATGTATTAAATTAATTAATAACATGTAACATACTATATGTGACATATTGTGTGACAAGTGACAAATTGACAAAATAAAATGGAGGTCCATTTTACACAAATGACCAAATAAATCTTATTTAATCCAATTACAATAAGAAATAAAATATTCTCTCTTACAATTGAATCGTTCAATTTTAAGGAATTGATTAACTTGTATCATCATACAATTAATCAATTTGTCTATTAAGGGAATTGTCCTTTAGGTGTGACCTTAAGGGATCAACTGATCACCACCGTCAAACGACAGTAATGTCTAACTCTAGTTAGCTGATCATTACTGATTAATGTTGATCAGTTGACTATATAAATGAATCATCCCTTACGTATTCTTAATATGAGATTTAAGCATGTGATCGCACTATTGTTGAGGACACATACTCCAACAAAAGTCCCTCGTTCCGTATTTTTATTGTTCTACTTGCTAACTAGTTTAGACCCCGTGTATATAATGCACGGTATTTAAAGTTTAATAATTTTATAAAATATAAAATTATTTATATAATATTGATACCTTATAATTGTTTATATTTGTCATCATTATATTTTGCTAGGATAAATAAAAGTTAGAACTGAAAATTAGTTAAAAGAATTGAGTCATGAGTTGAAATATATTCTGATGAAAATATTTTTATAGCATAAAAATAATGAGTTTCAATTTATATATTTTTTTTCAATTTTCTTTGTCAAGTTCAAAAGATGAGTGTGGCGGAGATGCGTATGTTGAGGTGGATGTGCGGCCATACAAGGAAAGATTGATTAAGGAATGAGGTGATTAGAGAAAACGTAAAAGTGGCGCCAATAGAGGACAAGATGATGGAAAATCGACTAAGATGATTTGACCATGTGAGAAGGAGACCTATCGACGCACCAGTTAGGAGAGTGGAGACTTGGAGAACTTAAAAGGTCCCTAGAGGTAGAGGGCGACCGAGACATACATGGTTGAGAGTGATAGAGCACGATATGAGATTTCTGGGGCTTGAGGAGAGTATGGTGACAGAGAGGGCACAATGGACGGAAAGGATACATGTGGATTTTTAATATTTGATGTTATTTGACAGATTTAGTGTTTTTATTTAATTTTTTTTAAAAAATTGTTCTTCTCTCCTTTATTACACCTTTTTACCAACCACTTTCTTATATATTTTACTTGGTTTACTTTTAAGGTACTCCCTCCCATCCAGATCAAAGGTTACCGTTGCTTTTTGGCTCATGGTCGTAGGGAATCTTTGATATTATTCTTAATCTATAAGACAAAATATAGTCATGTGAGATCTTGTTTGATTTATCGTCATGAATGCTATAAGAATATCAAATTTTTATAATTTTTAATAATGTGTAACTAAAGATATACACGTTACAAAACGTGCCTCGATAAGTGTGATAAAGCAACTGTAACCTTTTGTCAGGATGGGAGGGAGTATTCCGGATCCTTAAATTCTACTTCGATTTTCAAAATCGTTTTAGTCTTTATTCTCGATTTAAATTTTAAGTTTTTATAAAAGAAATCCGGAATTCGATTTTAAAACCTATAAGTTTACTTTGACTTTGTATTATGTTTCGCTCATTTTTTTCGCATTTTGAGGTGTGCGTTCACCCATGGACGGTTCTAAAGGATGATTCATGTCAGCCGGCCCCAAATCATTTTGGGATTAAGGCTCCGATGTTGTTGTTGTTGTTGTTGTTGTTCTTTGTCACGAAAGTAATAACAACGATCGTTTTATACATAATATGGGTCAACTCATCACCTAATAATGGGATTAATAAAAGATTTAGCAATTTATTATAGTTTTATATCAAATTTTTTATTTTAATTAAAATAATATAGTTTAAAGTTTAATGAAAATAATATAATTTGATGAAAAGATTAATTTTAATGAAAATATAATAGATGAATTAAATTGTAATTTTAGTTTCCTTATTTAGTGAATGGACATAAGTATAATTAGTTTCCTTTTTTTAGAATATGCTTTTTGGCGGGAAAATGATAGAGTTCGCCTATTCATTTAGTAAATAGGGGATTTGGAAAGAATTTTAGAAATAGGGTCAAATGACCATCCGATTCCGATTCCCGAGAAATAGAGATAATGACGAGGCCTCCAGAGACAATTGTGAACGGAGCCAATGAGAAACTGCCGATCATGTTTACGGGGCGAGACGCAAAATGGTGTCCCCCTGATACGGGCTCTTGAAGCTTTATATTGACGCGGCCTTATAGAACTTGTGGTAGTGCTTTTGGGTTTTTAGGGTAAGATTATTGACATGTGTACCTCTTTTGTTTTTCATTTTTTGTTGTTTTTCATTTTTTTTAAAAGCCGAAAAAAATAAGTAGGGTAAAAAGTAGAGTTTGAGGTGAGTCTGATCGATAATGTATAAAGTCTGAGATGAGTCTGAGCAATATAAAAATAATAAAAGTTAGCTGAAAGCTAACGTGACAGAGTTTTAGTGACTGATAATCTTACCCTTACTTTGTAGAGCGAATGGGGAAGTGCCAAGAGGAGGCTAACTACTGAACCAGTGATGAAGAGGTAACTTTGGAAGCTGGTTGTTTGCAACTTTCAAATATAAAGAAAAAATAATTTACACGACAAATTGCATTGGGTTGATAGGTAGAGAAATTTGAGGAATCATTAAGAGTTCCTAGAGGTGGCAATCGGGTCACTCGGATCGGTTACGGGTCGGGTTAAAGCGGGTCGGGTCATATCGGGTTCGGGTTATGTCGGTTCAGTAACGAGTTTCGGTCGGGTCGGTTCATGTCGGGTTATCAACGAGTGGCAAGTCGGGTCGGGTCATTAGAGGGTCAGTGTCGGGTCAGGTTATCAGCATATATTTTATATTTTATCTTATATATTTGGTTTTAGATGGTAATTTTATGTTTAAATAATGGGTAGGTATAATAATTGTTGTTTTAAGTAAAAATAATTAAGATGAATGTAAATTTGGTGTTATTTAAACCATTATTAAGCGAGTTCATTATCGGGTCATCAATCGGGTTGAGAAAATATCGGGTCACGGGTCGGGTTGGAAAAAATAATGCTGCTATCGGTTATCGAGTCGGTTCGGGTCGAGTCGGTTCGGTTTCGGTTCACCCAATTTTCGGATTGTATCGGTTCGGGTTTCAGGCGGGTCAGGTCGGGTCAGCTTTTCCCAGCTCTAAGAGTTTCGATAAATTACGGTTAAGTAGAAGGGCAGATCGGGTGACACATAAAATGACTCATCTTTTGCTGCTAGATTATTGTACGAGTGTTTGGGTGGACAACGGACCTGAAGAAGTCTCTTATCTTGTTTTTTTGGATTTCGCTTTCGCTTTTAAAAAAATACGAGTAATAAAAATCTACCTCAGCTTCAATTTGTAGGAAAACCCATATAAAAATATCATAAATTCTCATTTAAGATGAACATATCCGTCTTAAACTTAAGATGAGTTAAGTATCACACATAAAACAAAAACAGATTGTAGAGATTAGCAAAAATTTTGTCCCATCTACGCAATTAGGGTGTTATTTGACCCATTTTGTTCTTAGGACATATTGCCATTATTAGTATCAAACCAATAACGATTCATACAGGCTAAATCTTCTAGTCGATAATTAGGCCAAAGAAAGACTTTATAGTTTATAACTTTAACTGTATTGTTTTCGTGCCTAAGATCTTTGTTTTCATCAAAAAATTTACTACAGTTTTGGATATGATTCCTGGTATAAGATACTGCATTCCTATACATACCATTATTATTACTTGAATTCAAACACATTAGAATTCTCCATTTTCTACGACGCCTAGGTGATAAAATAGTTTCAGGAACAAGTAAATCAAATTTATACCGTCTTGAAGAAAATTTATTAAAAAAAAAATTAAAATTTTTATTTCACTGGCAAGGAAAACAACAATATTTAATCACTTTTATGTGCTCATATTTTTTTTTTGGTGAAATGTAAGAATTGTATAGAAGTGGTATAAAACCATCATCATTACAAGAAGGAAACCGAATCAAATGAACGGGTCTCTCCTCACAAGCACAGGCCAAGCCCAATACATTCCCAAACGGACGACCAAAAACATGATAGACAAAACAAGATAGGACCAACAATGTAACACCCCCTTCTTACCTGACCAAGGTAATCGGGATGTGTCACCATCTCGGTTTCCTGAGACAGTGAAATCGGAATTACAATTAAGAAACTCTTATATAAATAACATGTTTAGTGAATGACATAATGAATAAATGAATATTAATACAAGTGATTTCTATACATGACCATGTCTCTGCCCATGATCCCTGGCGCTATCAAATATGAACCTGTACTCAAACGGCTCCCCATATAATCGGAAATATCATATGGATCAACACATGCCGCCCCGAAAATAGGTAACAATTTACGCACAACTGACGCTCGTATATTTTAGTAATATAAATATTCAAGACACGACACTTGTATATGATTATGCGACACACCAATGAAATGCACAAGGCACAATCCACCACAACTCCGCAATCACCTCACCGGTACCAGGGACACACCCACGGTACCCACAACCCACTGATGGCACTGCAGCACCGCCCACCAAACAGCCGCCGCAGTTTGTAAAACAGGTACTCAGGACTGTGGACACTGCACGCTGGCCTGCGGACATGCAGCGGTCTGAAAAGGCCACGTTTGGGGACGTAAGATGTTTTTGACCGGATCGCTTTAGATCGGACAGTTTCATCTCGGTGAAGGTCTCGAGACGATGTAAAGATGCTCAGAGTCGCCACCAAGTAATTTTGGAGTTCTTGGACACCGTTCGAGATCCACATTATACCTTGGTCAAACAAAGCATGAAGCGGTGCTTGACACAGATACTAAAGATAAGGACTCGTCCCCCTTTAATATTCTATGCCTAGAATGACTCTCGTTGCCATGGATAACGTCGTCCACTATCTAAAGGTTCTGATTAAGAGGTAAGGGTACGTAATGGGAAGTCCTTTAATTGGACACCAATCTCGCCCGCATAGGGGCCTCTAGTGATCGATCGTGGTTGCTAAGTGAAAGAGTTCATAAATCAGGTTAAATGCAAGAATGCACTGTTGGAGTATGTGTCCTCAACCATAGTGCGATCACATATTTAAATCTCATAATAAGAATACATAAGGGATGATACATTATATAGTCAACTGATCAACATTTATTGGTAACGATTGGCTGACTAGAGTTACTGTCGTTTGACAGTGGTGATCAGTTGATCCCTTGAGGTCACACCTATAGGATGGAACCCAAATTATTAATTGATCAAATGTATTTGATACAGGTTGATCAGTCCCTTATATTTATATATGTATATTTGATGTATATATATATTTAGTTGTGTGAGTTTGTTGAATTCGAGTTTAGAACTCGAGTCAACACAAGTTTATTATTCAGCGATGATTGACTAATGAAATTTTATCTTATTATAATGTGATTAAATAAGATTTAATTTAATTCGTTAAATTAATCGAGGTTTTGTATTTTTAGAGGTAGAGGTTATTTGTTGATTATATTTTACAAAGGGTTGTAAATTAATTTAATTGGACATTAAAGAACTCATTATATTTTAATATAATGACATAATTATCACTTAAGAGTTAAGTGTATATTAATTATTAGTTTATATTATATAATTGTTATATGATCAAACTAATACTTATTTATGTAAGATAAATAAATATATGATTCTTATATTTGTGTGACAAACATTACAAAATCAAAATGGTCTATTTTATACATGTTGGCTGAAATACTTATGTTGTTAGACAACATTTTTATTTTTGCATTTTGTTTTATAATCAACTTGCATGTAATCATTACCTAGTTGCATGCTTATGACAATAACCTACTCTAATATAATCATTACCTACTTTGCATGGATTAAAATAAGAAAAAGTAATTGCCCACTATTGGATATGGGTTGATGGTTTTGGTGCCTTTTTAAGGGCAAGTTTATTGCTCATTTTTTTCATTCTAATCTTATGCAATTATCTCTCTATATTACACACAACCACATTATTATTATCTAATTACTAGAGTAGTAATAAAAATAATATTAAGGGATTAATTCCTTAATAATATCTAGTTAATATTATTAAGGATTATTTGGGTAAAATTTTGGGTGCAATCAAAAGGAGAGTTTCTAATTTAAAACTTGGAGGATCATCCTTATATTCATAGCTCAAGAACAAGGTTGGAAGGAGTCCTTCCTTGTGCCCATATTTCCATTTATTCAAATGTAAGAAAAACATTGTTTTCTTTCTTTATTATTGTTTTTGTTTGCATGCAACTAGATTCTCATCATCTAATTTAATAAGTAACTTAGATCTATATTAGAAGAGTCTAATAAGAGGGTTAAAGAACCTAACAATTGGTATCAAGAGCCTTGGTTGTTGCATGCAAATTGTTTTATTGGTTTTTTTACGAGTTATTAGATGACTAAAATAAAACCGAAAAATTTGTGCAAGTGAGATATATACGAAATTTTTGATGCATGTATACATTCTGGTCCTTAAATGTTTTAGGTCATTTTAGAGAAAAACATAGTTGTGATTTATCGGTTTTATCAAATAAAATGCCTAAAGCATACGAAAATTAATCATGCATCAAAAATTTCGAATGTATACATGCATAAAAAATTATTGCTCATTTTTATGATTTTTAGTATAATAATAACATTTTAATGAGTAAAATGATGGTTTATTAATTAAAGATAGTTAAAATTCGAATCTGACAATGAAATTTTAATATGATCTCAAGTGCATATTTTAATTATTGTATGTAAAATTTGAGATTAATTTGATTAATTTTGCATGATTTATGATTTTAATGGTTAAAATTGGATTAAATCGAGATTATATAAGAAAAAATAGCTAAATTAATTTATATGGCATGAGAAAATTATTTTAGGTTGGATTTATGTCCTACATATCACATGTAAAGTTGGAAAATTGATTAGATTAGTTTTTTTATGATTTAGGCATTTTATTTGATAAAACCGATAAATCGCAACTATTTTTTCTCTAAATTAATTCAAAATTTTAACCCATATTTTTGACATTATGAAGGTTATGGTAATATTCCAGAATGTTCAAAAAATTAAATTTCAAAGTTTTAGATTATTGTAATTAATTTTGAATTTATTTCATAAAAGTTATGGTAAAAGGGTTAAATATGAGCTATAATGTATAACTAATTGGGATTATTGTCAAATTTTAGTGACGACTAATTTTTAAGTCCTAAAACAGTTAGGATAATTAACTTGGACTTAAATTTGATTTAATTATTAATTAGTGATTTTTAATAAGTTAAATATCACGTATTTCCATAAAAACCGACCTATATACGATATAATCTAGTAAGACGATTTGGCACATTCATTTTGCATGTTTGAATACATATATTTTGTTGCATATTTTAGGGATGAATGTCATTTAAAGTTATGTAATTTTTTGAATGATGTAATTTGTCTTAGTATGGCCTTAGTTTTAATCGGTATTACCCGTAATGTAAGGGAATATCGATTTGGTTGTAATTTTAATGTGATCTCGCATCACCGTTTTATAATTTAATAGATTTATTTTTTATTACAAATATATAATAGAAATAGCTATGTATTTTATTATTATTTTGTTATCCCGGCGTTTCCTAAAGACGGTGCCATTTGGAAAGAAGTTCCGATCAAGACGGTGTATCCTTGGGAGGCGAGCCACATGAAGTTCAAAGGAACAAAGGAGTTGGTTTCCAAATTTGTAATAGATAATTAGTTTTTCTATTTTGTGGAAGGCCATACTAGGAAATTGCTTTTCTTTACATGTTTTATTTTATATGTTTGCATGCATGCCAAATCGCCATAACATCTCATGCATTTTTATATTGAATTATCGACCTTGTCAATTATAATTATCGATAGATCACTAATTTAGTTCACTTAAAAGAGATAGATAATAAATTGACAAGACTTCTCACAATTTAAAAGTTTGAGACTTAGCCTTACCAAATAGTAGGAACCCATGAATCCCAATTTCATTAGGGGTACAATATGGTATTATACTATACCGGGGTGCTTTCTTTTTACGTTGGGTAAGTGGGGTAATAAAATATTATTATATTTCGAAATTTGGTTGATCTGAAACGGAAGTATTAGAGGGACCGTGGTCTCAATAGGTCCGGGCTAAAGATGAATTAGTGTAATTTCATCGACCGAGAGTTCTAAGTGTAGAATCGGTTAAATGAGTTAACCCACCAAATTATATTAATAAGGATGTAGAGGGCCCGTAGGCTCACAACCGAGTTAATATGAATTTAGGTCTTGGAATCGTTTATATAATTGGGTGGAGGTCATTATATAAATGCTAAATTTGACTAATATGTTTACAAGTCTTATTTACGATAAATGTTAATTTTTCCTTCATCTCATATTTGTAGTCAATTTGATTTATCGCAATGGCATTTTAAGTTTTAAGACATCTTTCCTCTTTCTCTATTAATATCTATAACATAATAAGAATTGACTCAACTCCATTGATCACATTGAAAAATGATGATTTGTTCAATATGCTTAAGACCTAAGTATTGAATTTGATTCCCAATTAAAAGATTCATGGCACCATATCATGTAAGATCGATCGATTGAGAGTTAAAATGAGTTATTGAACTCATATTTGGGGATTAGAAATCCAATGCTAGCATGAGTTGTTTAAAGCGAAAACGCGCAATATAAATCACAAACGAGACTCCATACAAGATACGGAAGGGATTAGTCTCTAAAATGGTAACATATCTTAATAGATAACTCAAGGATAACATGTGCCTAATGCTCTTTTGCATTAAAAAGAACAAAATTGTTTGTAGCTCATAAAGCTATCTTCTTGGAAAGTAGGTGTATTTCTAAAAAGATAGAGTGGGAGAAAATCGCTACAAACTTATTTTATAGAATAATGACACGAGAAAATGTTCTAAAAGACATCCACGTGTTATAAATAGAGTTGCTTTTAGAAAGTAATAGAACTATGATCTATCGAGTGAATTGTTGCTAGTGATCCAAATCGAAATTTGTTGCAAAGAAGTCTTGGTGTTACAATCCGTGATAGATTCTATACGCAAAACTAAGAATAATTACTTTAAGATATTGGTCTCTTTGAAGTAAAGCTTTCAAGTATAGAATAGCATGGATGAACATGGTGATGTTAATCCAATCAAATCATGTTAGTGATTGCCGCATTTCATTTTGATGAAACATGGCAACTGATATTAAACAGCTTTTCTAAATAGGTAGTTAGAAGAGGATGTGTATGTGACACTGATCTTAGGTTTAAGTCTGAGAGTCCTAACATGCTAAGTAAGCTTAAGGGATCCATATGTGGTTTTAAGCAAAGCATTAAGAGATTGTAAAAATTATTTTTCTAAATCATGTGATAATAGAGAATGGTTTCACTCGAGTTGTCCAAGAACCATGTTTACACATGGAGTTTAGTGGGAGCAAAATTATCTTCACATATTACTCATTGGGAATGATGTACCGATGCTTACCTCCGTAAAGGGGTGGTTTGGAAATCATTTCCAGATGAAACATTTAGGTGAGGCACATCGCATATTTGATATCCGGATCTATAGAGATAGACCTAAAAGGATATTGGCATTAAGTCAAGAGACTTAAATTCTTCGTCATTTCAGCATGGATAAATCCAAGAGGGATTTTATTCCAATGGGTTGTGGGATTACTTTGAACCATTCACAGTTACCCACTGAATCCGAAATTGTTGAACACATGAAATCGATTCCCAATGTTTCCGCCATTGGATCGACCTAATGTGCTAAGATATGCGCAAGCACTAATAAGCTTTTTACAAGACAAGTCAATCCATGTGAAGGTCAATGGATAGCCGCTGGATACATCCTTTAGTTCTTGAGAAGGAATAACGATTCGTATTTATGATTGATAGAAACATGGAGTTTTGTGTGAAGGGTTACGAAAGCTGGAGTTTCTTAGGTTGATCTTGCAGTGTAAACCTTATGGACAGGCAACAATGCAACTGGAACTTACAGGACACTTTAAAAATATCAAATGACCTTGAAAAATTCTGAATTTTTATGATATTTTAGTTTAGATATCAAACTCAAACTGAGCCAAATTTCATGAATTTAGAAGAATTCTAAGTATTTTTAATATCAACTGAAACAGCCTGAAAATCCTGAGATTACAGACAACTGACTCAGCTGGCCTTGTGACTGGTTTGTGTGAAGAAAGGATATATTTAAGACCTTAAATTACCACAGAAGGTTCACAGAAAATTCAAGATTATAACTTAACAAAATTCAGACTCAAATCCACAGTTGAACACAAGATTAAGCTTGAACTTTGCCCAACACAATTAAACTGAACCACAGATAGACACAGGTTCAACTTAATGATGCCAAACTGACTTTGATCGATCACAGGTTAATTATTAGGCTAGGGTTACAAACTACAGTTTAAACACAAGTTTGAAAGAAATGAGAGAAGTCTCAAGGCTAATTTTCATTCAAAAACAATCTGCTTTCTTCAGTTGAAACACAGGTCCTTATATAGGCCTTGTTCTTAAGTTACAGTTCGAAACATAACAATCAAAGGGCCAAGATTTAATCTAGGATGTGTACAAACTGTCTTAAATATATTACAAACTGGAAAATAAAATTACTAGGTGAAAATAAACAACAATGGGTGAAAACAGACTGAAAATAAAGCAAGGGTGCAGTCTGGTGCTTTGTCATTTGTACACAGGTTGCTGTTGCTATTGTTGGCTAGCTGAGTACTTCCTAAAGTCAAGGCTTCTTGTAGTTTTCTTGCAGTTGATTTCGTGGAAGGATGTGCAGTGGTCCTCCTACAATAGCCTCACAATGGCCTCACCAAAAATAGAAAGTCTGCTTTATGCTTTATCAACTCCTTCTAGCAGCATGTGACTAAGGTTCTTACTTGTTTTCTGTGCTGAATTTTCCCCTGCATTTCTTGGTTGATCTTGGATGTTTGAGACTTGTGATGGACTTAGTTAAGGCCTCCTCCAGCTGGCCATATGGGCAGCTGAAAGCTAGACTTGGTGAACCTCTTGACTTGTTGAGTAAGGGGTGGTTCAGTGGATGTTGCTTGGACTTGGACTGTGGTCTGGTCAGGGTTGGAACTTGGGAACCCCTGATCCAGCTCCTGCTGCAGCCTCCCCTTCTTGAAAAGGGCTTGACCTCAAGCCTGGTCCCTCTTCATCATCATATTTACCATAGTAAGGACTCAGGTCTCCCACATTGAATGTCCCATGCACCCCATACTCACCAGGAAGGTCTATCTTGTAAGCATTTGGACCAATTTTCTCAATGACCTCAAAAGGACCCTATGCCCTAGGCATCAGCTTGTTCTTCCTCTTAGCAAGGAACCTTTACTTCCTTAAGTGGATCCATACAAGATCACCTGGCATGAATTCTTTCTTTTGTTTAGGAGCCTTTGTCTGTTTCTTATACCTGTCATTGGCTTTCTCAATTTGTTTCTTGACAGCTTCATGGAGTTTCAGCATCTATTCCACCCTCTTCTTAGCATCATAGTTTACTTCCTCCTTAGGTACATTTGAAAGATCTAGGGGCATCAGAGGATTGATCCCATAAACTATTTCAAATGGACTGTGACCAGTTGCAGATGAAGGAGCTCTGTTGAAAGCAAACTCAGCTTGTGGCAGTTTCAAATCCCAGTCTTTCAAAGACTTGCTAACAATGCACCTTAATATCCTTCCTAGGGTTTTGTTAGTGACCTCGGTTTGGCCATCTATCTGTGGGTGGTGTGATGTGCTGAATAGGAACCTGGTATTAAGCAGCTTCCACAATGTCTTCCAGAAATAACTCATGAACTTGACATCTCTGTCTGAGACTATGGTCTTAGGAACCCCATGTATCTTGACAATATTACTGAAATAAAGCTCAGCAACACTCACAGCATCCTCAGTCTTCTTACATGCTATGAAATGATCCATTTTACTGAACCTGTCAACTACAACCATCATCGAGTCATTTCCCCTTTGAGTTCTTGGTAAGGCTATGATAAAGTCCATGCTCATATCTTCCCATGGTTTGTTTGGCACTGGTAATGAGGTATAGGGGCCTGCCTAAAATGAACTCTTGGCTTGCTGGCAGATGGAGCACCTTCTGAGCATTATCTGGACATCCCCCCATCATTTTGGGCCAGTATAACTGCTCCTGTAAGATTTCTAGAGTCTTTTGGACCCCAAAATGACCTCCTAACCCACTAGAGTGGACTTCTTTGATCAACAGATCCCTGTATGAGCCTCTTGGGACACATAGCTTGTTCCCATGGAACAAGAAACCCTTCTACAGCAAGAATTTGGTTCCCTGGATCTTAGTCCCCTCTGTCTGAGCCAACCAGTCCTCATAAAAACCAGGATCATCTTTGTATAACTCTTTCATGAACTCAAACCCAAGAACTTTCTGTTCCATTATTGTCAGCAATGAATATCTCCTAGACAGTGCATCAGCAACAATGTTTTGCTTACCCTCTTTGTAATTGCTTGAGAATGTGAAGGATTGCAAGAACTTAACCCATTTGGCATGCCTGTGATTTAGCTTGTACTGACCATTGATGTACTTCAAAGCTTCATGATCCGAATACAGCACAAAAGGTTTTGGTTTCAGGTAATGGCTCCAATGTATAAGAGCCCTGACAATTGCATAGAACTCTTTATCATAAGTGGAGTAGCTCAGCTTGTCTCCACTTAGCTTCTCACTAAAGTAGGCCACACGCTTTCTTTCCTGAATCAATATAGCTCTTATGCCAACACCACTGGAATCACATTCTACCTCAAACAAACAATTGAAATCAGGTAGTCTGAGAACAAGTGCCTCACACAGTATTCTTTTGATCAAGTTGAATGCTTGTTGAGCATTCTCTGTCTATTTGTACTCTCCTTTCTTCATACATCCTGTGATAGGGGCAGCAACAGCACTGAAGTTTTTGATAAATCTTCTATAAAAGAGAGCAAGACCATGGAAGCCTCTCACTTCAGTGATGCTCTTAGGGATTGGACATGTTTTAATAGCATCAATCTTATCCTGATCCACAGAAATCCCTCTTCCAGAGATGATGTATCCTAGGAACTTCATCTCAGAAGCCAAGAAGGTACATTTCTCTAATTTTCCAAACAATTTGCTTCCTCTCAGGATTTGGAACACCTTCTCAAGGTGGCTCAAATTTTATCCTGTGGACTTGCTGTAGATTAGGATGTCAACAAAGTACACCACAACAAATCTCCCCAAGCAAGGCCTCAACACTTCAGTCATCAATATCATAAAAGTGATGGGGGCATTTGATAAACCAAATGGCATAACTAACCACTCATACAACCCTTGCTTAGTTTTGAAAGCAGTCTTTCGCTCATCACCTTCCCTGATTCTCACTTGGTGATAAGCCTGCCTAAGATCAATTTTAGAAAAGATCCTGGCACCACTTAACTCATCCAGCATGTCATCCAATCTAGGTATAGGGAACCTATACTTGACTATGATGTTGTTGATGGCTCTGCTTTCAATACACATCCTCCAAGTGCCATCCTTCTTAGGTACCAACAGTGCTGGAGCAGCACAGGGACTCAGTGATTCTCTCTCAAATCCCTTGTTCATCTGCAATTCTCTTGTAGCATCAGGATCACACCTATATGCAGGTCTGTTAAGGAGTACAGATCCTGGCACAAGGTCAATCTGGTGCTCAATACCTCTTAGTGGAGGTAACCCACTAGGTAATTCAGCAGGGAAGACATCCTGGTATTGCTCCAGTAATGGTCTAACCTCTGCTGGCAGTTGATGCTCCACAACCTCATGAATTTCCTTGGACAACAAGATAAGAACATGCTGTTCTTGTTGCATTTCCTTGACCATCTCTACTTCAGATAGAAATAAAACCCCATTTAGTCTATCAGTCACACTTGGACTCCCATAGTTCTTCTGATTTGGTGGTAGAGGGGTCAATATGATCTTCTTGCTACCTTACTTGAAGGAATAGGTATTGCTCCTTCCCTGATGGATAGAATTCTTGTCAAATTCCCATGGTCTACCGAACAGTAGGTAGCAAGCATCCATAGAGACCAAATCACACAAGATCTCATTTTTATAAATATTGCCAATTGAAAATTGAACCAGGCACTATTTATCCACCTTGACCTCTGATACGTGTGTTAGGCCCAGTTTAGCCTGGTCTGACTCTAACCTGGCCTGACCTTACTAGGCTGATTGAGGCAACCAGAGATCGGACAAATCTAACTACTATTTGGCTATTGAAGAATATTATAGTAAGCAGGATACTAAATCCTGGAAGAGAAGCCTGATGGAAAGCGCAGAATAGCCTGGCAGGACATTCAAACAGGCTGGATTAAGAAGATAAACAAGAAAGGCAGTTGTATGAGCTAATAACCACGTCCTATTCTCAAGGAAGACCAAGTCTAACTATAATACTATATCATCAATGAATCAAGACGTATAAAAGAAGAAGAGCTATAGATTAGTTAAGAGTAGAACGAGTCAAACCGGATTAATAGGGAGTGTGCCCTATTAATCTGGCAACAACTCCGAGAAAAGAGAGGGACGTTGAGATCAATACAACGTTAACATTTGTAGGACTATAAATATTGTAATCTGGCATTTGTAAGTTCATTCATCATTCATTGATTTTTATTTAGCTACTCCACATTTTACCTTTCATTATTTCTCACATATTCTTATTATATATACAAATTTATTCAGCTTATTAAAATAATACAAGTGATATTCTTTATACTCAGTCTTCCCTTGTTATTCACTCACAATATTCCAAACTTATAGAACTAGATACCTAAATTATTCTTTAATCAAGCCGGATCCATTCAGGGGAAATCCTGCTAAAACAATTGGCGCCCACCCTGGTGCATCTAGTTCTTTAATCAAAAAATTCCTTTTACCATTCTCCATTTAATATTCACATACAAAAATGGTGGAACTCATCCCAGAACAACAATTAGCGGCTGCCCTGGCTAAAATCAAAGAATTGGAGGCAATTCAAGAGAAAGCAGCCCAAGCAGAAGCAGAAATCAATAGGCTGAAGGAATCTGAGTCTAGCCTGAGGAAAAAATTGGAAAATCAGGCTTCAGGCTCCAAGACCAGATTCGAACCAGGAACCCCATTCTCATCCATTATCAAAAACATTGATTTTTCCAATTTTGGAACTCCGGAGAAGGATACATTATCCGGTACCCAAATCATTCCCAATGATGAAACAAACAAAATCAAGAAAAGCAATCATGATGGCTATGCTTCAGAAATCCAAAAACTCCACAACAAAATAGAAAATATACCTAGAGTGCCGGACTGTGGTGAAGTAGAAGTTGTTGACTTTGCAGATTCACCCTTTGCAGATGAAATTGCAAAGATTGATCTCCCCAAGAAATTTACCGTCCCATCCATGAGAACTTATGATGGGACCCTCGATTCACAAAATCACGTTGCCATATTCAAACGAGAAGATGTTGGTTGCCTCAATACCCGGTGAACTCAGGTCTGCATGTGTAAAGGCTTTGGTACAAACCCGACCGGAGCAAAGACATTACAATGGTTCATTAATCTCCCAAATGGAGGTATCAAGAATTTTGCAGAACTGATCAATGCCTTCAATCAACAATTCGCAAGCAGCAGAGATATGGCCAAGAGACCCAGTAACCTGTTCAGGGTAAAACAACTTCCTGAAGAATCTCTCAAAGAATTCTTGGCAAGATTTGTCAAAGAGAAGGTGGCCATTCCCAGGTGTGACGAAGAGACAGCGGTAGAAGCCTTTAGGCAAGGAGTCTTGCTTGACAATGACATCTATGCAGATTTAACCAAGAAAGCATGCCCAACCTTTGACACTGTTCAATCCATCGCCTTAGAACATGTCAGATTGGAGGAAGATCTCAACTTCAGAACAAACTCGTCCGGAGGAAAGCAAGGCTGTGGACACACTAACAGGAAAAGCTCCTACCAGAAAGGAGGCAACCCCAGATCAGCACCCTATTCCAGGCCTGAACGATCTGAAGTCAACATGGCACAAGAACACAAAGGTAACCTTTCTAGCCTTCCAACTATTCCTGAATATAACTTCTCTATTAATACTGCAGGATTAATCAAACGCTGGAAAGCCGGGAGATACGGTCGGATGGCCCAAGAAATCCGACAACCCCAGGAAAGACCCAACGAGATGGTGTGACTTCCATCAGGACATCGGGCACACCACAGAAGAATGCATCCAACTCAGGAAACAGGTGGCATATCTCCTAAAGAAAGGCTATTTGAAGGACTTAATCCAGCAGCCAAAGAACAAAGATGAAGGACAAAACAAGAGAGATTCAGGGAACGGCAGAGATCCTCCTCCTCCTCCCCCCATCTATGAAGTCAAGTTCATAAATGGAGGATCGAAATCAGTGGTCCGACCATTTCTACGCCAAAAGAATATCCAAGGAGTCTAGACTTGACCCCCTTCCAGTCCAAGTCATTGCCTGCTATTACTTTTGATGACTCGGACTGCGGGGAATATCGATCTACACCATGACGACTTGGTAATCACCATGCAAATTGGCACAGACTAAGGTATCAAGAATCCGATAGACGGAGGCGTTCAATCAATTTGGTGATGCTTGACGTCCTCAAAGCTATGAAGATAGATGAAGGAAAGATCATCAAGAAATCCAGCGTCCTGGTTGGATTCAGCGGAGAAACAAAGAACACCCTGGGGGAAATTAGCCTGCCAACCTATGTGGAAGGCGTGGCTTCGTATGAAAGATTCGGGGTAATGGATTGCCTATCCTCATATAATGTAATCTTGGGCAGACCATGGATCCACAACGTCAAAGCAATCCCATCAACATACCATCAATGTGTGAAAATACCAACCGAATGGGGGATAACCACCATCAGGGGAGAACAAAGGACGGCTCAGGAATGCTACACCCAGGCTTTGAAACCCTCAAAGTCAGGTAAGTCCCTTGCATAGCAATTAAAGTCACATGTCAAGGAAGAATATATTGCACAAACACAGATGGAAACATGAGAGGTCATTTTGGACGCAGAATTCCCTGACATGAAGGTACTTGTAGGGTCAGATGCACCAGACTCGGTCAGACCCGATCTGGTCAGCTTTCTCAAAACTAAAATGTCCTGTTTTGCTTGGTCACATTTTGATATAACTGGTATAGATGCTGATATTATAACTCATAAGTTGAATATTGACAAATCATTTAAGCCTGTACAAAGAAAAGAGAAGAAAATTTGTGCAGAGAGGCATGAAATCATCAACCAAGAAGTTGACAAGCTATTGGACATGGGAATGATCGGGGAAGTAATGTACCCCGATCGGCTTGCAAATGTAGTAGTCGTCCAAAAGAAAAACGGCAAATGGAGAGTTTGTGTAGACTACACCGACCTAAACAAAGCCTGCCCAAAAGATCCATTTCCCCTGCCACACATCGATGCAATGGTGGATGCCACTGCAGGCCACGAGATGTTAACATTCATGGATGCCTCCAGCGGATTCAATAAAATAAAGATGCACCCCTGCAGATCGGGAAAGCACAACTTTCATCACCGAAAGAGGAATATATTGTTATACTGCTATGCCCTTTGGATTAAAGAATGCAGGTGCAACCTATCAAAGGCTAGTCAACATGATGTTCAAAGACCAAATAGGAGATACCATGGAAGTCTACATAGATGACATGGTAGTCAAGTCAAAAAAGGCAAAAGACCACGTCAAAGACCTGGAAGTAGCCTTCCAAATAATGGAGAAATTCAATATGAAGCTCAATCCACAAAAATGCCATTTTGGAGTCTCAGCAGGCAAATTCTTGGGCTATATGGTGACAAAAAGAGGAATAGAAGCCAGCCCTGAACAGATCAAAGCTATCCTTGAGCTAGAACCACCAAAGACGGTCAAAGACATACAAAAGCCGATTTGGAAGAATAGCGGCCCTGAACGAGTTCATTTCAAGATCGTCGAGAGAGGTGCAAATCATTCTATAGTCTGCTAAGGAAGAACAAAGACTTTCAATGGACCCCTGATCATCAGGCTGCCTTTGAGGACCTGAAAATATATCTATCCTCTCCTCCTTTGCTGGCAAAACCAGTCAAAGATGAACCCCTGACAGTATACATGTCAGTCACAGAAACTACTGTCAGTGCAGTCTTGGTCAAAGAAGCAGACGGACAACAACACCCTGTCTATTACGTAAGTAAAAGTCTACTAGATGAAGAGATCAGGTATGGCCTACTTGAAAAATATGTTTTAGCTTTAATTATGAGTTGCACAAAATTAAGACCATACTTTGAAAGCCACCCTATAATAGTCAGAACCAATATTCCTATCAAGTCTGTACTTAGGAAGCCAGAATTGTCCGGACGAATGTGCAAATGGTCGGTCCAGCTAAGCACATACAACATAACATTTGAACCAAGGACAGCAATTAAGTCATAAGCACTAGCAGACTTTGTGGCTGATTTTAGTCCAACCCTAGAACCCGACCTAATAAAAGAAGTAAATAAACTGACCAGCAACCAAACAGACCTAGAATGGACCCTATTTGTCGATGGTGCAGCCAACATGAGAGGCACAGGCCTGGGGGTAGTACTAAAATCGCCACAGGGGGATAAGATAGTACAAGCTATAAGCTGTGCATTTGAGGCTACCAACAATGAGGCAGAATATGAAGCCCTAATAGCTGGATTAAAGGTATGTATTAACCTTGGTGTGTAAAACCTAAAGGTACGTACTGATTCCCTTCTTATTTCCAACCAAGTAAACGGAATATATACTGCAAAAGACTCAAAAATGATGCTTTATTTGGAAGTTGTTCAAATTTTAAAATCAAAATTCCGCAATTTTAATATTTACCAAATTCCCAGGGACTTGAATACCCAGGCCGATGCCTTAGCCGGCCTAGGATCCAACTTCAGTCCCCTTGACTTCGACAAAATACCCATCGTACATTTATTAGAACGTGCAATAAATAAACAAGATGAAAGTTTCCCAATATATATTGCCAATTCTTGGACAAAACCCTACTACGACTGGCTACAACAGGGAATCCTTCCCCTAAATAAGCAAGATGCCAGAGCACTAAAAATAAAATTTGCTTCATATACTATTATTAACAACGTGCTTTTTAAGAAATCGCAGGCTGGGCCGTACCTCAGATGCCTGGAACCACAAGAAGCTGAACAGATATTATCAGAAATCCATGAAGGATACTGTGGAAATCATAAAGGCGGAAGGAGCCTGGCAAGCAAGGTACTCAGAACAGGTTATTATTGGCCCACCTTGAGGGCCGATTGCCTTGAATTTAGCTCTAAAGGTGAAGCTTGCCAGATTCACGGACCATATATCCATCAGCCATCTGAGGAACTACATTCCATATCCGCACCCTGGCCATTTATGAAGTGGGGCATGGATATAGTAGGGAAACTACCTCAAGCACCCGGACAAAAAAGTTTTCATGCTAGCAATGACTGACTACTTTTCCAAGTGGATAGAAGCGATTCATACATACAGCAAGTCAAGGAAAAAGATGTCATAGCATTCATCAAACACAACATCATATGTATATATGGCATCCCCTCTGAAATAGTATGCGACAATGGCATGCAATTTGTGGGAAAAAGAACAGCAGCCTTCTGTGCTCAATGGAACATCAACCTGGTAACCTCCACGCCAGGATATCCAAAAGCTAACGGTCAGGCGAGAATCCAAAGAACAAAGTAGTAATCAGTGCATAAAGAAGAAGCTAGAAAGAAGGAAAGGCAGATGGGTCAAGAGCTCCCCCGGTCCTCCGGGGGCTGACAGAACCACGCCTAAAACATCCACAGGCCAAAGCCCCTACTCCTTGGTCTATGGATGTGAAGCGATAATCCGGCCGAGGTCGACTTTCCATCAGCCCGGATGCGGCTGAACACAATAACAAGCAATATACCTCTAATGGAGGATAACCTGGACTTAACGGAAGAGCTAAGAGATGCAGACAGCATTAGATTGGCAGCATATCAGCAAAGAGTTGCAAAAAGCTACAACAAGACTTTCAAAGCCAGGGTATTCAGGGTAGGAGACCTTGTCCTCAGGAAAGTCTTCCAAAACACAAAAGAAAGGAATGCTGGCAAATTGGCCCCAACCTGGGAAGGTCCCTACCTGATTGACTCAATAGTCGGCCAGGGAGCTTATAGATTACAAACCCTGGACGGCGAAATGATCCCAAGAGCTTGGAATATTGCACACTTAAAACTATTTCACATATAAAATATATCTCCCAGTCCAGGTATAATTTTCACCTTAACATCTCTTGCCTGGCCTGATATGAAACTAAATGTATGATACTTGCCATTATATGAATAAATGCCATATATGATTTCTTCAATTATGTGCCCAAGTACTTGTCAATATTCTCATATTTACTTTTACCAAGTAGAATCTTCAATACTTGTTTTACATACTGCATTTTATTTAAAACAAATCTTAAAGATTGGGGGCCACCCCACCAATATCCAACTGATACCCAATTTTCAGTTGCAAAACAGGCCTTAAAATATTGAGCTCCATTTAATATACAAATCTGGAAAACCTCTTCCCGACTTGTATAACATAAATGGGTCATAAGCTCTCCAGACAGGCAGGGGACGTAAGCCCTCCAGACAGGCAATAACCCCACCCATAACACGATGAATCGGCGAGATCCAAGACAAAAACGGCCCGATCATCGAATAAGCGGAGATCCAGTAAAACATCTAATACTACAAAAGTACCCTATCGAAACACAAAAAGGAACCAACAAAGACCAAATATTTATTCATCCAAAATAGCCGGCCTTGCCTCATACTTAATAATTATCCATTCCGGGGACATCCCCCCTGGATGGGCAAAAAAATACCTAAATATCCATTCCAGGAACATCCCCCCTTGATGGGACAAAACCAAGAAGAAAAACATAAACCTAAGTAGGTTTTGAGCCAGTAACCGACTCACAACCATCCACCATTTCCTGATCACCAGATTTTTCCTTGGAAGGAGGAGAATCCACTTCTTCTTCTTGACCCATGTTGGCCAAATCAGGATACTGAGTGTCCAGTGCTGTCTCATCCCGGTCCGGATCCCAATTAGCCCGGTCAGATTCCGGATCCCTCATAGCATCAACCCGGCCTTTCCCAAAGAAGTACTGAGCGGCATCAGCAAGCCGCGCCTCCACTAATTCCTTTTCAAAGACCAAGCTCTTCATTCTTCCTCACTGATCCGCATTGCTCGCTTCTCAAGAACTTGACTCTCCCTTGACATGACCTCCAACTCTTGCCCGACAACCTTCTCAAAGCATTTTTGCAGCCACCTCACAAACTATAGCAGCCCTGGATGCCTCTCTAGCTGTCGCCAGCTGAGATTGAAGTACTACTTCATTACCCCTGGATGTGTGCAGCTCACAGTTAACCTTATCCAGTTTTTCCTCCAGGCTAGAAACCCTGGTTTGGGCATCCCTGAGTTGACAAGTAGTAGCCAACCCGACATCCAATCCCTACAAGAAACAAAATTAATCAGCCCAATATAAAGCAACACAAAGAGCACATAAACAATTAAAACATCCCTTTACAACTAACCTCCTTAGCTTGAGAAGCAAGTTCAGCAGCCTTTGTCACAAGAGAAGTCAGGATAGAAACCACTTTAGTAGAAGACTCAAGGGTATTAGCAGACAAAAGCTGGCCGCCCATTTTTGCAGAAAATTCATTTATCCATGCCCGGGCAGCATCCATATCGTCAATCCTAAAGAGACACTTGCTCGATACTCCCGATTGGTTGAGCCTGAATAGGCTCTTTCTCTCCCCCTTCCTCTTCAGGAATAACATCTTCCCTTCTCCTTTTAGAAGCCTGAACAACCTCCGGTGATATTAGCCTGGGCGGTTCTTGGGGAGGCTGGACATCAGAAACCAAAATATCAAGCGTCTTGTCACTCCCACTAGCCTCCTGGCTCTTGGACTGTTCAGCAATTCTAACTACCCCAGCCTTTAAGTCTTTTGCAGTAAAGCTGGCCAACCTAGCAGAAGACCTGAATACTGAATATACAAAGAATACACATAAATATCAGATGAGAAGCGATAACAAGATAACAATTGACAATAGAGACATATAGAAGACGTACAGGAAAGAGCAGTGGAGCTAGGCTTGCCTTTGGGTACTTTGACCACACTCAGCTTGGTCTTCATATACCGGGGCAATAAATCCTTGCCCAGACTAGCAGGCCAGGCCCTCTCTTCCTCAGGAATAGTAAGGAAGGCCTCTATCCTGGAAATAGCTTCCTCGTCAAGAGGATCAGAGTTCCAATCAGGAGCTGCAAAAATCATCAAAAACACACAGGTGAAACTCAAAACATCCTAATTTCGTATAATATATATTGCAAACTAAGAGTACAGGAAACCTACCACTCTCCAAGGGAGGATATCTCTGATAATCAAAGCCTGATCCCAGACTCTCAGTCCGGATGAACAGGAAAGTCTTTGCCCAACTTTTATCATCTCCAGAGTCCAGGTTAGTAATTAATGGAGACATTTTCGACTTGATTCTCAAATTAAAACGACCATTAACAGGATTTTTCATATGATATATTGCCTTGATATCATTAATAGTAATTACAAGATTGTGTTTAGCACATAAATTTTCGATGGAATGAACAAGTTTCCAAACCATTGGCATGATCTGAAAAGGTGATACTTCCATAGCACGAATGGTATCAATCATTAAAGGAGTAAAAGGTAACTTACAACCTGCTTTGAACACCCATTCTAAAATACAAAACCAACCAGGTGACACCCCAGTTAGCTCTGACTGGACAAGACTCAGGAATCCATACCTCAGTCGAATCAGGAATTAATTTCTTCTCCCTTAAAACCCTATCATAGTTTGTTTTCAATAAGTTTTCTTCAGAAAAGTAAGGATCCAGAGATTAAAGAGCAGAAAAAATAGAATCCTGATATTTAAAAGCTATAGCACGAACAGGAGGATCAACTTCAATCACCTCCTCCTCCTGAAAGTCTTTGGGTTAAGGTTCAGCAGCAGCTTTCTGGGGTGCAGAACGCTTTTTGGCTCCCATATCCTTTATTATTTAGTTTATTGTGATGAATTTTATTTTATAAAGTTAGTAGAATGGAGCTCCTGGGAAATAGGGGAGAATTTTAGAGAAAATTTAGCAAAGAAAGTGGAAGAAATTTGGTGAAAAACAATCTCATCACAAATACCGTATTTATAAAAGGGGAATAACGGTGCAAAAACCCTAGAAAATGCAAAACTGTCAGCATGACATCATTAGCCGTTATAGTGTTTAACGGTAACTAGGAGTCTAAGAGTCATTGAGAAAATATAACTCTCTTTATTGTTTAGCCCGGTAAAATTGACATCTCACCCCTGGCCTGATCCAGCACGGGTAAAATGTCAAGGGGCAATTGTTAGGCCCAGTTTAGCCTGGTCTGACTCTAACCTGGCCTGACCTTACTAGGCTGATTGAGGCAACCAGAGATCGGACAAATCTAACTACTATTTGGCTATTGAAGAATATTATAGTAAGCAGGCTACTAAATCCTGGAAGAGAAGCCTGATGGAAAGCGCAGAATAGCCTGGCACGACATTCAAACAGGCTGGATTAAGAAGATAAACAAGAAAGGTAGTTGTATGAGCTAATAACCACGTCCTATTCTCAAGGAAGACCAAGTCTAACTATAATACTATATCATTAATGAATCAAGACGTATAAAAGAATAAGAGCTATAGATTAGTTAAGAGTAGAACGAGTCAAACCGGATTAATAGGGAGTGTGCCCTATTAATCTGGCAACAACTCCGAGAAAAGAGAGGGACGTTGAGATCAATACAACGTTAACATTTGTAGGACTATAAATATTGTAATCTGGCATTTGTAAGTTCATTCATCATTCATTGATTTTTATTTAGGTACTCCACATTTTACCTTTCATTATTTCTCGCATATTCTTATTATATATACAAATTTATTCAGCTTATTAAAATAATACAAGTGATATTCTTTATAATTTGTCGTTGTTGTTAAGTCTATGTTGTAAATCACTGCTTTAATTGTTTCTAGCTATTTGAATCGATGCATTTAGCCTACTTAATATTGGTAAGCCTTGACCTAGACCAAAAGGTTGGAAGGGGTGAGACCCGCAGTGAACAATAAGATGCTTTAGTGAGAGCGAAAGTTAAGCTAATAGCATTTTAGGGCAAATTGAGACCGAAAGGAGATATTCGTTGCCCCTTAGACCGACACATCGACTAATTTGTGACCTTAGCTGCAATTGACTGACATTCATTGATGACCCGACAATCCTAGTTCTCTCTCTTTATTGTTAATCCCTTTATTTTTATCGCTCAATTTCTCTTGTCTCCTCTCTTAGTTTAGAAATCGTACTCAAACCCCCGTTACTCTTAGACTAACTTAAAATAGATAAATCTCATTTTTGCCTCTATGTGGAGATCGACCCGACTTCCCTAGCTATATTAGTTAGAGCCAGTTGGTTATTTTTGATAGGTATACGACTACCCTTTCAACCTCAACTCCCTTGTTTAGCCATCTGAGCTTGTAAGGGTTGGGGTGCTCCTGGGTGCTGAGATTGAGCTTATTAACCATAGTGACAGTTGCTACATTGGTGCAGCTTCCAACATCAATGATCAAGTTGCATACCCTGCCCAGAATAGTACATCTACTCCTGAAAATGAGGGATCTTTGATCCTCCTCCAATGGTGCCTGTTGAGAGTGCATTACCCTCCACAAAATCAGATTATGGCCTATATCAGGGTGAGCCAAGACCTATTCTTGGTTGGGTTCCTCCTCAAGAGTTGCCTCCTCACTCACTGGCTCCTCCTCATACTCAACTGAACCCCCTCTTTCCCACTCCTCTACTTCCATTGCTGTCAATGTTCTCTTAGAAGGGCAGTCCTTCCTGAAGTGGCCATATCCTTGGCATTTGAAGCATTTAATATTTTCTTTGGTCAGAGGTGAGTTGGACTTAGGAAACATAGGTGCCTTCCCCTTGTCTCCCCCTGTTTGGGACACTGGTTTAGGTGTTTCAACAATTTTAACACCAGTGTAGGGTCTAAATATAGGTTTGGGTTTGGGTGTAGCAGGTTTAGACTTTCCCATTTTCTCCACTCTGAGTGCCAAGTTGACAACATCATCATAAGACCAAAGGGGTTGCATCCTAACCTTAGTAGCAATGCTCTTATCAAGCCCTTCTAAGAACCTAGCAATCCTTTGCTCAGGCTTCTCATTTATCTCACACTGTAAGGTTAGCTGTTCAAACTCCCTCAAATAGGTCTCAAGGGGTCTCTCATCCTACCTAAGCTTAGAAAACTTAATGAACAGGTCCTGGGTATAATCTTTGGTAACAAACTTATCCAACAATTTCTTTTTAAGTTTAGACCAAGATTTGATAGCTTCCTTCCCTTCCCTTAATCTCTGATGTTTAAGGTTATCATACCATAGTGATGCATATCCCTTTAATATTAACACATCAACTTTACAAGCCTCAGCATCATTGTTATTTTTGAACTCAAATATTTTCTCAACATCCCTAATCCATTCTAGTAAGTCATCAGGGTTAAGACTACCAGAAAAATCAGGAATTTCTACCTTTAGATGTTTGTCTGTTTGTTCAAGAGTCTCCTCTTGTGTTCTGATGCTCTCCTCTGATTCTGATTCATATCCAGGTGGTGGTTGTCCTCTCCCTGCTCCCATGAAGAAGCCTCTACCTCTATCTCTTCCTCTAGCATGTGGCTGTCTCCTTGGATCATGGTTTGGAAATCTCTCCATCACCACATGAACAGCATTGAGCAGTGTGTCTACATTTCCTGCAAGTGTTTCTATTCTGGTCGCAATACCAGCAAATCTCTCTTCACTCATGGTTGTTTTTATGTTTTTAATGTAGGTAGGAATAATGATCTCACAGCTTCTCTCAACCCAAGACTAACACAAAGGTTGAATTGTGTTAAACCTGAGCTCTGATTACCAAAATGCAGTGTAAACCCTATGGACAGGCAACAATGGAACTGAAATTTCCAGGACACTTTAAAAATATCAAATGACCTTGAAAAATTCTGAATTTTTGTGATATTTTAGTTTAGATATCAAACTTAAACTGAGCCAAATTTCATGAATTTAGAAGAACTCTAAGTATTTTTTATATCAACTGTAACAGCCTGAAAATCCTGAGATTACAGACAACTGACTCAACTGGCCTTGTGACTGGTTTGTGTGAACAAAGGATATAGTTAAGACCTTAATTTACCACAAAAGGTTCACAAGAAATTGAAGATTATAACTTAACAAAATTCAGACTCAAATCCACAGTTGAACACATGATTAAGCTTGAACTTTTCTCAACACAATTAAACTGACCACAGATAGACACATGTTCAACTTAATGATGCCAAACTGAATTTGATCAATTAACCACAAAGATCATAGGTTAATTATCAGGACAGGGTTCCAAACTACAGTTTAAACACAAGTTTGAAAGAAATGAGAGAAGTCTCAAGGCTAATTTTCATTCAAAAACAATCTGCTATCTTCAGTTGGAACACAAGTCCTTATATAGGCCTTGTTCTTGAGTTACAGTTCGAAACCTAACAATCCAAGGGCCAAGATTTAATCTAGGATGAGTACAAACTGTCTTAAATATATTATAAGCTGGAAAATAAAATTACTAGGTGAAAAAAAACAACAATGGGTAAAAATAGACTGAAAATATAGCAAGGGTGCAGCCTGGTGCTTTGTCATTTGTGAACAGGTTGCTGTTGCTATTGTTGGCTAGCTGAGTGGCTTCTTGTAGTTTTCTTGCAGTTGATTTCGTGGAAGAATGTGCAGTGGTCCTCCTGCAATAGCCTCACAATGGCCTCACCAAAAACAGAAAATATGGTTTATGCTTTATCAACTCCTTATAGCAGCATGTGACTAATGTTCTTGCTTGTTTTTTATGCTGAATTTTCCCTTGCATTTCTTGGCTGATCTTGGATGTTTGAGACTTGTGATGGACTTAGTTGAGGCCTCCTCCAGCTGGCCATATGGGCAGCTGAAAGCTAGACCTGGTGAACCTCTTGACTGGTTGAGTTAGGGGTGGTTCAGTGGATGTTGCTTGGACTTGGACTGTGGTCTGGTCAGGGTTGGGAGCCCCTGATCCAGCTCCTGCTGCAGATCTTGTTGTCAATTGTCAGAAGTCCAAATAGCGAGAACAACCTTGAAAAGTCAGTCATTGTGAATTCTACAAATAGAGTCTGAGTACTTTGTGGTAAGGATAAGATGGATTGCAAAGGAACTAAAAGTAAATCCTTTCACCATGGATCTTATCACAAGTTATATGATAACAGTGGGAGCATCTTTCAAGTTAAAGAGCTCAAACCTAGCATCAAATCTAAATGAGTTCATAGAAATTTCATGACATTCAAAAATACATCGAAAGAAGGAAATTGCAATTTATGAAGTTGGAATGATGGTTATATTGTATACTCTCCAACCAAGTTTTTCTTGCAGGTTTGATGAAACCACCATGTAGTTTCATGGATTTTATTCACCTTGGATTATATGATATGAAGTATAATATTATATTGATTATTCATATATGATAATCACATTTATCGTTTGAGTTTTATTTTATTACTCTTTTATTACTTTGTTTAATCTAAATAGGGTGTAAGGACAACGTTGAACCCTATTAAAGTGAACTGGATTAACATAGTATTAGCCCCTAGTCACTTATATGAGGTGACGTCTCCTAGTGACTAGAGTGTGAGTCGGTTGATGGCAAGTTCATGTAAGAAATCATTAATCTCATTATTTAACATATTCATATATGTGACATTTTAATTTAGTCATAAAATTAAAACTAGATCTTATGCATACAAACTTGAATAAGAATAGAGAAGAAATCGTCTTTCTTACTATGGGAGTTTCAGATTTTTTGGGCACCAACAAGATCTCCTTCTTGTTAGTTCTTGAGCTTCCTTATAATGGATAAACAAGGTTCAAAATAGAACCTCTCTCAAAAGCATATACCCAAAGAAATTCCCTTAATAACTTATATAATTGTGAACTAGTAATAATATAAGTTTTACTTCAAATTTGACACAAAAATTAATTTTTTCTCTTGAATATTTCGGTCAAGAGAGGATTGATTTGTGTGGCTTTTGTTTCTCTAAGTTTTCACAAATTATAGAGAGAATATCATTTTCTTACACTAGAAAAATATGAGAATAAAGTTGTGAATGAATGATGGAGGAAAAACTCTATTTTCCTCTCTTGGAAAAAACCGGTTGGAGGAGCTTATTGGGGAGCCAATGCATGGATCCAACTTTCTTCCCAAGAAGTGTAGGCTTGCATGGCTACTAGTTAGTTTTCATCATTGTGTTTTCCACTAAAAATAAAAACACAATATAAACCTTATACTCCCTCCATATTTTCGGCACATACAAAATAAAATGGAAGGTCCATTTTATTTTGTCATTTGTCAATTGTGACATATGTGACATGTAACTTGACATGTGAATTTGTAATGTATTTTTAACATATTAAAAATCAACATACTCATAAAATACGTCATATACAAAATCCACTAGTAATTCGTAATCACTTGTACCAAAATGATTTATCAAATTATAAACTACAACGTCTTGTATTTATAATAAATTATTCATCCAATTTCAATTTCAATTGTTTCGTAAACAATAACTTTATCTAAGTAATAAAACAATTCGATTACTTAGACCGTATCCAAGTTAATCGAATTATAATAAGACACGTTAATCTTACTCACAAATCATCCGTCAATTTTAAGCAGTTTAATTAACTCGTATCGGCATACGATTAATTAAATAATCAATTAAGAGTATTTCCCTATAGGTATGACCTAAGGGGATCAACTGATCACCACCGTCGCACGACAGTAATGTCAAACTCAAGTCAGCCAATCATTACCGATATGTGTGGACCAGTTGACTGTAAAATATTACATCCCACATGTATTCTTAAAATGAGATTTAAACATGTGATCATCATGATCGACAGTTGTGATCTCATTATTGTCGGAGGACACTTATTCCAATAATCTTCCACTTGTCCTCGACAAGTGTGCGTCACCAATTCTCTTGTCCTATTACTATCTCCCACTCAATCCAAGGTGTCTTTCAGGTCGTACTTGCAAGTGATCATATCGAGAGTGGTTTCCTCGATCTGGAGAATAACTGATTGATCGGAATTAGCTACCATAGATACCTTCCGAGCGTGGCCACGCATTTCCAGTTCATTACTCCTCGAGTGGCCCTGAGATATTGTTTTAACCCTGACAAGGGGGTGGACAATTCCTATCGCACTATTCCCTTCGACTAGCGACAGCCATCATAACCCAAAATATGCCCATTTGACTCCATTTACGAAGGTCGTAGTAACATAAATCAAAGTTAATCTGAAACTGTGCCACCTTAGGCGAACAGTCTTTAGTCAAAAGAATCGACTCATTAGAATACTATAGTAGCTCTCGCCACGACCAGGCTATATAATATTGCTAGAACTCTATAAGCGGTCATAAGGCCCGACAAAGTGTTCCTAACAGTCTGCCTATGTGATCGACTAGCTAGTCATCTCACATGACTCTATGGCACTTGAACTTGCCATCAATCGCATCACACTCTAGTCACTTCGAGACGTCACCTCATACAAGTGACTATGGGCAAATACAATGTTAATCCGAGTTCACTTTAACGGGGTTCAAAATTGTCTTTACAACCCGTTTGGATGTAACAAGGTATAAAAGGATTTTTCAGATTTAAAAACTCGAACGACAAATGTGATTATCTCATATGAATAGTCAATACTTGATTACTACTTCATATTTTTATAATCAATTTTCATCATATATGTAGTTGTTCATCTCAATTGCAATTGAAATGACATATGACATGACTCATCATGTTAAGCCTATGAGAAGGCTTTGGTTAGTAGGTTTTATCAACTTCTTGTACCTTACTCAACCTTACTACATACTCGTTTTCCTTTGTAATGTATACATTTGCATTACAAAACTTTCTGAGTACGTGTCTAGATCCAATTTAGACATAAGCTCTCTAATCTTAGAATAGCTCCCACTGTTTTCACAGTGTGCGGGACCCATCCCTCTTGCACATCCCATGATTGCAAGTGTACTCAATTTCCGTTGTAAATATTTCTCATTGTTCTTTATTGCCTAGAACGATTCTAGAAAATCTATTTCTTAAATAACATAGCCACAATGGTATCTTAACCATCCTAATGTGTTTTGATTATGGTTTTGTCAGAAACCATGCGCAATCTCAATTGTCAATTGTCATTTGTGTAACACCCTTACACAAAATTGCATCAAAAACACTTTGCATTACATCCTTAATGCTTCTGCAAGCACTTAAGGGTAATCTTTATGGCTTACTTGGTAACTATTACTTAAATTAGATTTGAAACAATTCATCATACTCAAAGTATATGAAGTGTTATACATCATTTCCTATTTAATTGATTCGGCAGCGGAAGCAAATGGAATCAATCAAATATGTTCAACTCGATTGAACTAATCAGAATCTTATCAACATAAGACTTCTTATTTGACGCTAATATCATGTGGATTTATCTACATAAATCTGGATATTAAAGATGTATTATATTACTCCAAGTCTTAAATCATTCCCAATGATCAATATGTCATCCATATATTAGACTAATTAAAATTACCGTAACTCCCACTAAACTCCATGTATAAACACAACTTCTCGACTTATCGAGAAAAGTTTTATAACATGATCAAAACATTTATTCCAACTCATTGATGTCCTACTTAAGACCCTCTCTTAAGTTTCACATTATCTTAGGATTGCAAGAATCTACAAAACTCAAGACATGTATTGAATACATTCCTTCTAATTGAAGAAGTGGGTTTTAGATTCACTTGCTGTATATCTCATAATGAAACACAATCCCTAAGAAGATCCAAATAGACTTAAGCATTTCAACTAGTGCAAAACCCTTTGCCACCAATCAAGCTTTGATATCTAACAATTCACTTGGAATTTATTTCGGATTTTCATGGCTCTAAGCCTTGTATTGAGTTGTGACTTAAACACTCTCATGTAAGTCATATGTTCATTACTTTCCAGAGGTAATCAACTTGAATCAAACAATTTCTTTGTAAGTTGCAAGCTCTTTACTTTCTAAAAGTAACACTAATTCATCATCTTCAACAAGTGATGACTTTAACCTCCTAGGTTTTGAAGAAACAACGTTTTACACAAAACGTCTCATGTAGCCAAGAAAGACCAGTTTCTTGCGACATAACATTCTTTGTGGCTCTTGAATAATTTCTCCCACTCTGTCTTCTAGAAATAAACTTGTATTCTAGAAAGACAGCTTCACGAGCCACAATCCCGTTGTACTCGTGATTAAAGTAAAGAAAAATGAGCATTTGTTTCTTTTGAAAACATACATACATGTTACCCTACCATTTCATATCTCATATGATTCGTTTTAGATTTAGTGGAAAAAAAATAATTTAGACAAAATGATAAAATCCCCAAAAGGATCAAGTAACTCAAAGTAACTTGATCGAAGTCCAAACCATATCGAATAACGTTTGATTTTTATCCAACCACACATTATCCCATAATGTGTGTTAAGAGAGATTAACTTGTGATACTATATCACATTTCATTTGGCTTATATCAAAGTCTTCACTTTGATAATCCCATCACGACTAAATCGTGATTCCTTGAACTCTTTGAACTTCTTCAAAGATTTCTCTATTTACCTTATTAAGTGAACACATTAGCGTCAACTTAAATCGTTGGTAAAATAAAATGATCAACCTATTTTGGATCACTGATTTACAACCTCGATCTCCTTTTCAACCAAAAGGCACGAGACATCTTGCTTTGAATACAAGATACGCATATACCATAAGATCTAATGGTTTCAAGAGTACTTGATAACTCTTTGCGTTCATTATTCCAGAATCTAAGGTTCAATCTTGGGTTACCAATTTGAGTTTTGCATCATCTATATGATATATCATTCTAGTTTGGTTTAGAATATAATCACCTTGATAATGGGATAGCCATACATCAAATCATGGTGTATAGGGTCAAAAAAGTGAAACCTCTTTTGTATCTTAACAAGTTTATATTCTTATTTAGAGTTTATGCACTTAATAGTCACAATTAAGTACAACTCTAAACCCAAAAGCTAGATTGAGTACACAATGACTCTATCTCTCAACATCATTGTTGCTAGTCGTCATATTCTAATCATCTTATGTATCAAATACAATGATGAAAACCACCACCGGTTTCTAATATTGACGAAGTAGTACTAGCAAAATTTATGTCAATCAAATAAACATTTAAAGAAGAAGGTCCCATTAGATGTCCCACAACTAACTTGTTGATTCTTCAATAATTTGGGGTAGTTTCCTTTCTAGCGTCCAACAATTAAGACAATGGAAACTTTATCGGTCGGGATTGATAGGTTTAGTATCGTTATTCTCAATAAGTTTACTTTTAACATTACCTTGTATCAATTCCATTCTAAATTTACCCTTTATAAAACCTTATCCTTTTCTTAACGGTTTAAGAGAATGCTCCCACTCATTTCAATGAGTCTTTGCTAAGAGAAGCAAAATTGAAATTCATGAAGACTACTCTTCATTCGTTTGTTTAGTCTTAAAACTTTCATTGAAGTGGTTGCGGTATTTTGGTCAATTTTGATTTCAAACAAATCTAGTTACCAAAATGATGTAACGTTTCAAAGTACTTAGGCCATGTTCTTTCTGGCTTATTTTCAGCCCATTTCAGTTCAGCTCAGCTCTCTTGATTCGATTCGATTCGATTGATTGATTCGGCTCCATTCGATTGATTGATTAAGTTCAGTTCTCCATTCATTGATTGATTCGATTGATTCACTTATTCGATTTGATTGATTGATTGATTCACTCCATTAAGTTCAGCTCATTTCAGCTTTACTAATTTAAATAATAGTTATTATTAATTTTGTTAACAATAATACTATTTTTTTTAATATTAATATTATTTATTATTTATTATTATTATAATTATAGTTAATAATATTGTTAATAATAATGTTAATAATAATTTATTTATTATTATTATTATTATTATTATTATTATTATTATTATTATTATTATTATTATTATTATTATTATTATTGTTATTATTATTATTATTATTATTATTATTATGATGATGATGATGATGAAGAAGAATATTATTATTAAAATGAATAATAATGTTATTAATGTTAATGTTATTGTTGTTGTTGTTGTTTTTTTTTTTTTGTTGTTATTATTATTATTATTATTATTATTATTATTATTGTCGTTGTTATTATAATTATTATTGGTATTATTATTAAAATTCATAACATTTATTATTAATATTATTAATGAGGCACGCCCAACCGACTTGACTTACTTGCCAATACGGGGTCTTACAAGTCAACAAGCTTGCCAACATGGTTACAAATTCGCTTGGTATCCTACGAATCACGAATCGTTAAAAGCGAATTCTATCAAGTGGATTACTTAAAATACATGTAACACATTTTCTATAACCGAATCGCGAATCGGTAAGGCGTATTCATAGCGAATATGGTAACCGTGCTTGCCAAACCATCATTTGAGGTACACATAGAAACCTATAAATATCTCACTATTCACCAATCAATGGTAAAAACTTGTCACCAACAACTTCCTCTCTCTAGAAGTAAGACTACTCGAGCTACTACAAGAGGGCACAGAGACCTTAGCTTCAAGCAAGGTCCCGACTATCCACCAAGATCAGTAAGGTAAACAGAGAAGGACCTTTGGCGTACCCTCTGAGGCCTTTGTTACGCGTGAAAGATCCATCCGAAGAGAGCAAGAATAGGCTCGAGGTGCCATCTGAGAGGAGGGTGTTGACTCGACCTGAATTCGAGCAACGCTTACTTGAGTGTTTTTATTCTAAACAAATATTTTACTAATATCATTATTAATATGACATTATTATTTATTATTGTTATTAAAAATATTATTAGTAAAAATATTAATAATTATAGTTGATAATAACAATAATATTTAATAATAATAATATTATTATTATTATTAATATGATTATTTGATTCAATTCACTCAATTGACTTTATTATTGATTCGATTGATTATTAGCTCTATTCATTCAATTGATTGATTCATTCATTGATTGATTGATTTGATTCGGCTCCATTGATTGATTGGTCATTCGATTCGATTGATTCGGCTCCATTGATTGATTCGGCTCTAAAAAGCCAGAAAGAACAGGGCCTTAGTCAATTAAGCATATGAGAAACAATTCATTGTAAGTAGATATGTTAGTCAAGAATCAAAAACCCTTTTGATCACGAATAACTTTTATCTATACTCTTTACAAGAGATCCTTAGCAATTGTTCATATGAGGTTTTAGAAGCAAATTCATATTTGTCTTTAGTTACGATGTTTTAATGGAGATTTGAATAAAAAAAATCGACATGATATCGTATATGAATTGTGGTAAAGAAATAGAACAATATGATAACGGAATAGTGGAAAACTTAACATTTATCGTTTTATTAATACTTGTAAATAACAAGTAAAGCATTTACATAGTGACCTCCACCCAACTATGATAAATGATTCCAAGATCCAAATTCATATTAACTTGGGGCACGGTGTGCCGAAATACCCTTTATTAACATAACTCGGTGGATTAACTCTTTAATCGATTCTACTTTTAGAACTCTTGGTCGATAAAATTACATTAATATTTATCTCTAGCCCGAAACACATCCGGAAATCGTCGTGAATACTTTCGTTGAGTTCAATCCAAATTTCGAATAAATGTGTCCATGATCCAAATTCATATTAACTTAGGGCACGGTGTGCCGAAATACCCTTTATTAACATAAATTCGGTGGATAGACATTTATCACCCACTTCCCCTACGTAACAAGGTTTGTACCCCGGTAGGGCCGAGTGCACTCCCTCATGAAATAGGTTTTCATGGTTTCTACTTTTTGGTAAGGCTAAGTCTCAATTGTTTATTTAGCGAGAGGTCATGTCAATTTATTATCTATCACGTTTTAAGTGAACTAAAGCGGTGAACTACGATAATTGTAATTGACACGGTCGATAAACTCGATTAAAATGCATGTTTAGTTATGGCGATTTAGCGATGCATGCAACATATAAATAAAATGCAAAGCATAAAAAAATCCTAGTATGGCCTTCCTAAAATAGTAAATCTAATAAACTATTACAAATTCGGAAACCAACTCCTTTGGTCCCTTGAGCTTCGATCTTGGCACGCATTTTAAGGCAATACTTTCTTTGAAGGATCGCCTTCTTGAATGGCACCGTCTTCAAAGAACTCCGGAATAATAAAATTACAAAATGAATTACATAATTTTCTATTATACATTTGTAATTAAAATAAAAATAAATCTATTAAATTATAAAACGGTGATACAAGATCACAATAATTACAACCGAATCGATATTCCCATACATTTCGGGTAATACCAATTAAAACTAAGGCCATACTATATAAAATTACATAATTCAAAAATTACATATAATTAAAATATGACAATAATAAATAAAATGCAGCATTATAATATGTACGAGCATGCCAAATTTTATGCTAAATCGCCTTTAAGAGCTAATATCGTATATTAATCGGTTTTTACGGATTTGCATGATTTAACCTTTTAAAATCACAATAATTACATAAATTCATATTTATGTACAAGTTAATTACCCTAACCATCTTAGGACTCAAAATGAGTCTCCACTAACATTTGATAATAATTAAACTTAATTTCTTAATATTGTTCATAAATGGACTCAAAAACACAAAATTATGCTATAAACTTCAAATTAAATTATAAAAATTTCAAATAATTTCAAAATTTGAAATTTAAACTCATGAACATTCTGGAAAAATACCATGACACTCATAATATTCAAAACTTAGGTTAAATATTTCAAAAATTTATCGAGAAAAACAATGTTGCGGTTTATCGGTTTTAACAATTATGACCCTAAAAATATGAGAAATATTATATTCATCAAATTTTCACTTTTAGATCTGAAATATATAATAAAATGCAACATGTGACGTTTTTCCTTTAGTCATGAAGTATGTTTTAGCATTATTACTAATTATAGTCACTATTTATGTGATTTTTCATCAAAAATTCATAAATCATGCATAAAGACTTAATTATAGCCAAATATTTTACACACATCTTTTAAAATTGCATGTGACAACATACTAAATTTCCATGACCAGATTCGAAATATAACTCATATTAACCTATTTACCCATTTAAATACGATTTTAACTTGAAAAATCCATATTTCGAGCAAAACAACTCATTTTATCATGAAACTTTACAGGCCATCAGTAGACAATATATGTGAAAACATATCCAAAAATCACTGAAACATTCGAAGTTTAGCTAATTTTCGTCCAAAAATGACATTTTTTATCATAAAAATCACATTTTAATGCCAATATTATATAAAATGAACAATAAAATCCATAAATAATCCAAAATGTCCTAAAAATCACTTAGGACCAGAAACTTTTAACATACAAAGTTATTTTTAGGTTTATCTTCATAAATCCATATTAATTAGTTTTGTATGTTAATCTTATAACTCGGAAAAACTATAAACCGATTTGCATGCAAACAACCTAAGGCTCATGATACCGCTTGTTAGAAATCATTAACCTCATTATTTAACATATTCATATATGTGACATTTTAATTTAGTCATAAAATTAAAACTAGATCTTATGCATACAAACTTGAATAAGAATAGAGAAGAAATCGTCTTTCTTACTATGGGAGTTTCGGATTTTTTGGGCACCAACAAGATCTCCTTCTTGTTAGTTCTTGAGCTTCCTTATAATGGATGAACAAGGTTCAAAATAGAACCTCTCCCAAAAGCATATACCCAAAGAAATTCCCTTAATAACTTATATAATTGTGAACTAGTAATAATATAAATTTTACTTAAAATTTGACACAAAAATTAATTTTTTCTCTTGAATATTTCGGTCAAGAGAGAATTGATTTGTGTGGTTTTTGTTTCTCTAAGTTTTCACAAATTATAGAGAGAATATCATTTTCTTACACTAGAAAAATATGAGTATAAAGTTGTGAATGAATGATGGAGGAAAAACTCTATTTTTCTCTCTTAGAAAAAACCGGTTGGAGGAGCTTTTGGGGAGCCAATGCATGGATCCAACTTTCTTCCCAAGAAGTGTAGGCTTGCATAGCTACTAGTTAGTTTTCATCATTGTGTTTTCCACTTAAAATAAAAACACAATATAAACCTTATACTCCCTCCATATTTTCGGCACATACAAAATAAAATGGAAGGTCCATTTTATTTTGTCATTCGTCAATTGTGACATATGTGACATGTAACTTGACATGTGAATTTGTAATGTATTTTTAACATATTAAAAATCAACATACTCATAAAATACGTCATATACAAAATCGACTAGTAATTCGTAATCACTTGTACCAGAATGGTTTATCAAATTATAAATTACAACGTCTTGTATTTATAATAAATTATTCATCGAATTTCAATTTCAATTGTTTCGTAAACAATAACTTTATCTAAGTAATAAAACAATTCGATTACTTAGACCGTATCCAATTTAATCGAATTATAATAAGACACGTTAATCTTACTCACAAATCATCCGTCAATTTTAAGCAGTTTAATTAACTCGTATCGGCATACGATTAATTAAATAATTAATTAATAGTATTTCCCTATAGGTATGACCTAAGGGGATCAACTGATCACCACCGTCGCACGACAGTAATGTCAAACTCTAGTCAGCCAATCATTACCGATATGTGTGGACCAGTTGACTGTAAAATATTACATCCCACATGTATTCTTAAAATGAGATTTAAACATGTGATCATCATGATCGACAGTTGTGATCGCATTATTGTCGGAGGACACTTATTCCAACAGTTCAAGTGTCATAGGGTCATGAGAGATGACTAGTTGATAACATAGGAAGACTATATGGGACACTCTGTTGAGCAGTGACCGCTTATTGTGTTCTTGAAATTCATATAGCCTGGTCGTGGCGAGAGCTACTATAGTATTCTTGTTGAGTCGATTCTTTGCCTAGAGACTGTTCGCCCAAGTCGGCACAGTTTCTGATTGGCTTTGATTTTTGCTCTACGACATCCCAATATGGAGTGCAAATGGGCATCTTTTGGGTCATCATGAACTGTGGTTGTACAAAGGGAACAGTGCGATATGAATTGTCCACCCCCTTGTCAGGGTTATCTAAATCTCAGGGCCACTCGAAGAGTAGTGAACTGAAAATGGATGGCCACGCTCGGAAGGTATCTACGGTAAATAATTCCGGCCAAACAGTTACTCTCCAGATCGAGGAAACCACTCTAGATATGATCACATGCAACTACGACCTGCAAGACACCTTGCATTGAGTGGGAGATGTAATAGGACAAGAGAATTGGTGACTCACACTTGTCTCGGACAAGTGGGAGATTGTTGGAGTATGTGTCCTCAACAATAGTGCGATCACATATTTAAATCTCATAATAAGAATATATAAGGGATGATATAGTATATAGTCAACTGATCAACATTTAACGGTAACGATTGGCTGACTCGAGTTTGACGTTACTGTCGCTTGACGGTGGTGATCAGTTGATCCCTTGAGGTCACACCTATAGGATGAAACCCAAATTATTAACTGATCAAATGTATTTGATACAGGTTGATCAGTCCCTAATATTTATATATATATATTTGATGTATATATATTTAGTTGTGTGAGTTTGTTGAATTCGAGTTTAGAACTCGAGTCAACACAAGTTTATTATTCAATTATGCAATGATTGACTAATGAAATTTTATCTTATTGTAATGTGATTAAATAAGATTTAATTTAATTCGTTAAATTAATCGAGGTTTTGTATTTTTAGAGGTAGAGGTTATTTGCTGATTATATTTTACAAAGGGTTGTAAATTAATTTACTTGGACATTAAAGGACTCATTATATTTTAATATAATGACATAATTATCACTTAAGAGTTAAGTGTATATTAATTATTAGTTTATATTATATAATTGTTATATGATCAAACTAATACTTATTTATGTAAGATAAGTAAATATATGACTCTTATATTTGTGTGACAAACATTACAAAATCAAAATGTTCAATTTTATACATGTTAGCCGAAATACTTATGTTGTTGAACAACATTTTTATTTTTGCATTTTATTTTCTAATCAACTTGCATGTAATCATCACCTAGTTTCATGCTTATGACAATAACCTACTCTAATATAATCATTACCTATTTTGCATGGATTAAAATAAGAAAAAGTAATTGCCCACTATTGGACATGTGGTGCAGGTTTTGGTGCCTTTTTAAGGGCATTTTTTTTGCTCATTTTTCTCATTCTAATCTTATGCAATTATCTCTCTATATTATACACAACCACATTATTATTATCTAATTACTAGAGTAGTAATAAAAATAATATTAAGGGATTAATTCCTTAATAATATCTAGTTAATATTATTAACGATTATTTGGGTAAAATCTTGGGTGCAATCAAAAGGAGAGTTTCTAATTCAAAACATAGAGGATCATCCTTATATTCATAGCTCAAGAACAAGGTTGGAAGGAGTCCTTCCTTCTGCCCATATTTCCATTTATTCAAATATAAGGAAAACATTGTTTTCTCTCTTTATTATTGTTTTTGTTTGCATGCAACTAGATTCTCATCATCTAATTTAACAAGTAACTTAGATCTATATTAGAAGAGTCTAATAAGAGGGTTAAAGAACCTAACATGCACATCCATTAGTTTAACCTAACACTGAATTTTGCTAAGTCGGTTGTTTATGTTATTACCAAGAAATTGGTGTCAAAGTTACATTAAAGTTGATTAGCATGAAAGACGGAAATTAAACTTTCATTTACCGAGTTAGGTTTATGGTGCTTACCATGATCCTTTTGTTTGAAAAAGAATATAAAAATAAAGTGCAAAATGTGCACTCGTCAATCTCAACCGTAAGCATTAGGATTAACCGTAATCGGGATCGTCCTAGATAAGTGCTAAAAAAGAAGCAGAACAGTGCCAGACAGCCCCTTGGGGCACGAGCCATATGGCGTGACAATGGGCTTTGTCCAGATTTGTGAAAATTGGAAAACAACAGGTTCATTGAGGCGCGAGCCAAGCGACGGTCCCAGTGAGCCTTCTGGGTTTTCAAAAGGTTGTTAAAACCGTCTTAAAAGGTTATTAAAAACCGCTTTTGTTGAAAAGATTGTTAAAACCGCTTCTGTTGAAGAGGTTGTTAAAACCGTTTTTGTTGAAAATGTTGTTAAAACTGCTTTTGTGCTAATGTTTTGGGTATGATTTGCGCGACTCAGGATATTTACCATGATGTTGGTGATATTCCGCGTCGGGCTCGGGTTTGCAAGCTTGACATAAATAGTTTGTAAATAAAAGTGTAAAATGTGTATGCTTAGCAGTTTTGTCACCATACTCGAGTTGAATCGACAGGGTACTTATGTTAACCAAGGTGATATGCAATGCGGCCAAGATGAAAATAAAAGAAAATTAATAAAATGAAGATGTTTGATATGAACTAATTATGTTAAGTTCATTGCCTTGTAATTGGTCAATATTTATCACCGTACTCGGAATTAAACCGACATGGTATGTATGAACCAAGGATGATTATTGATATGACTAAAATACTTGCAAATATAAATAAATAAAGAAAGTAATAAATAAAAGAAATGGTTAGTCAAATACCCATGAATTTGTAATTAACCAACAATATTATCGTCACACGGGATAAAACCGTCATGGTATAAGGAACAATGGTCTAAAATATTTGTCATAAAAATGAATTAAGGTTGTAAAAAAACGTAAAAAGAAAGAAAGTAAAAGAAAATTGTTGAGGAATGATGAACTCAAGCGTTTGAGTCCATGACCTGAGTAGCCCATTGGGGCGCGAGTCTCCTGGTGTGACAAGGAGCCTCTGTCTCAGGCCAAAACTCGGTTTTGGCTCGATCATTCCATGTTTTGAATCATGTTATACATAATTCATGCTTATAAAGTCATGAAAATAGTAAACAAAACATGAAGTGGAAGAGTTTGTTACACCCTCATACTTACATGTTCGGTTGCTTGCGAGAATCGACAAAGTGTTAAACTCGTGAGTCGGAAAACTCGATTTAAAACAAATTTTGTAAGAAAGAGTGTTGTTTTTAGTTGTTGATTGGGTGTAGTTGGTCTAAATGGTCGGTCAAGTTTTTTTAATGCACGATGACGGTAACAAAAAAAGTGTGTATGGCTCGTATTTTGGATCGGTAGGTCCAAAACACGTGTCGGTTTTTGAGTTATGAAGTCGAATCTAGAATCTTAAGGCAGAAAAGAGGAGGCGGACTCTCGCGTGAGTAGAAAATGGTGGTGCAAGAGGGGGGTATTTATAGAAGATTGTGTGGCGTTGGTTGCTCTGTGCGGTTTTTGGCGACGTGGCCTGAGGAAAGGTTGAAGAGGCGCGAGCCTAGTTACGTGGCAAGGGGACGTGTTGTCCCTTTCACAGCTTGAATTTTCCTCTTTGTTCCATCCTATGCTTTTGGTTGCTTGTGACTTGTGGTTTATGCTAATTTACCATGTACAATAGCATGTGAGTGCTACTTAGGGTGAGTTTTTTTTGTGTGCTTGACTCGAGTCTGACCCGTGTTGAGTCGACATTTGAATTTTGAGTCGGTTTTGGGCCTGGTGTCGGTTTTTGACTCTAATTAGTGTCGTTTTCACGACGTCGCCGTGCATAAAACATTCTAGGTATTTTTAAACTGTTTTAAAATATTTTTTATTTTCGAAATCGTTTTTTGATTTTTCTGACGTGCTCTCATACAAACTATCAATTAAACGCAACGATTTCCGAAACATAATGTAGTCCGATAATCATCGGGTGTTTGTTGAGATTCCGCAGCTACCGGGTATCTACATGGACACACATGTGGTACCGAGCCCTGGCGCTAACCAAACACCTGCCAGGCGTCGTGACACCACACGAGCCCCTCCACACTCAAGTCATTAACGTGCATGTCCCTCTTGAAGTGGAAAGCTCCTAGAGGCGACCCAAGCGTAAGACGGCCTCCCAACCGCCTTACGTCTCCTCAACAACCAAGTTTCACAATCACAACTCCACCATATCCTCCCGACATCCATAATGATCACATTATCACAATATGCGAAACAATATGCCAACATGATGCCATGAACTCAAATTCCGACAATCATTCCCGTGATTTACGACACCATATCACACTATCATGTTATAATGCAACCCTATCAGCAATATGAGACCAATAATAATCACCCATTATCATGTGAGGATGCAATTCAAATAATACCATGAGACCAATGTTAACTACCCAATAAATATAAGACTGTTAACAATTATAACACATGCAACATCCATATTATTGAAACCGAGTAGTAAAATCCTACCTTTTAGCATATTCCACAAGCAACTCGAGACAAACCCAATTCCGTTTGATAAAACCGTCTCATCCTACACAAATTACATAAATACTATCACAACACATCCTATATGCCTTTATAATACAACATCTCTTATTATAACCCTTTCATTACTCATAATACTAACAATAACTACTAATTAACACTACCCATGAAAACCCCCAAATTCTAGGGTTTGGGTCAACATAAAAATGAAAGAGAAAGATGAAGGTCAACTTACAAATGGAAAAGAAATGAGAAGAGAATGAAGCTTGACACAAGGTCTTCAATGGATAAGGTGGTTGGAGGATATTTAAGGATTTGGGTGGTTGGGAAAGTATAGGACATGTTTTAGGGTTTCACAAATGGAGAAGAAGCTAAAAATAGAGTATATAAAGCAAGGCGCAACACAGGAGCCCACCCGAAGTTTATGGATCTGGAGACATACACTGGATCGAGTGTACGAAGGCACTCGGTTGACTGTACGAAGGCACTCGGTCGAGTGCACTCCCACTCGGTTGAGTCCACCAGCCACTCGGTCGAGTGACACCTAAGCACAACATGGTTTAAAACCCAGAAGACACTCGCTCACTCTACTCGGTCGAGTATAGTGCCACTTGGTTGAGTGCTCTGCTGTACTCGGTCGAGTGCACACCTAAGAAAGTCAGGGTTATGTATTATAGTCTTCCCTTCTTAAAACGAACTTCGTCCCCGAAGTTCACACCCGACCCTCCCAAGGCACTTCCGACCTTACTCTCCTCTTACAAAGCCATGGTAACACTAACCCAAAACAGGTCCCGACAACTTGTACCACCAACTCAAAGGACAAGGTCAACCTTACACCACCGCAACACCCTTACTACCTATCAAGCTCCATAGCACTAACACCACTAATCCACTAATCCAACACTAACTCCTAAACATTACAACCAATATCACGCTCAACCTATCATCGTCACTATGCATCTTACAACTCTAACACTTATAACAACCCCACCCGCCACCGTCATAACACAACTCAATTACCTTTGGGCCCATTATTTGTCATCACTTAAGCCCAAAAGCACGAGGTCTTGTTACTAGAGTGGTGGATAAAACCTCTTATAAACATATCAGAAACTCCATATTTTCCCGATGTGGGACAACTTTACTCTCAACTCTTCGGGTGTTACACTCCAATACTAATGACATTGACCAAGCAAGGACATCTACCAAAATGAAATGTTACATTCTCCCCTCCTTGAAAATGAACTTCGTCCCCGAAGTTCACTCACGCACGACAGTATCAAGGTTCGGTCCCACTCAACACCCTCGATACTATCGCACTTATACACGACTGTAACTTTACTTTATGATTTATTTCCCACCTGACAAGTAATACAACAAGTACTCCAATTAAGTCATACCACAAGTCCAACTAATACTTTCAACGATATCAACACTTAATTATATCCTCGGTTCTCTAACTAATTTCCATCGTATACTATGCCTAGTAATACCTCAATAGCAAACGACATATACCACATCCAATCCATACTATATCCTTAGCTACATCCGTTTATTAACACCATTCCGCCCCACCGATAACTGATTATCGCTTACTATAAACATCGATAGCTATTCCCACATGAAATATTCTCTATAATAATGGTCATACCTCTAACCATTCCTCTCACTACCTAAGGTTTACGGCGAAATCCTCATTATAATACACTCAATTAACTTTGCAACATTATCACTCAATGACATCCCCCGCGCTTCACACAAGATCCAATATTCTTGTACGCAAAAGAGATCCTCAAAGGTTCCTTTTTATCACTACCGAACTCGCCCGTACACCAACATGACACATATTCTCAACATTCTTCTCCTACTATCCCAACAAAAGTTATGGACCACATGTAACTTTTATCTCAAAACAACACATATTCTGCTAACTACTTGTCACTACAGGTCTATGAAGGATTCATCCAATTCTAGTTCATAGCACTACAACAATTATGCCTTATTAATAAACATCTATGAAAATTATTAATACAACGACCATATTTAAAACTTTTCACTTCATCATATATATACTCTATTCTTATATCCATAACCAAGATATCACATAGACACACAACAATAATGAAAACATAATACCATTTCATATGACAATGATATAATAAACATGACATTTCAGAATTCATTTCACAACTATCTCATCTTCCCCACCACAACCGGTGACGGTATCACAATACCGTCACCAACAACCGCACCGCAGTGCGAAACATAACAGCCACTATCACACTCTATCAAGTCGCGTGAATACGGTCTCAACACATCATTATTCATAAAGAATAACAACAATATCATAACTCAAACAAGCAATTGACAACTAGACCACGATGCATAACATGGATGCTTTACATAATAATTAAAAGACAACTTTGCAAACAACATCCATACTACCACTCATAGGCTCATAGTCTCACACAACTACTTTCACGCGTTGTAAATACATACTCAGATCAGACGTTCGTACTATATAACACAGGTGATCAAACACCTCAATAACATAATTGTACTCATATGGATTGCTTATCAAATTCTTAATCCCATAGCCGTGAAGACCAACTTGGTAGTACTAAATCCACAACCATATATCTCAACTGTTACCACTAAGGCTTACCCACATTACCTCACGACTGATAGTACACTCTCTTACAAGAGTTCATCCTCTACTCGTGACAAATCCCTTTAAAATCTCTAATTTCTAGATACATAACCAACTCTCAATAGACAACCTCATTCCTCCATCTCACAAAATAACACTCCCTGAGAACTGACACCGGTACAATAATATGACCATCGTTCATCACATCGCACGTGTATAATCACTCTTTAGTAGTTTAAACACCTAACTTTACTAAAATTTTCCTAGATACCTTCCACCGTCTATTACTTAGAATCATTCGTACTCCATATAATTGTTTACCTCAACTCCACTATTCCATTCCCAAAGATTCTCTTATTAGATATCGTGCCTCCATTTTTGAATAACCTCTAACCCATACCACGTTCTAGTACTCTCTCTTCCTTTCACGCAAACTCTCATGTTATCACTCCCACTCAACTCTTTAACATCTCAACTATTTCCTTATCATTCCACAATACAAAGCCCAATCATTTGCCAACCACAATCCCCGAATGATACTAAAAAGGGTCACTCTCACATGTCCTCCAAACCTCATTCACTAATTATGAGTCCAAACAACCGCTAAGTACCCAACCTTGATTACAGAACACTCATCATCCATGAGTTGTGTAGATACCCGTATCTGTCGATATTGGCATATATCGGCATATATAGAAATCTCGACAAACACCCGATGATGATAGGACGACATGTATTCTTCAGTTGGCATTGTCACTATTTGTAGCTCGTTTTAAGATGTAGAATAGGCGCCGTCGATGGATACTTTTTTTATTTAAATGAAATTTAAATTAATGTTTGTTTTTTTCAAATAAATTCAATTTATTGTTTTAATTTGAGTTTATTTTTCAAGTTTATTTACTTGAAAATGAAGTAAACATTTTATGTGGATTTATTTAATTTGATGTGATAAATCATTTTGACTTTAATTTATTTGTTTTATAAATCGTATTTGAAAAACTCGATTTTTAAGACGGTTTTATACACGATTTCTAGCTCGATTTCGAGCTCGATTTAAGCTCGAATTGGACTCGAATCCCAAGAAAAATTTCAATCCATGTTCCTATAAACCCACACCAAACCCGCTTCAAACACCACCCATATCGACACCTATCTATCCGACCTCACTCACCTCATCTAGCCCACACGCCAAGCTCACATAGCAAGCCCTTATCCCATTCAAACTTCCCTCCATTTCCATGCAAGAAGCAGCCCACTTAAGCTCGACAAACATCGAGCTCCCCTCTCCATTTCTCAGCCCATTTTCGACTTCCAAAACTCGTCCCAACTAATTTCTTTTCATCCAAGCTTAGCCAAGATATTTTCGTTAACTCCTTCCCCAATTTACCTACCTTCTAGAGCCTTCCTAACCCCCACATCTCAGCCAAGAAACCGATGCAACCCTACCCTCTCCTTCAAGAAACCGAATTACAAATCCTATTCCACCCCTATATATACCTTCATTCCTCCTACAATTCAAAGGTAATCAACAACCCTAAGCACACATACTCATACACTCACATACCCCCCTCAACCCAGAATAAACCCACACTCAAAAACCGTCCCAAACCTAGCTTGAATCCCCTCGAAAAATAGAGTGTTTCAGCACTCTATTTTCGCGGATTTTCTAGCGTGACCAGTCCCTGTTTGCCTCATTTTTCATGTCTTTACACGCAAAACAGCCCCTGTTTGTTTACATATTTCAAGTATAAACTCTTCCACGATTCCAAAACATCCTTCCAATCGAATTTTTGTTGAGAAACGAGTTCACAAATCATGTTTGAAAAACGGCCCTTTTTTCAAAGAAAAAACGTGTTTGCAAAGCAGTTTATATTCGTCAATAACGGCCCCTCGAGACAAGATCTACTATCGATTACGACACAAAACTTTGTCAATGATACATGTATATTGAGGGTGCATAATAATCCCTCTTTTCTCTCTTTTATTTCAATTGTTTACATTTTTTATGTTATTTTTCGCTTATAAGATCGTCTCACACTAACTAAATGAAACTTAGTATAGTATGAGTATGAGTTAAAGTACCATTCCGACACATGTGTTGACTCGTTTACATATCCTCGTGTCGAAAGAGGGCAATTGATAAAGATGAGTTTATTTCGATTCGTGAAACGGTCTTTTTAATCCTTAATTTGTTTTGTCACGTTTTTTTGCTCGGCCATTTGCCCTGTTTTCGATTTCTTTTAACAACAATCATGACACGATTTTTGAGGCAAGACTTGCTAAATAACATATTTAAATCGACGATTTATTTTAACTTGTTAAATCTCCAATTCATTAGACATTTTGGGACATAAAATGAACTAACTTGTAAATGAAATTAGTTCATTTTATGAACTAACTTGTAAATGAAAAAATTACAACCAAATATTGTTCAATACGAAATGAATGTAGAGATAGAGAGAAAAAGTGAGAAACACAAAAAAAACGGAAAAGATAGCTTGGAATTTAGTTAAAATAGATTTTAACAATGGCTGCGCACAAAAATTCATCATCTTCATCATCAAAAAATCAAAAAAATTCTAATAAAAATCGTTTTTCTACTTTCGATTTCTCTGTTGCGGGTCCATCCTCTGTTATCAAACTTGCTTCAAACCCCGCGGAGATTGAGCCATTGGATTTGGATGATATTATTACTGTTGAGGAGACAGAGGAATGGATCATCCGGAATTGGGGGAAGAACAAGCAGAGACTGGAAACAATTGATGAAATTCCGGAAGGTATGTTGCAATTTACTGAGTCTGACGTTAAGAAAAAACTTGATTTCTGGGAAAATTCTGGTATCTGTTTCATTCTTGGTGTAAATCCTCCGTGGGATATCGTGGAGAATTTTATTCTAGGATTATGGGATGTAGTGGATAGAATTTCCTTTTTGCCGTCGGGGGGTTTTTCTGGTTAGATTTGGGAAGAAAAGGAACCTGGAGGTGGTACTAAAGGAAGGACATTATTTGTTTACAATGAACCTATCATTGTGAGACTTTGGACACCTCAGGATACGTTGGAAAAAACTAAGGTTACAGTAGTTCCTGTATGAGTTAAGTTGCTCAATCTCCCACTGAAATTTTGGGGACAATATATCCCAAAAATAGCTGGACTAAGGCCCCTCTTTTTTTCGGCTTTTTAGAGCTGAATCGAATCGAATCGAATCGAATGGAGTGAATGAATCGAATCGAGCTGAATCGAATGAATGGAGCTGAATCGAATCGAATCGAATGAATGGAGCTGAGCTGGATGAATCGAATCGAATAGAGTGAATGAATCGAATCGAATCGAATAAAGTCAATTTGAGTAATCGAATCGAAATAATCATATTAATATTAATAATAATAATATTTAATATTATTGTTATTATCAACTGTACTAATAATAATATTCATAGTATAATACTATTTATACTAAAATTAATATTTTTAAGAAAAAAAATTATAATATTATACTCCCTCTGTCCCGGTAATTTGTTGTCCTATTTCATTTTGGGGTGTCTCGTTCAATTATTGTCCTTTCTATTTTAAGAATGAACTTGATGAGCAATTTGATCATTCACACTCAATTTGGTCCGCTTGTCATTTATAATTGGCCCCTCCTCTTTCCTTGGTCTTTGTGCCAAAAACCAAAGGACAACAATTGACCGGGATAGAGGGAGGAGTATATGAATAATCATAAATTATAATAATGAAAAAATAGTAATTTTTTACTAATAATATTCTTAATAACAATAATAAATAATAATGTCAATATTAATAATGATATTAGTAAAAATAATTGTTTCGAATAAAAACACTCAAGTAAGCGTTGCTCGAATCCGGGTCGGGTCAACGCGCTCCTTTCAGACGATGGCACCTCGAACCTATGCTTGCTCCCTCCGGATGGATCTTTCACGCGTAACAAATAGGGCCTCGGAGGGTTCGCAATAGGTCCTTCTCTGATGCCTTACGGTACTGGTGGATAGTTGGGACCTTGCTTGAAGCTAAGGTTTCCGTGCCTTCTCATAGTAGCTCGAGTAGTCTTACTTCTAGAGAGAGGAAGTTGTTGGTGAGAAGTATTTTACCATTGATGGGTGAATAATGAGGTATTTATAGATTTATATGTGTACCTCAAATGATGGCTGGCAAGCATGGTTACCATATTCGCTATGAATACGCCTTATCGATTCGCGATTCGCTTATAGAAAATGTGTTATATGTATTTTCAGTAATCAGTTTATAGAATTCGCTTTTAACAATTCGTGATTCGTAGAGTATCAAGCGAATCCGTAACCATGTTGGCAAGCGTGTTGACTTGTATGACCCCGTATTGGCTATTGGGTCAAGTCGGTTGGGCGTGCCCCATCAATAATATTAATAATAAATGTTATTAATTTTAATAATAATACCAATAATTATAACAACCACAACAACAATAATACTAATAATAATAATAATAACAATAATAATAATAAATAATATTATTATTAACATTAATATTATTATTATTCATTTTAACAACAACAACAACAACAACAACAACATTATTCATTTTAATAATAATATTCATAATAATAATAATAATAAATAAATTATTAATAACATTATTATTAAATATAATAATAATAATAATAAAGAATAATATTAAAAAATAGTATTATTGATAACAAACATAATAATAACTATTAAATTTAAGATGAGTAAGGCTGAAATGAGTTGAACTTAATGGAGTGAATCGAATCGAATCAATCGAATGGAGCCGAATGAATGAATCGAATCGAATGGAGCGAATCGAATCGAATCGAATCGAATGGAGTGAATCGAATCGAAATCGAAATGAATCGAATCGAATCGAGCCTGAATCGAATCAAGTAGGTGAAAATAAGCCAGAAAGAACAGGGCCTAATGGGTGGGTATGTACATTGCAATGGCTCTACTGTGAACAGGACACGTCTTGATTTTGCTAGGGTATTGGTGGATGTCCCGTTTGGAAAACCTGCTCTCACTGAAGTGAAGTTTCTGGATGAGGAGGGCAAAGTGGTTAATATTGCTATTGAATATGAGTGGCACCCCATTCTTTGTCTGGCATGTGGTGGGATTGGTCATGCTAACAAAGCTTGTATGAATCAGTAGAAGAAACAGAAGCCGAGGTAGAGGGTGGTTTAGGTTTGGAATCCTAAGGTGAAATCTCAGGCATAGGATCCCACTAAAGGTTCCTTCTCCTAAGGTTCCTACTCCTAGGATATTTACACCTAATACAGCTAATATCCCATCTAAGAGTGTTCCAAACATGACACCAATGAAGAGAACAAATAAGTTTCAGGTGGCATGGAATAGTAATGGAACTTACCAAGTTGCCACACTTGCTAGAGCTGTGATAAGGCTAAGCAGACAGGAGTTGATTGATCAAGGGAGCACATCTAATAAATTTGGCAACTACACCTTTTTGGAAGACCTGAACAATGTGACTCCAAAGGCTGGTATTGTAACTACTTCAGTAACACTCCGCCCTGGAGGGGGGAAGTCACAATGATTGGATTTTAGAATGTAATGGGGTTAAATAGTCCTGCAAAACAGAAACACATTAAGTGATTCTGCATCAACATAATATTGGATTATTTGGCCTCCATGAGACGAAAGTAAAACCTTATTCTCTAAATAATATTAGACAGAATATATTTGATGGATGACGCATATCTACTAATGCTCAATTGCATAAAGGTGGCAGGGTTTGTCTCCTTTGGAAGCCTAGTCTTTATCAGATTCACTTCATTGAGTATAGTGCTCAGTTTATTCATGTGCTAGTGAATGAATTGAGTACTAAGGAGTCTTTTTATCTTACTATGATCTATGCATTTAATGGAGTTCAGGAGAGAAAAAGTTTATGGACTAGGTTATATGATTTTTACACTCAAATACAAGGTCCCTGGCTGATTTGTGGAGACTTCAATATTGTTCTTCGACCTTATGAAAGATTAGGAGGGATGTCAACTGAGGAGGAAATGGATGACTTCCAAAGGTGTATTGATCAGTGTAATGTAGTTGATATGGCTGCTACAGGGTCATATTTCACTTGGAATAATAAGCAGGAAGCACATACTAGAGTCTATAGTAGATTGGATAGGGCTCTAGTTAACCATGCCTGGTTGTTGCAGAGACCTGATTATTTTACTTATTTTCATGTGGAGGGTTATTTTGATCATATTCCCAGTCTTATCCAGAGAACCAGTAATGCAATGCAGAATAAAAGATGCTTTAAGTACTTCAACATATGGAGTGGGGTTGAGCAATTCATTCCCTGTATCAAGCATGTCTGGGGTGTTACAATGCATGGTACTCCCATGTATCAATTTGTGAAAAAACTAAAAATGTTAAAATAGCCTTTGAGGAGCATTAATAAGGAACTGTTTGCTGATGTGGAGAATAATGCCATGAGAGCTTAGCAGCATCTAGAATTTGTCCAAGAGCAACTGGATCTGATCCTACTAACCCTGAGTTGGTTGGGATTGAAACTGCAGCTGCAAAAGAATTCTAAGAACTACAGAAAGCTTCTGAGAGTTTCTTATTGCAAAAGTCAAAGGCTACCTGGCTTACTGAGGGTGACAACAACTCTAGGATTTTTTTACAGTTATATGAAAGGGAGACAGGAAAAGAATAAGGTGTTCAGAATTGCTGATGAGCAAGGGGTTTGACATACTAAACCTGAGCATATTCAACATGCTTTCCTGGCATTTTATAAAGTATTAGTAGGGGAGACTAAAGATCTAAGGCCTATTAATACTCAAGTAGTGCAGAGAGGCCAGGTTTGCACTGAGGAGCATTGGAATATGTTATTGACACCAGTAACTAATGCTGAGATTAAGGACATTATGTTTCAAATTCCTAGTACTAAGGCTCCTGGTCCCGATGGTTACTCAAGTGCATTTTATAAGGATGCTTGGAGTGTAGGGAGAGGATCTGTACACAGTGGTTAAACATATTTTCAGTCATGGTAAGCTCCTTAAGCATGTGAATCATACTTTGGTTAGCCTCATCCCCAAAGTTGAGCTGCCTGAAAATGTCACACAGTTCAGACCTATATCTTGCTACAATGTAGTCTACAAAATTATCTCCAAATTGTTATGTTCCAGATTAGCCAAGGTCCTCCCTCATATTATTAGCCACACCAAGGGGGGTTCATCAAAGGGAGGAATATCATAGAAAATATATTTGTATGTTAGGATATTATTAGACTTTATAACAGAGCATCTGTAACTCCTAGATGTTTGATAAAAGTGGACCTCAAGAAAGCTTATGACTCTGTTAATTGGAGCTTCTTGAGGCAGATGCTGGTGGCATTAATATCCCTCCTCATTTTACACAACTGGTCATAGAGTGTGTATCTACTGCCTCTTATTCTTTGGTACTGAATGGGGAACCTTTTGGAATGTTTCAAGGGAAAAAGGGATTCAGGTAGGGGGACCCTCTCTCCCCACTGCTTTTTACAATTGCTATGGAATATCTCACTAGAGTTATGTAGTTTACTACTGAAGTCCTAGATTTTAAATTCCATTCCATATGTGGAAGACCGAGGCTACATTATCTCATGTTTACTGATGACCTTCTTCTATTCTCCAGGGGTGACAAGCAGTCTGTTACGATTTTGTTAAGGTCCTGTGCTACCTTCTCTACAGCTTCTGGACTCCACATGAACAAGAAAAAATATAATATCTATTTTAATGGTGTTCAGGGTACCATCAAAGAGCAAATCATTAGTCTCTCAGGCCGTGTTGAAGGTAAGATTCCCTTTAAGTACCTGGGTGTACCTGTTACAGCCGACATATTAGGGAAGAAGGATTGCCAAGTTCTGATTGAAAAAATAATTGAGAAAATTAGGTCCTTTGGTGCAAGGAAGCACTACAAAGAAAAGGTTCCATAGCGACGGAAAACTCCGTCGCAAATATGCCAATCCCGTCGCAAAAATAGAACTTGCGACGGATTTATTCCGTCGCTTTATTTCGTCGCAAAATTTAGTTTTGCGACGGGAATTCCGTTGCACAGGAAAATCTGCGACGGATCAAAGCGTCGCAGAAACCCGTCGCAAAAGATGGACTTGCGACGGAATTTCCGTCGCAGTTCACTGTTCATGGGAGGCCACGTAGGCACAGTAGTCAACCATAAAGTCAATATTTGCGACGGAAATTCCGTCGCAGAACACTGTTCATACAGGCCACGTAGGCAAAGTAGTCAACCATAAAGTCAATATTTGCGACGGAAATTCCGTCGCAGAACACTGTTCATATAAGGCCACGTGTCCCCAAAGTCAACCAGAAGTCAACATTTGCGACGGAATATCCGTCGCAAATTCCGTCGCAGGGCAGAATGAACCAGGGGGTTTACAACGCTTTTCCAGCTCCCCCATTGCTTTGAAAGCAATTACATATACTCCCGATTTCCTACAAACATACAGAAAATCCAGCAATTGACAAATTCACAACTCGTTCAAGACGAGATTTCCAAACAACGTCTTCGCATTAACTTAAAATAAAAGGTTTAGAACCGTTTAGTACAATAATTGTTCAACAAAGAAAGCTAAATAAGTCCATAAACTATGGGGTAGGAGTGATAACTACTAATCAACTAACAACTACTAATCAATACACGGGAGTAGGAGTAGGCCTAGCATTGTCGCCACCATCATCATCAAAGTCATTTCTAGCTTGAGATACACCTCCGGGGTTACAAGTTTGAGTGGTAAAACCTTGTTGGCTCAAGAACTCCTCTATTGCCGTAAGCCTTTGAGATTGTTCGGCCTCGACTTGCTTAAGTCGGGCATTCTCTTTTGCGACTCTACCAACAAAACCCGAAGTATGAGGAGTAGAAAAGAGGTTACCAGTCGAGCGGCGGTGGTGCTCCCAAATTTGTGGTGCTGCATTTCCCGCGCCAAGTACTCTACCTTTCTTATCAAATCCTCCATGTTCTTCAATATAAATCTCATTATCATCGATGTTCTCGACCCCTTGACTCTGAAGCTCAGTTTTCTTTGAGATGATTTTACCCTATATCAATAAAAAAACGAAAGATTAGATACCATCTACTAAATAATCATGATTGAAAAAATGAGTTAAAAATTAAATAATTATAGTAACTTACGAAGAGTTGACCAGTTTTTTTGGAAAACCATCCTTTTGTGCTATGCTTCTTTGTCTTCTCCAACAACTCCAAAGCGGACGGAATATCTCCTTTCCCATCTTTATCAATCTACAATTTTGATACTTGTTAAATATAATTACTAACTTTAAATAAAGTTAAAGAAAAAAAAGGTAATAAATTAAAAAAGGAAGTGAAGAAATTACCATTCAGTCCATATATTTCAATGTGTTTTTTCGACCCATTGGGTGAGTACCCAACGCCTTCCCTTTCTCGTCACTTCCCGACCTACGGTTGGCCGAATTCTGCTCCGATCTTCCCGTGAAACTAGGATCTTCAAGTGGTCTATTCTTCAATTGACGGTGCAACTCAACACTAATCCAATCCGGCTTTTCATGCTCTTCCTTATGATAAGCTCGATAAATCATTTGCCGTAAACGGGTCTTCATGACATCTTCCCAAGCCTTCTTAACCCTTGCCTTGTCGCGGGGATCATAACTAACACGCCACTGTTCAATAAACAATAAAGTTAGAAAATAAACTTCATTGTAAATAAATATAAAATAAATGAATAAAATACCTAATATTAAATTAAATGACAATTGTTAATACCTCAAACCAATTCCACCAATCCTTCTTTAGAGTAGATGACGCCGATTTCCAATTAGGAGCATGTTCTTTGTAGTTGCATCCAATAGTATTCGATATCAAGTTCACAACTTTTTCATCACTGAACCTGAAAAAAAGAATGAATATATATATATATATATATATATATATATATATATATATATATATATAAATATATATATATATATATATATATATATATGTATATATATATATGTATATATATATGTATATATGTATATATATATATATATGTATATATGTATATATATATATGTATATGGTCGAGATCCAGTGAGAACCTATGATATAATGAGAACCATGAGAACCTCTGAAGCATCTGAGACCACTAGATCATACGCGATCCAATGATTGGGATTAATCCTATCTTTGTATCATTAGGATCAGAGAAAATACTTTATCAAACCCGTCCCCCCCTCTCTTCCTGCGCTTCTTTAGCTTCTCCATTACTGACCACCGTAATTTCTCTGTCGCCACCGTAAATAAAGGTAAGTTCTTGTTCATATCTATTCAATTTTGTAATCTAGATTATATCATTTTCGTATTATTGTAGTAGTACAATGAGTTTATGCAAAATTTATTTGATTGATTTCGTTTTCAATCGAAATTGATGCAACATTAAATTATTGTGTGATATGCATTCAATTAGGGTTTGATAGAAAGTAAAATCTGGAAAATTAAGCTTTCCATCGTTGTTTGTAGTTATTAGTCCCAAATCTCTCTCTATATATATACCATAACAGTTCGTCTTCAAAAACATTAATCTGACATACAACATGTTGGTGGTCTTAATTTTAGTTGTTCTGTGAAATTCCATTGTGTTGTGTTCATGCTGTGGAATTTGGACTACCCACTTGCTTAATTTTAGTTGTTCTGTGATTTGATGTGTAGTTGATATACATACATGTATGACAATATGAGTGTTTGCCCAAGTTGATGTCTTTCTTGCATTGGTGCATTTTGTTTGTTATCAATTCAATTGTGTTGTCCTTGTGCTTTGGAGTATGAACTGGGACAAGTTGTTGTTGATTTGGGTGACTGTGTGCATTAGCAGTTTAATTTGGGCGTGGTCGTTTGATGTATTTTTTATTCACAAGCTTGAATATAGCCTAAATTGTGGTATTTCTTGTTGCAATTTGTTGTGTAGGTGCCTTTGTGCTATGCCAGTTTGATTTAGAGTTTAGACTAGTCCATTTGATGTACTGCAAGTTTGAAATTTACCTTGAGTTATTATGTTGGGATTGATCCAAAGTTTAGGTTTTTTTAATGGTTTCTGACTCTGGTATTGGTCTTAATTGTGTCCGAGCTTGTCATCATCTGGTGAAAGTGACAGAAAGATCAATCTACAAGGTTCGGGTGTGTATGACCGTATGGGGTTATGAAGTGGTCCAAGTTTTGGTGATCAGTTGGTGTCTTTGAATTGAACTAGTTTGTATTAATCAGTTTTTTGTAACAACTATTTTAGTGAATGCTATAAAACAATTCAATTCATTCATATTCGTCTTTAATATTTGTCGCTGTTATTGTTTTAGTAGAATAATTGATTTGGACAAAGGGATACTGCTGCAAAAGTACAGTAAAGCGATCAGTCACCAATAATGCTAGTCCTGGATCAGTTATATATCTCGTCTTTTGAAAGCCATCCTTGAATTATCAAACAGAGTTGAGGCCTTGAGGATCGTTATTCGGAGTTAAAATCGGTGGGCGCAGATGTTGTCTTTGCAAAAGTGCGTAGCATTCGTAGCAGTATGAGAAAATTTCTTGTGGATACTTTCTTATTAGCTGTTATTAATTTAATTAATTAAATCAACTAGTGGTCTTCATGGATATCCGGTTTTCTAGTTTCACTATTCCTGATCTTGGGTTACAGGCAAATTGGCAATATTTGTTTGTATATCAATGCAGGTAAAGGATATGTCAGAGAAGATTTAGAATGCAGCCATTACATGAAAAACTTTGATGTTGGACATGTGCCATTGCGGTTACCTAGAGCAAAGCAAATGTTGGTTACTATCAATAAGAACTTCTCCACATTAGCTTTCTGTAGGCGATATTTAGATCGTATTGGGGAGACTAAATATTTGATGGCACTCAAGAATTTGTGTGATGCTGGCATTGTTCAGGTATTAAGATTTGATGTCCTCCTAACTTTCTGATAGTAGTATACTTGCTTTGCTGTCAAGAATGCATACATCATTTGGTGGCACATCATAATTGCCATCAGTGGTACTGCCAAATTCCACAAAAATTATTTATCATCTTTGCAGTTTAATTTGAATATTGATGTTTGTCATACAGATCCACTGGCCAGTAAAAGAGAAAAAGGGTCCAGTCAATAACGCGTATGAGAAATTGCTTCCGCCTGACATACCTGGTACATGGAAAGCAATGGAGGGTCTTTATGATTCTGGCAAGGTTCGAGCTATTGGAGTCAGCAATTTCTCAATGAAGAAACTGCAAGACCTTTTGGAAGTGACGCGTGTTCCCCCTTCTGTAAACCAGGTTGAATGCCATCCAATGTGGCAGCAGGAGAAGCTGCACAAATTTTGTCAATCAAAAGGCATTCATTTATCAGTAAGAACAGGCGTCTGCCACTGATATTTATCCTGCAGATACGTCACTGCTGAAGATTTTTGTCAATCAATAGGCATTCCTTTTCACTTTCGAGAGCCAATTAGCTCAAACGGGAGAGCATTGTGCAGTGCACAAGATGTGGGTTCAATTCCCACATTGGCTAGCAAATACCGGTGTTTCTTTTACATTCTTTTACATTGTAATTGCCATGGACTGGTAGTTTCTATGCATAAGCCTAAAATGCCTTGAAAAGGCCGATAAATATATTAAATCTCCTTCACATACATTTTCCTTGTTTCATGCACATAGAACCTTATTCCATGCACATAGAACCTTATTTCATGCACATATAATCAAAATTAATGTCCTTACCCAACAGTAATTAGTAATATAATATAACCAACTGGTGCAACTGAAGAACTTTTTAATGCACATAGAACCTTATTTCATGCATATAGAACCTTATTTCATACACTTATAATCTTATTTCATACCCATTAAAATTAATGTCCCTAACCAATTATAATTAGTATCATAATAAGAACTTTTTCATGCACATATAACCTTATTTCATGCACATAGAACCTTATTTCATGCACATATAATGAAAATTAATGTCCTTAACCAACAATAATTAGTAACATAATATAACCAACTAGTGCAACTGAAAAACTTTTTAATGCACATAAAACCTTATTTCATGCATATAGAACCTTATTTCATGCACTTATAATCTTATTTCACGGCCATGTAAAATTAATGTCCTTAACCAACAGTAATTAGTATCATAATAAGAACTTTTTCATGCACATAGAACCTTATTTCATGCACATATAACACTTATTTCATGCATGTACACACGATGCCTATCCTAAAATCACGGGATTTTTTATTTATTAGGTTATATGGGATTCGAACCCATACCTTTGTACAAAATAAGCACATCGCTCTACCATTGAGCTAATAACCTTTACAATATAGATAACTTTTAAAAATGAAGATATGAAAACAGTTATTTTGATAAATCAAACATGACAATTCTACATTACATTATTACATGAAGTATCTTAAGAAAATAATGATCAAAGCTGAAATCAGTAGCGCGCTATGTAAGAAATTCGGATCATGTTGCATCAGGTCTAAAGGGCCATTCTTCTTCACTAAGTTCCGGGTTATCTTGCTCAATTCTCTTTCGACTAGACCTATGACCTCGCATTGTCATGGACATATCTTTTATTGTTGAAGAACTACTTCCATTCATCTTATCAGCCAATATCTCTATCTTATCCAAAATTCCCCATCCTATCAGTCGATTCCTCAATAACTCGAGAGTCGAAGGGTAAGGTGGGATTCCTTCATCAATCATAATCTTGAAATATTTACACGCTTCTTCTAACTTGTTTTTCTTCTTAAGAAAGCCATGAATAATGACAGCATATGTCGAAACTGAAGGATAAAAGCCCCTCACTGGCATACTATCCCAAACTTTTTCGACCTTGTCAAATCTTCCTATCCTAATCAACATTTTCAGCAGCATGTTATATGTATGCCTATCTAGCTTACAATTTTCCTTTTCCATCTTAGAATACAATTTCAGAGCTGTATTGACCTCGGTTCGATCACAGGGTAGCATGAGAGGATCGTGGTCCTTGTGGGAGCATATAGGACCACTGCAATTGTGGTCTACGTTTGCATTTACAAAGGCATTTAAATGATCAATCCAACTACTGAATGATTTTGGAATAATAACTGAGCTTATCCTGTGCCTGTTTGTACTTGGGACATGGATGCACTGAAATGATCAATCCAACTACTGAATAACTTAAATTCATAGTTATTCTTGTCCACAAATTTAGGCATAAACAAGCACAATACAAAAAATCAACGCCATATATATGAATGTCTTTGTTTTTGATAAGGCCTCATTGAGCCTTGAAAGTTGCAAAGGTTAATGAATTCAAATGTTTGTCAAGCTACAGTCAGTTCTTACCCAACGTAAACTCGGGTGACCTCGGGGGTATTTAGAACTTTGCTAAGTGACCACATCAAAGCTCCATAGATTCTCATCTACTGAATCAACCAGAAAGAACAATAAGCTGTTCCATTCCCTAAGCAACTGAAAAAAAAAAAAAGCAATAAGCCAGAAATTGCTGCAATTTATTACAGTACTTACCTGCTGAGTATCACCCTGATCTGCCTTGTTCAAAACAACCCGTATCTTGTCATCGTGACCACGTAAAGATGATATTACCCGCTTAAATTCATCACTGACGTCAAGCTTATGAGGATCAAACAGGAGCAGGATAAGGTCACATTTGGCAGCAAACCAGGACGTTACCCCAGTGAAGTCGTAACTCCTCTCGTGTTTTGTTTCTCTCCATACAAACACACCAGGAGTATCCACCAATGTAATATGCTCCAGAAGCTTTAAAAAGCAGAAGAAATAGAGACGATAGACAACCGCACGGTGGTGCACTTATCACTCCTATCCTTCTTGCTCCTAGATTATATAATTCCTGAGATATATATAACCGTCGATATTATATAAACACAATAATACCGCGATTATAAAACAAATGTTATTGTTACGATGTTACCTGAACAAAAGTAGACGCCCAATTAACCATCGAAATAGTGTAGGACGAGAAATAATTGGAACGAGATTTTTGGAGGCGTGACGTCAAATAGGTGTTGGTGATGTCATTGCTTCCAGCACAAACTAAATACACGCTTTGCGAAATGATTGAAGATGTCGTATTTTCTCCGACTGCTGCCTTTAGCTTGTTTATATATTCTCTGAACAATTATAAACAAAGCATAAAAACGCAATAATTCCGCTCTCCACAATCAACAATCAGCTGTGACAATACTATGATTTTCACAACATTTCTTAAAATAAAATAAAAAAATTAAAATGTTAAGGAAGAAGAATTACTGAGCAAAAACAGCAAGAAGATCGCCTTCAGTAAGATCATAAGGGATGCCGCCGACGAAAAAATAAGCCGAATCTTTGTAATTAGCATGCCATGAAGCTTAATCGGAAATCCCCAATTCTGCTTCTTTTGCATTTATGTTTTGTGTTCTTCGTACTAGGGTTAACGGATTCATTTAATTGAATACCAGACGATTCAATTCCAGGGATTGAGTGAGAGTGAGGAGTAGTAATCACGGATTTTAAGGAAATCTAGGGTTTTCGATTTGGGATTTTGGGGGAGAAATGGGGGGTATTTTAAACCCTAGAAATCGAGCGGGTTTGTTGAAGGAATTGTTAATCAACAATGTTCACCGCGTATCTAATTTAGTTAGATCTAAGGGCTGTGAGTGGTTCTCACAGTTCTCATTATCTTGATGGTTCTCACAGGATCCCGAATCTATATGTATATATATATATATATATACATATATATATATACATATATATATATATATACATATATATATACATATATATATATATATATATCATTATAAAAATAATTAATTACGAAAAAATAACATACTTACCAAACACCATCTTGCTCAAGAGAATCAAGAGGAATTTTGTCAACTGGCACATTTTGTTGTTCTTGTTGATGACCTACTGGTATTTCTTCATTCTCGTTTTCATGTCCTTGGTTTCCTACATTACTATTACTACCATGTCTTCGTCTCCTCGACGCCATAGAAACCAACTAAATTCTTCAACATTGTTAGAAATCAAATAATAGCAACAAAATAAAATATTAAATAATAGCAACAAAGTAAGAAATTGGCAAAGTAAGAAATTGGCAAAGTAAGAAATTGGCAAAGTAAGAAATCAAATAATCAAATAATAGCAACAAAATAAGAAATTGGTAAAGTAAGAAATCAAATAATCAAATAATAGCAATCAAATAAAAAATTGGCAAAGTAAGAAATCAAATAATCAAATAATAGCAACAAAATAAGAAATTGGCAAAGTAAGAAATCAAATAATCAAATAATAGCAACCAAATAAGAAATTGGCAAAGTAAGAAATCAAATAATCATATAATAGCAACAAAGTAAGAAATTAAATAGTACTCCCTCCCTCTCGGTCAAGTAATCAAATAATAGCAACAAAGTAAAAAAATAAGATTGAATAAAAAGTAAGATTTAATGAAAACAAACTAGATTTCATTAAATTAAGCCATACGGCATCTACAACTAATAGTACCAACAAAGTAATAAGATTGAAAGAAAGGGTACAAAACATCTACAACTAATATAAATCCTAGTCATCATCATCATCATCATCATCATCATCATCACTTAAATTATTGTTTTCGTTGCGTTCAAAAAGCGAATCTAAAAAATCCTCGTCATCATCTTCTTCTAAATACTTCTTCAAAGCCTCCTCTCCTAACTCTTCCTCATCTTCCTCCTCTTGCATATCATCATTCTGTACTTGCATTTCATCTCCTTGCATTTCTTCTTGTTCATCCTCCACATTTTCATTCTCATCTTCTATTTCAATTATTGCCAATGTTGTATCACCATTATTAACATCTTCTTGAAAGATAGATTCATCAGTAGGAGCATCAACTTGTGATCTTGCCTTTATTTTAAATACTACTGACCACTGATCTTTATCTCTTTTGATATTTGGATAAGGAGCATAGCAAACTTGTTCTACTTGATATGCTAACACAAATGGGTCATATTTTGGAAATTTTTTGCTCCGATTAACATCCACAAGTTTATATTCTTTATGTACTTGCATTCCTCTTTCTGAGTTATCTATCCAATTACATTTAAATAAAATAACGTTGTAAGGATTTTTCTCGCCAGTATAAGACAACTCAACAACTTCATTTAGGGTTCCATAGTAGTCAGATCCTTCAGTCGAACTCACACACACTCCATTGTTAATTGTCGACTTTTCCATATCTTTCCCATCTTTGAAAGCTCGAAATTTGTATCCATTGATGGAATAACGCTTCCATGTTCTTACTTTTCTTGAAGGTCCATTTGCTAAGGCAACTACAACTGGATCTTTTAAATTATTTACCTAGAATTAATGATAATGAACCAATTATTTAGCAAATAATAATATAATTTAAATAAGCATTATAGAATATATATTATTTGTTAGAAATCTAGATCTCCTTACTAACATATTCATATATGTTTTGGTTAATTTAGTCATAAAATTAAATGGTGATCTTATGCATGCAAACTACATAAATAAATAAAGAAGAAATCATCATCTTACATTAGTATTTTCGGATCTTAAGGGCACAAGAGAGTTCTCCTACTCTCTTGTTCTTGTGCTCTCCTTAATGGAAGAACTAGGATTCAAGTGTAGAATCCCTCCTAAAGTAAAATACCCAAGACAACAACTTAATAAAATTAATACTATTATTACTAGAACAATATTAATTTTGTATAAAAATTGACCCAAAAATATTTGATTTTGGTCTCTTAAAACCGGTTAAGAGAGAAGGAAGAGGAAGGTTTTTATCTTTCTAAAACTTCTTATTTTTAGATGAATGAATGAGCTAATACACTAAAAATGTTATCTAGTGTATAAGATAAATTATAAGGCAGAAAAAAAACCTTTGGCTTTGCCTTATGAAAAATCGGGTAAGAGGGGAAGAGAGGGGAGCCAATGCATGCATGAGTTTGTCTTCACAATGACCACTAGGTTGCATGGCTAGTTTATTAGGGAAATGATTATGTTTACCACTAACATAATCAACACAATATCATCCTAATACTCCCCTTAATTTCGGTACATATGGATAAAATGGACTCCATTTTATTTTTGTCAAATTGTCAATTTGTCATATGTCACATGTCACATGTCACATAAAATTGTTATGTATTTTTAACATATTAAAAATCAACGTATTAATAAAAATACGTCATATACAAAAATTGACTTAGCAATTCATAATTGCTTGTACCAAAATATTTTACCAATTTATAAACCACAATAACTTGTATTTATAATAATTCATTCAATTTCAATTGTTTCCTTAAACAATAATTTCATCTAAGTAATGAAACAATTCGATTACTTAGACCGTATCTTATCTAATCAAATTTCAATAAGATACGTAAATATTACTTCCAAAATCGTCCGTCAATATTAAGTAATTTAATCGACCCGTATCGGCATACGATCAATTAAATGATCAATTAAGTGTGTTATCCTTTAGGTATGACCTAAGGGGATCAACTGGTCACCACCGTCTCACGACAGTAATGTCAAACTCTAGTCAGCCAATCATTACCGATATGTGTGGACCAGTTGACAGTAAAAATACTTCCCAATTGTATTCTTTATAATGAGACTTAAACATGTGATCATCATGATCAACAGTTGTGATCACATTATTGTCGGAGGACACATATTCCAACAATCTCCCACTTGTCCTCGACAAGTGTGCGTCACCAATTCTCTTGTCCTATTACTATCTCCCACTCAATGCAAGGTGTCTTTCAGGTCGTACTTGCAAGTGATCATATCGAGAGTGATTTCCTCGATCTGGAGAATAACTGATTGACCGGATTTATCCACCATGGATACATTCCGAGCATGGCCACGCATTTCCAGTTCATTACTCCTCGAGTGGCCTTGAGATATTGTTATAACCCTGACTAGGGATGGACAATTCCTATCGCACTCATTCCCTTCGACTAGCCACAGCCATCATAATCCAAAATATGCCCATTTGACCCCATTTACGAAGGTCGTAGTAACACAAATCAAAGTTAATCTGAAACTGTGCCATCTTAGGTGAATAGTCTTTAGTCAAAATAATCGACTCATTAGAATACTATAGCAGCTCTCGCCACGACCAGGCTATATAAATTTGCCAGAACTCTATAAGCGGTCATAAGGCCCGACAAAAATGTTCCTAACAGTCTGCCAATGTGATCGACTAGTCATTCTCATATGACTCCATGGCACTTGAACTTGCCATCAATCGCATCACATTCTAGTCACTTCGAGACGTCACCTCATGTAAGTAACTATGGGCGAATACAATGCTAATCCGTGTTCACTTAAACGGGGTTCAATTGTCTCTACAACCCGTTGGATGTAACAAAGTATAAGGTGAGTTAATAATAACTCAAACGACAAATGTCGACATCACATTTGGGTAGTCAATACCATATTACAACCTTGTGATGCATATCGTAAGTGTGTAAACACTTGTTGATTGCAATAGAAGTTTAACATATCATGTGTCCATGTGTTCAAACTTCTTTTTATCGCATTTTCCTTTACGTTCATGTTATCTATCATAGTATGAACCTTACCAAGTGCACATCTAAGTTCCCAACCTCGGTTTCAGTTCTTTATCTTAGAAGAACTTCCTTGTCGATTATCACATAACAAACGAATTTGTGGTGAATGTTATAACTTGTACTGTTCAAGTACTCCACCCACACACAATGCACTAGGTATATGTTTTGTAGACTCTTGCAACAATTTGTCAAGATGATTAGCCTAGCACTTCTCACAAGTCCTAGCATATTAGGGAATATTAGTTTTGAGTAACTTCTTACTTCAACTAAGTACCATTCCAAAATTCTTATTTCTCCTTTTAGCTGAAAAGCTTAGGATTTTCATAAATCCTCACATGTTGTTTGAATTTTAATATGTGCAATCTCTTGACACATAACAGAGTATTCTGTCAAACATTGAAATCGCTCATCGGATTCTCCTCGAGAATTCATGACGTTTCTACTATGGCTTGCCAATGAATCATCATGCTCTTATGCATATGATTCATTATTGAACATGTGCATGATTATTCTAATGGCGGAAACATTAGTTACTAATAATCATGAGATCAACCGTTCTTAGGTTCAATGAACGACCATGACTGCTAATGGCAATTCCATTTTCATTTACATGAATAACCTACGTTTCTTGTTGATCCGATGTGTATATCTCAATACTTATCCAACATCTGTTGATGTAATTGGATTCATCATAGTCCATTTTCATCCAGAATTGAAAACTCAATTACTTCTTTGTGAAAGAATAGTATTAGCTCGTCATTCCCAATGAGTGATGAGTTATAAACTTTTATAAGATGATTACTCCCACTAATTCCATGTCTTCACATGATAATTTCCAACTCCCACTTAATTCCACATGATTCGCAATTGACTACTCAATTGCGACAATTCAAGAAGTGAAATATATATATTGCTTTGTATTAAGTTATAGAGATAAAACCATATATGTTCCCATCATATTCTTTCAAAATACCTATTTTGAAGTGGTCTCATCTTAACCTTATGGAAAGAGATTTTAATCTCTAACTCATTCATATCATAATGATGCGTAGCAATGTCATTATTTAAATATAAATAATATCTAATACACGTCCTTCAAAATACCCTTTTCGGAAGGAGGTTTAACCATTTCATTTCCATAATGAGGTTAAGTAATGACATTTGCTTGGTTAATACTTAACTTAGCTATTGAGGATATCGGTATATCAATCCTTGTAACCTCTAGTCATAAATCTCGTTTATTTTCTAGGATGTTACTTTGATTCATTTTAGGCTCTTAAGTAAATATCAAGGTTGAAACTATTGGTCAAAATTTATCATAAACTAGTCAAAACTCTTGTTAAGACTTTACATTAGTCATTTTTCTTCCAAAACTTTCTTTTGGTCTCCTTGTGTAGTTATCTTGAGAAAATATTCCTTTGATTACTTCACTTGGTCTCTTTTGTCATGTAGCTTTATTCGAGACCATAGATCTCATCTATTGGGTATACTATATAAATAGATATACCTTTATTCAAATCATTCTTCCTTGCGTAGATCTCGTATACCCACACAAGTACACATTCTTCCTTGGTGTTGTGTCCTCATTTTCTCCCACTCTATCTTTAGAATAAATACACTAGAGATTCAAAGATAGCTTATGGGACACAAATAATGATTTGAAGTATAAGGAGTACTATCTCATAGGTTTGACTAATAGTTTTAGATTTTGTAAGTGTACTTGGTTGATTGACATTCCTTTAAGAGAGTTCATAAACTCAATGACACTTTGTAAATGATCATACACAAGCTTTAAGCATGTGGACATATAATGAATCCCATCATTATAATTGTCTATTAGATCACTTTAAGTGAATAATCATATGTTTCTATGAGCAAGCATGTAAAGACGAATTTTAGAACAAGGATAAAATGATAAAACGGGTGACTTGGGTTGCAAACCAAGCCACCATTATCCAAAATACAACCAATTATCCAAAATACATTTCCATGTCGAACACGGAAATTAAAAGGTTCTAAAATCCAAAACATAATTAAAATAAGATAATAAAAAAGCAAAGCTTCATGGAAGCTATTCCTAGCTTCTCGATGGTTTCTCAAGCTTGCTTTTCTTTTCCTTTGTCCTTGCTTGGTGGAGCCCCTATTTACAATAAAAAGGGGATACATTATCACAACTTTGTATCACAATACCATAGTTGAAATAGAAACATAAAAGAAAGGATAGTCATTTACCTACTGGAGTAATCTTTCCAGCCTTAATATCACCAAGGTATTTGGAACAATTTCTTTTCCAATGTCCAACACCATTACAATAATGGCATTTATCAAGAGGACCCTTCTTGATTTTTGAAGTGCTAGCTTCATAAGTCTTAGCATTGGTGAAAGTGGGAGCTTGTTTCTTACCCTTCCTCCCATTCTTCTTGAACTTCCCCTTGCTTTTGGTGCTAATGTTAATCACATCCTTGGGTGGGTTCACATTTAACCTCATGTCCCTTTCGGCTTGCACAAGTAACTTGTGCAATTCTTCAATAGACACATCCTTGTCTTGCATGTTAAAATTCACCCGGAATTGAACATATGCCTTGACTTTGGATAAGGAGTGTAAAATCTTATCTACAATGAGTTCTTTGGAGATTTCAACCTTTTGAATCTTCAAGGTCTCGACTAGCTCCATTAATTTGAGCACGTGAGGGCTAACCTTTTGGCCCTCTTTGAAGTCGAGATCAAAGAATGCCACGGCCGCCTCATATTGGACGATCCGCGGAGTTTTTGAAAACATTGTCACAAGCTTGGAGTAGATTTCATTAGCGGTGCCCATTTTAAAGGCTCTCCTTTGGAGATCCGCCTCCATCGCAAAGATCAACACGTTTTTCATTGCGGCGGACTCCTTATGGTAATCCTCATACGCTTCCCTAGTAGCGGCGGTCGACCTAGTATTAGGTTCGGGTGGAGAGGCCTCGGTTAGGTAACGAAGCTTGTCGTCACCTTGGGCGGCTAATTTGAGTTGGGCATCCCAATCGGAGAAATTTGACTCATTCTTTTCAAGTTTACATCGATCCATGAAGGATCGGAGCCATGAAGTATTAGTGAGAGGCGTGGCGTTGGTGTTTGGATTTGCCATTTGTTATGAGAAATAAGATCGGTCTACAAAACAAAATATAGAAGGAATAAAACATATGTCGTTTTAATAATAATACTCGTAAAAATAATTTAAACAAGTTTTATTGCATTTATCTAGTGACCTCTACCCAACTTAGATAAATGATTCCAAGACCCAAATTCATATCAACTTAGGCACGGGATAACCGATGAAACCCTTATCAATATAACTCGGTGGATTAACACTTAATCGATTCTACTTTTAGAACTCTTGGTCGATAAAATTACTCTAATGTTTATCTATAGCCCGGAACACATGCGACTACGGTCACGAATACTTCCGTTGAGGTCAATCCAAATTTCGAATAAATGTGTCCATAATCCAAATTCACATTAACTTGGGCACGGGATGGCCGATGAAACCCTCATCAACACGAATTCGGTGGATAGACATTTATCACCCACTTCCCTTAGGTAACAAGGTTTGTACCCCGGGATGGCCGAGTGCACTCCCTCACGAAATAGGTTTTCATGGTTTCTACTTTTTGGTAAGGCTATGTCTCAATTGTTTATTTTAGCGAGAGGTCATGTCAATTTATTATCTATCACGTTTTAAGTGAACTAAAGCGGTGAACTACGATAATTGTAATTGACACGGTCGATCAACTCGATAAAAGATGATGCATGTTTTAGTTATGGCGATTTAGCGATGCATGCGACATATAATAAAATGCAAAACATAAAATAAATCCTAGTATGGCCTTCCTAAAATAGAAAAAAAAAACTATTTAACTATTACATATTCGGAAACCAACTCCATTGGTCCCTTGAACTTCGGTTGAGGCACGCATCTCGAGGTAACACCGTCTTTATGTATCGCCTTCTTGAATTACACCGTCTTCAAGGAACTCCGGAATAAATAAATTACATAACAAATTACATAATTTCCTATTATACATTTGTAATTAAAATAAAATAAATCTATTAAATTACAAAACGGAGATACGAGATCACAATAAATTACAACCGAATCGATATTCCCATACATTTCGGGTAATATCAATTAAAAACTAAGGCCATACTAAGTAAAATTACATAATTTAAAAAATTACATAAAATAAAATTATGACAATCACAAAGAAAATGCAGCATTATAATATGTATGAACATGCCCAATTTTATGCTAAATCGCCTTTATGTAGCCAATATCGTATATTACACGGTTTTTACGGATTTGCGTAATTTAACGTTTTAAAACCACAATAAAATACATAAATTCATATTTATGCATAAGTTAATTACCCTAACCTCTTAGGACTCAAAATTAGTCTCCACTAACTATTTGACCATAATTAACTCATATTTCTAAAATTGTTCATTAATGGACTTAAAATTACAATAATAAGCTATAATCTTCAAATAAATCACAAAAATTCCAAATAAATTTGAAATTTGAAATTTAAAACTTGTGAACATTCTGGAAAAATACCATGACACTCATAATGTTCAAAACCTTAGGTTAAAATTTCGTAAAATTATCGGAAAAACTATGTTGTGGTTTAACGGATTTATCAATAAAAATCATAAAAACATGAGAAAAATTATATTCATCAACTTTTCAATTTTAGATCTGAAAAAGATAATAAAATGCAACATGTGACGTTTTTCCTTAGTCATTGAGTATGTTTTAGGAATTATTCACTAATTAAGTCACTATTTATGCTATTTTTCTTCAAAAAATCATAAATCATGCAAAAAGACTTAAATATAGCCTATTATTTTACACACATCTTGTAAAATTGCATGTGACAACATACTAAATTTCTATGACCAGATTCGAAATTTATCTCATATTAACCTATTTTTCATCTAAATCCGATTTTAAACATGAAAAATCCATTTTTCGAGCATAATAACTCCAAAAATTATGAAAATTTACAGGTCATCTCAAAATAATACATGTGATAACATATCCAAAAATCACTGGAACATTCGAAGTTTAGCTAATTTTAGTCCGAAAATGACATTTTAATCATAAAATCACATTTTAATGTCATTATTGTATAATATGAACAATAAAAATCCATAAAAATCCATAAAATAACCAAAAAATCCTAAAAACATTTTAGGACCAGAAACTTTAACATGCATAAATTATTTTCGTGATATATCATAATAACACAAATTTACAAGTTTTATATGTTAATCGTATAACTCGGAAAAACTATAACCGATTTGCATGCAAATTAAACAACCAAGGCTCTTGATACCGCTTGTTATAAATCTAGATCTCTTTACTAACATATTCATATATGTTTTGGTTAATTTAGTCATAAAATTAAATGGTGATCTTATGCATGCAAACTACATAAATAAATAAAGAAGAAATCATCATCTTACATTGGTATTTTCGGATCTTAAGGGCACAAGAGAGTTCTCCTACTCTCTTGTTCTTGTGCTCTCCTTAATGGAAGAACTAGGATTCAAGTGTAGAATCCCTCCCAAAGTAAAATACCCAAGACAACAACTTAATAAAATTAGGGTGCTGATTTTCGCAGTACACATTTTACTCATTTCAGTACATTGTTGACAATAATACCCCTCACATTTCTCCTCTCATTTTCCCTCTCTAATTTCTCTCTAATCAATTATTTCTAATTTCACATACCCATTCTCCTCTAATTTTACATTACCCTATTTCCAGCTATGGTTGTCGTCGTTGGGGGAGGGGGTTTGCCGGCAAAGTAGGTCGCTGGCGGTGGGACGTTGCAGTGAGGGGTGGTGGTTGTTGCCTATGTTGGGTTTGTTGGTTGTTGTTGCCTGTGTACTACGCTACTACTTCGTTTATTTGGTTGCATGTACTACTTTTCACCCAATTGTGTACTACACAGGTGAGTCTTCGTTTTTTTTTTTAAAAAAAAATGCAATGCAGTACACAATTGATACTACAATCTACATTGACTAGTTAACCCACCACCATACAACAGGCGACTATATGCCCATATCTCCGACGATTATATTACATAATAGACAACACAATATAACACAATTGCTAATTGACTAATGAATTACCCCCTTTTAACATAAACCCTAATTAAAAAAAAGTACAAAACTATAATAAATAGTCAATTTAATCTTTAATAATGAACTAATGAATTAAATACCTCCTCTATACTCGAATTTTTGTTCATAATAGAAGAATTTGAATGAGATTAATGATTTAACAATAGAGAGAAGATAGAGAGAACAAGATTTGAAGGTTTTTTAGCCAAGGGTAGACAAATGGAAATTTTGGGGTAAAAAGTACTATAATGAGTAAAAATCGTACTGCGAAAATAAATTACGTAAAATTAATACTATTATTACTAGAACAATATTAATTTTGTATAAAAATTGACCCAAAAATATTTGATTTTGGTCTCTTAAAACCGGTTAAGAGAGAAGGAAGAGGAAGGTTTTTATCTTTCTAAAACTTCTTATTTTTAGATGAATGAATGAGCTAATACACTAAAAATGTTATCTAGTGTATATGATAAATTATAAGGCAAAAAAAAACCTTTGGCTTTGCCTTACGAAAAAACGGGTAAGAGGGGAAGAGAGGGGAGCCAATGCATGCATGAGTTTGTCTTCACAATGACCACTAGGTTGCATGGCTAGTTTATTAGGGAAATGATTATGTTTACCACTAACATAATCAACACAATATCATCCTAATACTCCCCTTATTTTCGGTACATATGGATAAAATGGACTCCATTTTATTTTTGTCAAATTGTCAATTTGTCATATGTCACATGTCACATAAAATTGTTATGTATTTTTAACATATTAAAAATCAACGTATTAATAAAAATACGTCATATACAAAAATTGACTTAGCAATTCATAATTGCTTGTACCAAAATATTTTACCAATTTATAAATCACAATAACTTGTATTTATAATAATTCATTCAATTTCAATTGTTTCCTTAAACAACAATTTCATCTAAGTAATGAAACAATTCGATTACTTAGACCGTATCTTATCTAATCAAATTTCAATAAGATACGTAAATATTACTTCCAAAATCGTCCGTCAATTTTATGTAATTTAATCGATCCGTATCGTCATACGATCAATTAAATGATCAATTAAGTGTGTTATCCTTTAGGTATGACCTAAGGGGATCAACTGGTCACCACCGTCTCACGACAGTAATGTCAAACTCTAGTCAGCCAATCATTACCGATATGTGTGGACCAGTTGACAGTAAAAATACTTCCCAATTGTATTCTTTATAATGAGACTTAAACATGTGATCATCATGATTAACAGTTGTGATCGCATTATTGTCGGAGGACACATATTCCAAAATTATTTACTTCTTGACCTCTAAGCCAGTCAGGGAATTTTGTTTCAAATTTGTTCCAAATATCCTCGGCCATAGAAACCTCAGGATATTCTCTTTTGATGTAATCCTCAAACAACCTATTCAAAAATGCCGAATTAAGTTTTGAATTAATTTTTGCATGTTTTACTTGAAACAACGTTTAAAATTAAAAAAACTTTCACCTACCTTTCCATACGTTTCAACTCATCAGAATCACAATTAGATAAAACATAGAGGTGTGCACGTTCATATTCGTTATCTTCCAAAAATCTTTCACGACATTTTCCAGAAGTAGTGCCCTCATGATCTTGAAATAGCTCGGGCAAGGTAGAATACTTCGCCTTTTTCTGACCTATGTCAAGGTCTTTTGCTTTTGTGTCTATATGATCTTCAAAGTAAAAAGAACAAAAATTTGCTATTTCTTCAAGCAAATATGCGTTGCATAATGACCCTTGAACACGAGCTTTATTTCCAATTTTTTTTTCAAATGATTCAAGAACCTACAAAAAAATTGGTTAAGAATGAATGAAATTAAGTAATAACCTTAAAAGGCTTCGTAAAAGATATTGATATTACCTCTAAAAAGGATACATCCACCTATATTGCACAGGACCACCCACTTTCACTTCATATGGCAAATGAATTGGCAGATGTTCCATTGAGTTAAAAAATGAAGGTGGAAGTATTTTTTCCAATTTGCAGATTATCTCGACAATATTTTTCTCGAGACTTGTTATTTTTTCAATTTGTACTGATGAAGTGCACAAGTCTCTGAAAAATTGACTAATCTCATTTACGGCATTCCACTCATTTTTAGGGAGAAGGTGCCTTAAAGCAACCGGCAGTAAACGCTCCATAAACACATGACAGTCATGGCTTTTCAAGCCATGCAGCTTCAACTCATTCATATCGACACATCTTCTCAAATCTGAAGCATAGCCGTCTGGAAACTTTAAATTACATATCCAATCACACAACACTTTCTTCTGCTCTTTTTTCAAAACGACTGAATCCACCTTTCGCGACCTTGAACAAAGTTGTAACATGTCTTTTTGTGCATTTGGGTTCAAGGTTGTTTTGTCTTTTCTATCCATCACCGTGTGAATTAGTTGTTCGAAAAAAAATTTCTCAATACGCATGACATCAAGGTTATGTCGAATTAGTAGTGTGCACCAATATGGAAGCTCCCAAAAAATACTTTGTTTCCACCACCCAATTCGTTTCGCTTTAACCATTCTCAATTCATGGTCAGATGCATCCACGATTTTTGGTAAATCTTTCACACATTCCCACACTTGTTCGCCCGATAACCTCGTTCCAGAAACATCGTTCTCTATTCTTCCTTTTCGAAAGTGGACCTTATCCTTGCGAAAAGTATGATCAGTGTCTAAATATTGTCTATGACAATCAAACCAACTCCATTTTTCGCTATCTTTGAAGCCAAGTCGATTTAGTCTTTTTTTTCGTACAACATGGACATGCATTCTCACCAGCAGTTGACCAACCAGATAACATGCCATAAGTAGGAAAGTCGTTGATCGTCCATAGGAGTGCGGCTCTTAAGTCGAAGTTTTATTTCCTAGACACGTCATATGTAAACAATCCCGTGTCCCACAATTGCTTCAACTCATGAATTAGAGGCTGTAAATAGACGTCAAGGTTTTGTTTGGGACTCTTTGGTCCTGGAATAATTAATGTTAAGAACATAAATTGTCTTTTCATACATAGACATGGTGGTAAATTATAAGGTGTAAGCATCACCGGCCAGCATGAATACAAGTTCTCGAATGGCCCAAAAGCCGAGAAACCATCGGTGCAAAGTCCAAGTCTAACATTCCGAGGCTCAAATGCAAAATAAGGATGAAGATGATCAAAATGTTTCCACGCCTCACTGTCACTTGGATGAGACATTGTCCCACTAACTCGGGGGTTTTCATAATGCCAACGCATTTGTTCCGCGAGGTTTTTTGTGGCATAAATTCGTTGCAAACGTGGCCCAATTGGGAAATAATTTAAGAAATTTTTGGGGACCCTTTTGCCATTTGCATTCTTTGCACTTTTGTACCTAGCTCTACCATATTTTCTACACTTGTCAAGAAGAGCGTCGTCCATCCAAAAAAGCATACATCCATTAAAACATGCATCTATCTTTTCATGAGGAAGTTGAAGAGATTTGAGAACATTTTTGGTTTCATAGAAGTTACGCATCAAAATATGATCTTGAGGAAGAAGGTCTCCCATGAGTGACGTGAAACCATCTACACATTTATGGGCTAAGTTGAATTCACATTTCAGAGTGACAAGCCTTGCAGCCGATCGTAGCAATGAGAGTCGACATCCCTCATAGACAAGGTTGTTGCTCAAGACGTTTTAACATTTGAAAAAAGGCTAATACATTGGGATTTAGAGATTCATCAACCACCTCGGCATTAAGAGCTTCTTCCCTAATTTGATCAATGCTATCGGGCAACGCATCCTCTACCATATCCCTATAAGGATTGTCAGAGGGCATTGTCATTTCCACTTCCTCAACGGGGAATTTCTCTCCGTGACACACCCAATCATAATAGTTGTCACAAAAACCCTTTAGACCAAGGTGTTTTCGTACTTCTTGTTCAACTAAAAACTTTTTATATTTGCACTTACTACATGGACACCTAATTTCTTTATTTCTAATGAATTCGTCTTGTTGCTTAACATAATCAATGAATTTATTAACCCCTATAACGAATTCCTTCCTTAATTTTTTATTGGAATCCAACCTTTCATAGATCCAGTTTCGTTCTAATCTCTTCATTGCAAATCTACATATATATTAGTAAATAAAAATTATTAATAAAAATGGTAAGAGCATTCATAAACTCATCTTTGAATCTTTCATACAACAACAACAACAACAACAACAACAACAACAACAACAACAACCTGCAAAAAAATACTTTCAGTATTGGGGTCCTTATCTCTCCAACTTAAACCCATCTTTGAATCTTTCATACCATTAGTAAATACCCAATTTTTTTCTTGATTGTAATGAGACAAAATTCGGCAGCACTTCCTTACAGTTCTCCAAATACATTATTTAGAATGAATTCTCACTCTACATATGTATTCGGAGAACATTAAAGGAAATGTCAACCAAATTTTGTCTCATAACAATCAAGAAAAAAATAGGAGGAGTGATTTGGGGAGTAGGGTGGTGGTAGGAGTGGTGGTGGTGGGATTGAGGGAGACGGGTTTTAGGGAATTTTTGGGTAAATAATTGAAGAGTGATAATGAAGGAGAAGGATTCCGCTGCTGCCCGTATAAAGAAAGCCTGCGACGGACTTTCCGTCGCAAAAATAAAATAACAATAAATCCTGCGACGGAATTTCCGTCGCAGGCATAAAATAATATTATTTTTCCAGCGTGTTAAGAGGTGTACAGGTGGACACTAAAAAATGTCTGCGACGGAAATTCCGTCGCAGGAAAAATATTATTTTAATGCAACGACGGAATTTCCGTCGCATAATTTATTATTATTTTAATATAGCGACGGAACTTCCGTCGCAGACCTTCCCGCCATGTCAGAAAATTTGGCGGTCTGGGAAAATAGGCTGCAACGGAAAGTCCGTCGCAAGTTCGTCGCAGATTCTGAGGTCCGTCGCAGGTTTAAATTTGCTACGGGTTAAGATTCCGTCGCAACGTGTCCGTCGCATCGAAACATTTTTTTGTAGTGAAGATTTATTATGCTGGCAGGTTGATTATGGCGCAGTCTATGCTAACTTCTCTGTTTAATTACTGGGCTAATATTTTCCTAATCCCTAAGGGTGTGCTGAAGAAAATTGACAGTATCTGTAGAAACTATCTCTGGGATGTGACTAGTATTTATGTGAGAACATCTTTAGTGAGATGGGAACATGTGTGCACCCCTAAAACTGAAGCAGGCCTAGGTATAAGATACAGCTTAGACTAGAATATTGCTACTATTGGGAAGCTGGTGTGGCGGATATTTAGCAAGCCAGATAGTTTATGGGTTAAATGGTTGCATCAACTTTACCTGAAAGGAGCTCCCTGGGACAGCTACCTTCCTAAGACCCATATGAGTGGGAATTGGAAGGCTATTTGTAAACTTAAGGATGTTTTTAAAGAGGGATATGACAATGGGGTATGGCTTGCTGACCAGAAAGGCTATAGTGTTTGCTCTAGTTATGAATGGATAAGACATAAGGAACAAAAAGTAGGGTGGGCTAAGCTGGTATGAAATAACAGGGCCCTCCCTAAGCACAGGTTCATGGCTTGTTTAATTTTCAGGAATGCTTTGAACTTGAAGGACAGATTATTCAGGTTTGGAGTGTGTCCAGATGATAAGTGTTGTGTGTGCAATGCAGGAAAAGAGACTATCTGCCACATTTTTCAGCAATGCAGGTATAGTAGACTGATATTGCAGGGAGTGTGCTCGTGGCTTCATATTAATGTACCTACTGGAAATGGCATTATCTGGATTGGTAGAAGGAATTGGGCGCCAATTTAGAAGAGCAATTGTATTGCTGCTATTATGGTTGTGTACTACAATGTGTGGCATCAACGAAATGTAGCTCACTTGGAAGGAGTGTTGCTGAGTCCAAGGATTCTTGTTGCACAAATTAAGAGCTTAATTAGAATTAGGATTCAACAACTCAGATTGGATGTAGTTAGTGCAAGTGATAGAGCATGGATTAGCTTGGTTGTAGTTAATCCTATATAATGTATTGCAATATCCTTAGTTTGTAATAGTCTTTGAGCTTAATAAGAATTCTTAAATTCTACCGGAAAAAAAAAACATGTAAATGAAATTTACAATTTCTCTAATCTAAAGTGAATCAATCTTTCTCTCACCCTATTTCTCGCTAGTACAGAATTGCATGCATATCACCTTTCCGTCAACACTCGATGAAAAACTCGACCAAAATGGATACTTTTGGACCGAGTGGTGCCTCGGGAATCGTGCCGAAGTGACACGATTTTGTTCTTCTTTCTCTCTCTTTTTTTGGTCTTATAACTTTGATTTTTGACGATCCTATTTGTAAATAGAGGTTGTCACTAATCCTTATCAATTTGAATTCGATTTAATCAGTAGATCGCATTTAATTTGTTCTTTTAGTTATTCAACTCGTTTTATCAAACTAATTTGCTAACTTAGAATTGGTTAGTTTTAATCCGTTTATTTCTCGAGTTAAATGATTTCTTTTCTAAAACCTTGCTTTTTTTAGTTAGACTAGATTTACCGTCTAATTCTATAAAGCGAAGCGATGTACGCACAGTACGAGGAATGACCCAAGGCCATGTTTGGACCATCAGCCATCCCTCTTTTGTCACGGTTTTCAAAGCCCTTTTGGACACGTTTTTTGAGGTCCGAGGGCGTGTACCACGTCGTGTGTCGTAGGTTGTTTTCTAATTGTTTTATGCGCTAACCACTAACGTTTGCTCATCTATCTTATGCTAAGCGTAAGCCTTTCTATCCCTCTTTTATTTGCGTTCTCTATTTTCGAATGAACTCACATGCTAAATCACTCAACGAGTTATATACATTAAACGACTTAGAAACTTAATTCACATGTTAAGAATTAATACAACAGTTGCATTTCTCACATGTGCTCATAACCAAAATAGCCATCCTTTTCCATTAGTAGATGTCGTTATTGCAATGGGCAGGGTTGGGTGTTTTTCTAATGAAATTATTTAAACTTCCTATCACGTAATCTCACATGAATCTGAAATCTCTAAAATTGGTTTCTAAATTCCATTTAAAAATTTAGTGGCGATTTTTTCAAAATGTAAAAAAATGTTTTTTTGAAAAGAAACATTGCGTGGATGAATTTTCCTTGTCCACAATTTGGCGGCTCTGCTGGGGAATATGAAACGCGAAAAGGAAAATGATGGCTATTAGGATTATCTAGCGCATGTTTTTTTTTCGTTTGGCATGCATAAACCAACGAGACTTTAGCAGGACCATTTTCTCTCTTGGGTCAATCTCAAGGTAGGAAAATGATGTCCACTATGCCCGACTTAAACGTCAAGGTGGTTCCGCCGAGGTTAGAAACTGCTTACTTGCCATATTAAACAGTGTGTATGGTGGGTTTGCCATTCCCTAACGGAGTGGGAGCATTGGCATAGACCCATTTTAGAAGACCGACCGAGACTTAGAAGAGTTTAGGCTCATGCATAGCATCCATAGTATGCAAATGACTAATTGTGTTTTCTGAGTCGGTTTTTGCTTTAAACCATTTCGAATTTTTTTTTGTCAAAACGGTTATTTATTTTTTGAAAAATTCAAACCATTTTTAAACCCGTCTATTTCGAAATTTTAGTCCGATTTTAGCCCATCATTTTCGAAAATTCTCAACTCCATTTTCAATCCCGAACTTTTGAACTTGCTATCTTTTGCAAAAAGAACATTTCCGAAGCGAAGCTCTGTCAAAATAAGTTTAGAATTTTGACCCAAAATGATGTTTTTTTTGAAGCTGACATGCTTTTCAAATATCCATTTTCAAATCAATCCAATTCTATTCCCGAACCATAACCGAGCATAAGATGTATCGAGTCTTGAGTAGTGTCTTGGCCATGTATGGTCAACCGTTGTCACGCCACAAGAGTCCAGGACACGATCTATTCGGGTCACCCAAGCTCACGTTTTGGGTTCGAGTCATGTTTGTCCAAGTCAAACCACGAGAAAAGTCTTAGCTAGGCCACTTTAGGTGATGGAAGATGTCGTCGTGTCTCCCAATCAAACACATTTATATTCTCAACAAACAACTAGTTCGTGGTTAAGTCGAGGTCGATCCATGGGACGGTGTGCTTTGGGTTCTAAGTCTATGTATCTCAATTTATGCTAGTGTCACAATTGATTTGGGTTTGTAGTTGTGTTCTAGACTAATGCAAGCAATAAAGTAAAACAAGCAATAAAAGTTAGAATGTAAACAAATGACTAAAAGTGCTAGGATATCAGGGGTTCATAGGGGATTCATGGGATTAAATCATACAAACATGTTCTCAATTAGATAGCAAGCACTTATTGTTGTGATGGGATCGAGTTGGTGTATAAGCTTACAATCCCTAAAAAGGTTTGGGTCGCGGAGCTGAATCGATTAGATTGTACAACACCTACAAGTCGACTTAATCCTTCCTATTCAACTCTATGCATGGTCTACTGAGGCTCGAGTTGGTTTATATGCTTACAAGCCTCATTGAAGAGATAGGTGATGGGTAAAAAATGCAAGGATTCATAGGCTCGAATTTCATCAAACATAACATGTGCATAAGTTGAAATCACAACAAGCAATCAATTTAATTATGAAGACATATTAGATTAAGCATAGATCAATCCCCATGTTTGTTCTCCTAATTCCCCATTAATCCTAGCTAAAAGACTACTCACTTATTATCATGGGAAACATGTCATTAATGGTGTCAATCATCACAATAAGTATAAACATGATAAGAGAGTGAGGAAATAAACAATAAAAAGTAAAGAGTAAAGGAATTATACCAAACTTAAGGTGATCCAAATAATAAAGCAAAGAATAATGGAAGAAAACTTGATTGATTGATGAAGAGTTGTCAATTCTCCAATAATAATCCCAATAATCTTCAATTACCCAATAATAATAAACTTGAATAATGATTAAGGAAGGATTAATATGTAATTTTGTGGAATGATTGAGATTAATCTATTCTAATCTACTCCCAATCTAATCTAAGAGAGCTTGATTTTATCTAAGGAAACTTGGTGTCCTTTTTTATTATTACGAATGGAGTATATATAGTAGTACATCATTAGGTTAAGTAAGGATAGATTAGTAAATAACAATGCTAAGTTTTAAAGTGGAGAAATGCAAGTCTTACGAGGAGATGAGCATATCACGTCGCTAGCGCTACCACGATCCGCTCGAACCAGGAGAGGAGACGCTCGGAGCAGGAGGGGAGAATCCGCTCGTCTCTTACACGGGACGCTCGGATCATGCTATGCAGTCCGCTCGTCTTGTGTCCAATCCGCTTGGATTGTTGCACAGTGTGATCCTTTTGCTTCACGTCCTTTAATCCTTGCATACTCCTTATTCTTGCTTTGTCGGTCGTCGTTCTTGCCTCCTCTTCATACTAGTCCATCTAAGGTCGTCAACAAGCTTCCAAATATGCACGGGAGACGGGAATTCCGCCTCATTATCTTCTTTCCTATAAGACATATGAAATGCACTAGGAAAGGAAAGTAGAAAGGAATTGGCGGATAAAATAGCCATGAAATGCTATAATAGTATGCAAAATAAGTTCAATTAGGGGACTAAATGTGCGCAATTAAGAGTCACATCAAACATCCTCAAACCGAACCTTTACTCGTCCCGAGTAAAGAGGTGGCTAGAACTAGACCTTTATTTAAACTATTCTAATAATATAACCGATGTGAGACAATTAGCGGGTCTCACTCCGCCCCTTCAACTCACAACAAGACAACCATGAGGTAGGATGCGTTCTAGCAAGGCAAGGTGGGACTTGCCAAAATGGCGACACATCCAAGCATTAAGCACACAAAAGCAAGTAATGGATGCATCTACAAAAATGAATAGCCACTTTTCTCATCTAAGTGGTGGAAATTATCTAAAAGGGAAGCAATCTAAGGGTACACATTCCATCATAGATACGGTTTCTTCAAACTACTAAGCCTAGAAGGATACCAATAAATCACCTCCAAGTTGTGTCAAGCTAGGGCACCTTTGTCCTCAATCGTTAAATGCTTTCGTCAAGAATAGTCTCCCTATGGTGTTAGAAACATTGGAGGATCGCGGAATTCCCCTTATTGCCTAGGCAAGAAGAAGGGTCGCCCCCTCTCTACCATGCACAAAAGTGGATTCGATGGATAAGGGGATCATTTGTATTTTGAGTTTCATGTGGGAGTTTGCTTTTGTTGTTGTTTTCCCCCAATTTCTTATGGCATTTGACATTTTAAGAACATTTCTTTGCCATTTCTTTTGATGTTTGGCATTTCAACACTTGACAATTTTAACTTTTTGCATTTCTTTTGAACATTTTCAAAGCTACCCCATTTGTAGTGAGGGTGCTTATATTTGAAGCATAGGAGTTTTTTTTTGTTACTCCTCTTTTCTTTTGATGTAATTGCAAACTTTTTGGCTTTTCATTTCAATTCTTGAAATCAAATTTGAACAATTTTTGTGCCCATTCCCTTTTTTGTGACAAAATGTGGTAGAATGTGGATGATGGTTGCATGGTTTCAAGGGTCACCTTGGAATAAACGGTAGCCAAGGAGTTATCACACCACAAGGTACTCTTGACCAGGCCTTAATCCATGGGTCAAAGGATACTAGTATGACACATCCTAGGGTGATTTATAAGTATTCTAACAAGGAAAGTCTTAAGAAGAAAAAGTATCTACAAGGGCCTTATACATACACTTGTCAAGCTTCTCAAATAGATGTTTTTACAAAATTTTTCCTAAATGCAACTATATGCCATGATGCAACTAACATTTATACAACCTAATGCACATGCTTCTACCAACTAGTACGCCATATAGTCTAAATGCAACTCCTGACAACACATAGATACACAAACCGCAACAACAAAATACACCACATCCTCCTTGACATGTAAGCCCATCCTCCTCATAAATAATGAAAAGAAATGGAATAGAAACTAGGATTAGAGCGATCATACCAAGCACTCTTCATTTTCCCTTGCTAATGCCTCAAATGTAGTGTTGTATCTACGTGAGAAGAGAACAAAAAACACAAGTATATACAATTCTACACTACAAAATTAAAGAACATGTTTTTAGTTTTTGAATTTTTCAAATTTTTATGAATTTTGTTTTTATAAAATTAAAAGAACATGTTTTTGGGATTTTTCAAAAATTTTCAATTCTTTTTGTATTTTGGAATATAAATTCCCATCCCCCACTTTATTTTGGACATTGTCCTCAATGTACATGTAGGAGTAGGAATGAAAAAGAAAGTGCATGTTTTTGGATTTTTAAAGTTTTATGGAAATTGAAGTACAAATGCAATGGTATGAATGAATGCATGCTCTAACTAAATGCAATTCTATATGACATATATAACAAATGAATGCAATCTAAACTATACTATATGATGCATGTTTTCACCTATGATAAAACCTCCCCAAACCGATTTAAACACTATTTCTAGTGTAGAAATGAGTAGGTTTGGTCATTTGTGAAATCAACTAGTTGTATGAAATATTTCACAATGCAAACTAATCTATTTATGTTACAATGCAATTATACTATATCAACTAACTAATGCAAAATGGAATATAATACAAATGTAACTAAATGCAAGATAATTGAAAATGCAATACAACTATACATGAGAGAAAGGAAAAGAAGGAGTATCATACAATTGGAGGTGATGGTGTAGACACCTCTTGCCATCTCACTCGTCATCATCATCATCATCATCATCGCGGTATCTATACCCGCTAGAACCTCCTTGGTCATACACTCCTCCTTGGCCGAAGAATCCTCCACCTTAGTCGCTAAAGTTTCCGTCTTGGTTCCCTTGATTAGGGAACAAAAGGTGCGATTGAGCCCAAGATGGGTGAGGGCCTCTAGGGTCGATATACCCTTGTTGAGCCATATTTTAGTATTGAGGATAAAGGGCCAAATAGTTGTCAACCCTCCCATTGTGCACTCCAATATTGACACGTTGCATGAGCTTCATCAAGTCATTCATGTTCGGAGCATCGGCAACTTGGGGAGTGAACGGTACATGTTGAGTGGGGTAGGGTGGAATGGGTACATAGGATGGTGGTGCATTACCCCGTACCGGCATCCCACGAGGTTGTTAAGGTTGACGAGGTGCTTCTTCTCTTTGTGGTGGGTTGGGGTGAATCTCGATATCGAGGAGGTAGCTCGATGTAGGTGAGTACCGACTCAACCGTGGCTCGTAGGTGGTACGTTCCACCCCATGAGGAGCATCCCTTTGTAAACCACTCCACACTCCCGGTTTGAGTGTATGTGCACCATCGGTGGTGGTTGAAGATGACATCTTCGTCAATAAAAGTGCTCCCTTCGAGCTTCTCATAGGCCCCATGAAGGTTAAACCCGGGGCAAAGGTCATTGGCCAACATTGTGATTAGGCTTCCCATCACAAAGGACTTAATGTTAGAGTTCCCTTGAGCATAATCAAAGAGCCTTCTAAGCATCTCAAGGGGCGTGTTGAAATTATAAGCCCGGCCTTGTCCCTTGAAAATTTAAGTAGGACTCCAAGAAGGTCAAGTCAAGAAGGGTGCACCTATCTTGTTCTAGCCTTCCATTGATGGTGCCGGCTATGAGGCTCTCGGCGATCCGAATCACTGGATGTTGAATGGCAAAGGTATAGCATTGTTTCAAGTGAAAGAGGTCCTTCCCCGAAATGGCTCTCTAAATGTGGTTAACATTGAAGTCGGAGGGCTTATCGGTGTTGTCATTTGGCACTACAAGACCAAAAAAGTTTGAAAATTGGTCCAAGGTTAACCTATGGTCTTGATTACAAAGTCAGAACTCTATAGAAACACTTCTCCGTGTATTAGTGACGATTCAGAGACTACACAAAAACTCGAGGGTAAGACTAAGGTAAGTATCCTCATGGGCATAGAATATCTTCCCGAGACCCAAACCATCGAAGAACATTTCAGTTTGATACCTTATGCCTAGAACTTCTAAAACAGCGGTATCAATAAACTGAGTAGGCTCGTAACGATTATCTAGCAGATGAACGGATTTTTGGCGGTGTTCATTGCAAGTGAAGATTACCTCGGGGAAGTACTCGAGTTGTTCAACACCTTGTATAATCACATTGTGATGGCCTCTTGCCTCCCTTAGAGTGGATGAAGAAGTACCCTTATGTTTCTTAGGTGCGGCCTCGGCGGATTTCTTGCCCTTGCCTCTTAGGTTCATCATTTTCGATTGAAAAGTTAGGGTTTTGGGGTGATTTTTTGATGTGACCATAATTAGTGCATATTTAGCCCCCGAATTAGCCTTGTTCCCATGCTTTTTAGTGCATATTTGGGTCATTTATTATCTTTAGTTCTTTGTCTTGCATATTCTTTGAGATTTTGATCCCTTGGTAGTAAAGGAGTAAGAATCTTGCATTTTCATGGCAAAACGAGACTAAATTGATCGAATCCAATGACCAAGCATCAAGGAGAGACAAGATTAGAAGGCCTTTGTACATATTATAGTAGATGAGCAATGTTGAGAAAGGATCCTTGAGTCCCCAAGGAAATCCCCAAGGAATTTATGAAGAAAAGGGAAGAAAAGAAGAAGAAATCTTGCTGACGAACAATCCGTGCGGATTGACTACAATCCGGCCGTCCTCCACCTGCACAATCCGTGCGGTTTCATCCCAAGACGCTCGGGTTAGCACTGCCACAATCCGCCCGGATTCACCTGAATCCGCCCGTGTTCCACCACCTGAATCCGCCTGTCCCGACTCAAAACCGCTCGGATTCCTGCACAGCACAAATTCGTTTTCTCCAAGCTACAAAGAAAGAAGCCCTTCCTTCGAAAAATACCGGCTCCTCCCTGCTCAATCTAAAAAGTGTAATTACTAGTTTAGCCCTTAGTTAACCCTAATGCATCCCCCTAATTTCCACTATAAATACCCCATTAGTCTAATTAGAAGAGCATGTTCTTCTTATCAATAATTAGAGTAGTTAATATCAATCAAATCTCTCTTTAGTTTTGTAATCAACAATTAATCAAGTTTTAATACAAGTTTTATTTCCTTAATCTCTCTCTTGTTCATCCTTTATTTTGGGTAATTGAAGATTATTTGGGTTATTATTGGGAGATTGACAACCTCTCAATCAAGCATCAAGTACTTCTTTTATCTTTGCTTTATTATTGGAATCATTAGTAGGTATAATTCTCTTAATCTCTTTTTAATTATTGTTAATTACTTTCATTTATTCATCATGTTTCATTTTGTTGGTATGATTGACAACCTTGCTAGCATGATCAACATGATAATGAGTTAGTAGTCTCTTAGCTAGGGTTAATGGGTGATTAGGGGAAACCAACATGGGGAATGATTCATGCTTAAATTAATATGCTTTCATGTTTTATTTGCTTGCTTGTTTTGATCTCAACTCATGCACATGTTATGTTTGATGAAATGCGAGCCTATGAATCCTTGCATTTTTTACCCATCACCTATCTTTTCAATGAGACTTGTAAGACATAAACCAACTCGAGTCTCATTAGACCATGCATGTTGTTGAGTAGGGAAGACTAAGTCGACTTGTAGGTGTTGTACAATCTAATCGATTCGGCTCCGGGACCCAAACTTTCCTAGGATTGTAAGATATAACCCAACTCAATCCATCACAACAATAATTGCTTGCTTATAGTTTGAGAACATGTTTGTATGATCAATTCCCATGATTCCCCTATGACCCCATGACACCCTAGTGCTTTTTATCAATTGTTTACAACCCTTTTTATTCATCTTGCTTGTTTATTTTCATTGCTATTTTAGTTAGTGACCTTCTACATCAACCCAAATTGTGACACCCCTAAGACACCACTAGTTTCAATAGAAATCTCATCTCAATTCCCGTCCCTTGGGATCCGACCTTTACTTGCCTCTTTACTAATTGTAGAGTTGTTTGTGAAGCTATAATTGTGTTTTGATTCGGACGTGACCCAACGACCACACTTATTTAATTGTGAACACGAAACGGACCGATCATTTTTGTGATGGGGATTTTTGAGAGATGATGATGTGAGATTTTGAGTAGATAAGATAAGGAAAATGAGGGATGGTGGGGGTGTTTATAAAGGAAAACGGGTGGAAGTCGAGCAGATAAGGGTCGGGCTCGGGCGGATTCTACGAGGTGTCGGCAAAAATTTAAGCTGATCCGAGCGTCCCGTGCTGGAGACGAGCGTCTTGATGGAGCAATCCGAGCATCTTGCTGAGAGGACGTGCGGATTCATAGTCAGGGAGCCTGGAAATTTTGAGACCGGCTAGGGACGAGCGTATCGTGGAAGAGATGAGCGTCTTTTCTAGGTCGAGTGGATTCATGGGAATCCGAGCGGATTCTCACACAGTACATAAATGTTTCAAAAGCTACGCTCAGGACGAGCGTCCCATGGCCGGTACGAGCGTCTTCTTGTTGAGACGAGCGTCTCCCTCACAATCCGAGCGGATATCAGATAAGTGCTCAATTATGCTTCTGGCTGGGCTCGGGACGAGCGTCTTCTTGTCGGGACGAGCGTCTCCTGCCGCTCTTCGTCAATTCCTTGTTTCTTTCATTCAAATTCTTTCCCTTCAACCCTTTTGAGATTCCTTCTAATCTTTTTCTAAAAATATACTCAATAAATGGGTAAGAAACCCTCTCTCACTACTCTCATGTAAGGACATTTAAGAAATGCGAAATTATATACAATATTATACAATGCAAAGATTATGGGAAGGAATTTTTTACAAATGGTGGTTTGAGATAGGACTCCACCAAACTAGTTCAAATTGTCGAGATTCCTTGTCCATAGAGCTCAAGGCTATTAGAAGAAGGTCAAAGGCTTGTGAACAAGCCCCAAATAAGCATAAGTATGGTTTGCTCAAATTCAAAATAAAGCTTGGCCAAGGAAACTTGTCATTCATCCTCTTTTTCACCTTTCTCTTGGCACTTGAATATTTGCAATGCTTCAAACCAACAAGCCCATGATTCTTGTCAATGCTAGGGATGAAGTATGGTTCATTTTCGTCCGGAGACTTCCATCTACCACTCTCTCCTTTCATTTTGGTGATGATGATAGCATTTTGATTACTCAATCCTTCCAAAGTAGAAGGAGAATTCTCACAACATTGATGATCGGGTTCTTTAGAAGTTGGAGTTATGGGTGCCACATTTCCACAAGTGAGTTCATTTGCAAGTTTGTTCTTGAGCTTTTCCAGCAAGTATTCTTTATATGATGATTTGACTTTTTGGAGAAGGTCTACCATATCATCTCCAACAATCATAGGTTCCATGGTGGGTGTAAAATGGTCTTCATAGGCAATAGGGAAGAGGCATGTTGGAGCTTGTGTCCTCCAGTTAGTGCGGATAACGTCATTGCACACACACTTGTACGGACAAGTGGGAGCTTGTTGGGGTTGGTGTCCTTAACAGTTAGTGCAAGGACTTATAAATCTCTAAAAGGACCACAGGGCATACTTTGGTATTATAATCAGTTGATCCACGTTTATCAATAACGGTTGGCTTGCTAGATAAGTTTGACGTTATTGTCATACAGATGGCGGTGATCAACTGGTCCCTAAAAGTCACACCTATAGGATACGTTTGAGAGACGTGTGAAGATATGAAAATCTTTGTCATGTAGATGCCAAAATTGACTAACCAGTTAGTCCGAGTTATTTGACTAGTAATTAGTCAAAATGTGATGTTGAGATATTATATTTAATACGGATTAAATATCATGGGCTAAGGCGAATTAACCAGTTAATTCGTAAAATTAAATATAAGCGTTTTATATTTAATTAAATGTATATTGAATATAATTATACAATACTGTTTTGTCGGACACGTATTAATAATTCAGCTAACCCGTATTATTAGCTGATGCCTTAATTTCCGATAACCGATAACAAGTTTATAATCAGACCGTGTCATATACATTTAGCACATTTCGGGTCATACCGCAAGTTTAAGTGAAGAGGAAATTAAAAGCCCACGGGCTCTCCTCTCACTCGGTTTGGCCGAGCTTTCCATAGACAAAAGGAGAGTTTCTCCTCTTGTCTAACCTAATTGTTCATTGACAAAACAAAATTAGGGTTTTAGAGATTAAGTTTTTTCTGAAACAAACGAGATCTCACATCTCGAGAAAAACTCACATCAGTTCTCCCAATATTGCAAGGCAATCGGAGAACACCATCTAGCACGAGGGCATATCTCGGACAAGTCTTGGGTGCAACAATTAGGAGGGAATCTCGTTTGATTTCTGTTCTTTACGCCGTGCATCAAAGGACCCGAGGTTATTTCTTGTTCCTTATCGTTTCTATTGTATTTATGTTTTATGACAATAATCACATGTTTAAATTTACGCTATAGTCCTAAATTTAAAGGGTATTATACGGATATTAACCCACAAGTGGTATCAGAGCGAGGCCACGTAAATTTTTCTATGTGTTTTTCATAAAACGTTTTTTGAAACGATGATTTTGTGCTTCGAATTCCGTGCCATGTATACACGGCTGATTCGGGTTTTGTTCTTGTTGAAACCGTGACATGTTTTACACGGTTTTATCATCTTGTTTTCGATTTGTTTTATGCATATTGTTGTTTTATACAGAAATTATAACAATATGTCATGTTTTTGTCAATTGTTAAAATTGTTTTGATGCTTTTTAGATCAAAATTGCAATTGATTTTGTTTTGTCAAAATGTTTTCACGAGGGTTTTATGTTTTCCAGAAACTTTTTCCCTCGATCGAGCATGTTTTTAGTCGATCGAATGGTTTTTCTGACATGTTTTTACTCGATCGAGTCCTTGCTGTACTCGATCGACCTGCTTTTAAAACCCCACTGCTCGATCGAGAAGTCCTCGTACTCGATCGAGCAGTATTGCTGATTTAAGTCCTCGATCGACTACCAGTCTTGTCGATCGAGTACTTCCTGATTAGCACTCCTCTCGATCGACTAGCAGTTCAGTCGATCGAGCCCTTTTGTCCCTCGATCGAGCACTTATGTCCCTGGATCGAAGGATTTCTGTTTTGACAGCTTTGAAAATTTGTTTCTTTTGATTTAAATTTTCTTTTGGCTTCAATATGTACTTTATACGGATATTGTACACTCGCTATGATTGTGAAACGGTTCACACACGTACCATTAAGTTATTTTAAAGCGTATTTAAAGTAACGGATTGTAATGGATTAAAATTAAATGATAGAAGCGGTTTTATCACATGAATTTTAATCATTAAAAGGTGGTTTGGATAAATTTAACATAATTACAGAATTATGTCACGAATGAATTTGTTTTTAGTTGATGCATTTTTATTTATCGTTTATTTTGAATGCCGTGAATGCCTTTTATTACGTATTTAATTTTTTTTTACAATCAGTTGTAACTTAGTGTGGCCTTAGTAGAACGTGTTACCGTAATGATGGAACACGGTCTTGGTTGTATTTTGAGATCTCGTATCTCCGTTTTGGTTTTTTTTTTTTTTTCACTTGTAATTACAGTTTTAATTAGAATGTAATTAGGTTTATATTTTGTAATTTTAATTGTAATTTTTTAGAAGACCAAAGATGGAGACCGGATGCTCACTCCCGTTACTTGGATCAAGATGGAACATCAAGACAAGCTTTTCGGGTCCAACGGTGGATTCCAAAGTTGTATTATTTTCTTATACTAGGATAGGCCACACTAGGACCTTTTTATTTACGTATTGCATTCCTCTATTTATTTTTCCGTAACGATAATATGCATCATATTCCGCCTAAAAACCAAACCACCTAATAATTGCATGAAAACTGACACATATAGAGGTCACGAGTTAGTTTTCATTGACATTCTCATGTCACACGTTTTTTAAGCCATCATCCAAAATAATTCATTCACGCAGACGCTAGTTATTCGTTCACTTAATATGAATTATAATTTAGTTGATGGGATCTTCCTCGTATAAACAAAAATTGAGAACGGTCTTTATAGGTCAAACTCCAATGAGTCCCTTCTTCGTCGGTAGGCATAATATGACCCCTTCTACGTCGGGTAAGTTGGAACCGATTGACCTATTTTATCTCAACACTATGGTCACTAAACGATCCTGTGATTATGGTAGACTATAGATAGGATTTACGGAAATCTATCGACCAAGAGTTCTTACGGAAGAATTAGCTAAACAGTTGGCTTATCAATTTACGAAAATTGAGTCTTGGGATCACTTGTATCATTCTTGAGGGAGATCAATTATGCAAGTGCGAGAGTCTACATGTTAAAATGAATTTTAAATAGACTTAAATCACCTCGATGAGTTGCTTATTTCGTTTTGTTTTTCTTTCTTTTTCAGTGTAGATCACGTTTTTAAACTGCTAAACAACAAATGGCTGGTTCTACTGATAACCCAATGCCAAGTGCAACATTGGACCGTGAGTCCTGGCTTAGGATCTTCATGAATCAGATGAATCAGTCTACTCGACTGAAGAATGATGGATCCAACTTCGCGGGACCGGGAGGCGGCATTACGGAATCTGCTGCTGCTGGCGACGGGAAGCTCAAATATCTATTAGAGCCCATCCCGGCAAACCCAGGTCCCACGGCTAGCTAGAGTCTTTGAAATCACCAAGTTTAATGATTTCGTATGGAAGCGGGTGCGATTAAAACGTACTCATTTTTGCAATGGAACCCAATTTGCAGAAACGCTTCATAGCCCATGGTGCAAACAAGATTTTCACCACGCTCACCAAGGAATTCTCGAAAGCACCGAGAATCGTGACCTATGAGCATACCACTCGCTTCTTTGATGCGAGACTCCAGAAGGGCCAACCGGTTAGCCCACACATTCTCAGCATGATTGAGAATGTCGAGAAACTGGAGACCTTTAACTGTAACATCAGCGAGAACATTGTTATCGACCGCATACTTCACTCACTCCACGATGGTTATTCGCAATTTAGAGCGAATTACTATATGAATGATTTGAAGAAGACTCCCCATGAACTGCACTCCCTCCTCGTATGACCGAGAAGGACATGAAGTTCAGTGGGAGCATGAAACAGGATGTTCTCGTTGTGTCAAATAAAGGAAAGGGTAAGGGCAAAGCTCAGGCAAACCTAGCAGTAGGTAAGGCGAAGTTCAAGAAGTCGGGCTCAGGTAAGAGTGGTCCTGGTGAGTCGAGTAACTCATCAGGCGCGACAAAGAGCAAGAAAGATAACATGGAATGCCATCACTGCCACATGACTGGGCATTGGAGACGCACATGTCCTGTTTATCATGAGGACTTAAAAGCAGGTCGTGTTAAACCTGTTGGTATGTCTTCTTCTTCTACTTTTATTCATATGATTGAGATTAACCACGCAAGTTACGGAACTTGGGTACTTGATACTGGTTGTGGTTCTCATCTGTGTAATCATGTGCGGGGCTCGAAACATCGAACCCCTCGTAAAGGGTGAGGTGGACTGCGTGTCGGGAATGGAGCAAGAGTAGATGCCATCTCAAAGGGGACATATGTGATCCAGCTTCCTAGCGGATTTGAGTTGTCATTATATGACTGCTATTATGTACCTAGTCTTTCCAAAAACATTATTTCAGTTTCTGCGCTTGATAAACTTGGTTTTTCATTTGTAATAGAAAATAATGCTTGCATTTTCTCATTACACGATATGATTTACGGCAAGGCAGTCTCCATGAACGGAATTTATGTTTTAGATCAGACCAATGAAATATTACACGTAATGAATAAAAAGTTAAAGGTTGGTGACAAAGATCAAACGTATCTATGGCACTGCCGTATGGGACACATTAATGAGAAACGCGTAAAACAGCTCATCAAACATGGAGCTATCTCGGCCTTTGATTTTAAATCATTTGGCACGTGTGAATCATGTCTCATCGGTAAGATGAGTCGGATTTCCTTCAAAGGTGTTGGAATGCGCGCTGCTGACCTATTAGGGCTCATACACACGGATGTATATGGTCCTATGTCAATCACCGCACGAGAAGGCTATAGGTATTTCATCACTTTCACGGACGATTTAAGTAGATATGGCTATGTCTACTTAATGAAGCACAAGAGTGAATCCTTTGAGAAATTCAAGGAATACCAAAATAGGGTACAGAACCTATTGGGTAGAAAGATAAAAACACTGCGTTCGGATCGTGGTGGCGAGTATCTTTCTCACCAGTTTGATCAACACCTAAAGGATTTGTGGGATTGCCCTACGATTAACTCCACACTGGAACACCTCGGTTGAATGGTGTGTCCGAACGGAGAAATCGAACACTACTTGATATGGTTCGATCCATGATGAGTCACACGGTTTTACCGGATTCATTATGGGGTTATGCTCTTATGTCAGCCGCTCTAATACTTAACCGAAGTCCGTCTAAAGCTGTTGACAAGACTCCATATGAACTATGGAAGGGAACGGTCCCTAACTTGTCCTTTATACGGGTTTGGGGCTGCGAGGCTTATGTCAAGTGGAGACACGAGGATAAGCTCGGCCCGCGATCGGTCAAGACATACTTTATAGGTTATCCTAAAGGAACGCTTGGTCATTACTTTTATTCGCCAACCGAACAACGTGTTTTTGTTGCGGCTAGTGCGACATTCTTAGAGAAGGAATTTCTCGAGAATGCAAAGAGTGATAGAACCTTCGACTGTCGGGGATTCCAGAACCAAGTACCGAGCAACTATTGGAGGAACCTATTCCTTCAATCCCGGCTGCGGTTAACATTCCTGAGGAACCTAGGAGGTCGGGAAGAGTCTCTATTCCTCCGGACAGATACATCGGTATGATCGAGGAACATGACATAGATGACGTTCTACTCTTAACGAGTAGTGAACCCGCAACCTATAAAGGTGCCATGACTAGTTCTGACTCAAAGCTATGGCTTGAGGCCATGCAATCCGAGATGGACTCCATGTATGAGAACAACGTGTGGGATCTTGTTGACTTACCTGCTAAGGTTCGTCCCCTTCAATGCAAATGGCTTTACAAGATAAAGCATTCTGTGGAAGGTCAACAAGATATCTACAAAGCACGACTAGTTGCTAAAGGTTTCACCCAAGTGCCAGGTTTGCACTACGATGAGATTTTTGCACCCGTAGTTATGCTGCGTTCCATTCGGATTATCTTAGCGATTGCCGCTTTTCATGACTATGAAATTTGGCAAATGGACGTGAAAACCGCCTTCTTAAACGGCTTTTTGGAGGAAGAGTTGTACATGGTACAACCCGAAGGTTTCATCGATCCAGCACATCCTAAGAAAGTGTGCAAGCTTAAGCGTTCCATTTATGGACTTAAGCAAGCATCAAGGAGTTGGAATCATCGCTTCGACCAAGTGATAAAAGAAAATGGATTTACTCGATCGGTCGAGGAACCATGTCTATCTATCAAGTCGAGTGGGAGCAAGATTGTCTTCCTAATATTGTATGTTGACGACATACTCCTGATTGGGAATGACATACCTCTCTTAACTTCGGTGAAAGTATGGTTGAAAAACCATTTCCAGATGAAAGATCTGGGAGAGGCACAAAGAATTCTAGGCATCCGTATCTATCGAGATAGATCACGACGGATGTTATCTCTCAGTCAGGAGTCTTACATAGACAAAGTCCTAGAGAGATTCAGCATGACTAACTCCAAGAAGGGGTTCCTTCCTATGGCTCCAGGGGTGCATTTGAGCAAGTCTCAGGCACCAGAGACACCGGAAGAAAAAGAGCGCATGACACGGATTCCTTATGCTTCGGCTATAGGATCAATCATGTATGCCATGATATGCACACGTCCGGACGTGGCATATGCATTGAGTATGACAAGTCGATTCCAACAGCAACCAGGTGAACCACATTGGTTGGCTGTCAAGAACATTCTTAAGTACCTCCGGAGGACTAAAGATTGGGCATTGACTTATGGAGGCTCTCAAAAGCTTTGCGCAACCGGTTACGCAGATGCTAGCTTCCAAACGGATCGAGATGACTCGAAATATCAGTCTGGATTCGTTTTTACTCTTAATGGCGCTGCAGTCAGCTGGAAGAGTTCGAAACAAACTGTTACAGCAGATTCTACGACTGAGTCCGAGTACTATGCCGCGTCTGAAGCTACAAAGGAAGCGATATGGATGCGTCAATTCTTACATGGGCTCTCTGTAGTGCCTAGTTCGAATGACCCGATCACCATCTATTGCGACAATAGTGGTGCCATCTTCCAAGCTAAGGAGCCAAAGTCTAGCAACAAATCTAGACATGTACAACGGAAAGCTCATCTAATCCGGGATTACGTGGAGCAAAAGGAAGTAGTGATAGAAAAGATTGCTACAGATGATAACATAGCAGATCCTCTCACTAAAGCATTACGACAAGATAAGCATGAAGGGCACGTAAATTCCATGGGAATCAAACGTGTTCCTGAGTTGTAGTACTCTTTTATGGATTAGATTCATTCTCCTTTGTACTCTATACGACATCATCGTTTTGATATTTTATATATATTTTGTTTTTCATGTGGAATTGTAAGACAATTTTGAACACCACAAAGTGAACTGAACAAACATCATATCTTTTTCAGTCCTTAATTGCCCACATGAGCTGATAACTCTGGCAATTATTTTGTGACGTTGGTTGATGGTGGGTTCAACGAGCCATAAGTCAACCAGTTGACTGACCAATCACAGAGGCGATTTATACGGATATTTCGTAGGACACCATTGTGACATCGACGTGGAGTCCTAAATGTTTTATAACATTTGCTGCCCGGTCGTGGATAGGACTTCCATGGTGATCCTTAGAGTCGAATCTTTTGACTATCGACTGTCTCTTGAGACTACGGCAGATTTTGGGTGACTTTGGTTTCTTTCTCACGGTCATCCGTAACAGGGGGCCAAGTAGATTTTTTCTGGGTCATTTCATACTGTGCTTAGATCGGAAGGAGTTCGAGTTGAAGGAAATATTCAGCCTTTATCAGGTACTCGATATTTCTCAGGGCCACTCGAGGAGCTGTAACTGAAATGCATGGCCATGCTCGGATACGGATTCGTTTTATCAGTTTAGTTACTCTCTAGTCGGGGAAACCACTCTAGATACAGATCGATTGTAAAATACGACCTTTGTGGATCCAGATCTGCAAATTGTTTTACATTGAGTGGGAGAAATTTTAAATGAATATGAGAATCGGTTATCGCACATACACTTGTACGGACAAGTGGGAGTTTGTTGGAGCTTGTGTCCTCCAGTTAGTGCGGATAACGTCATTGCACACACACTTGTACGGACAAGTGGGAGCTTGTTGGGGTTGGTGTCCTTAACAGTTAGTGCAAGGACTTATAAACCTCTAAAAGGACCACAGGGCATACTTTGGTATTATAATCAGTTGATCCACGTTTATCAATAACGGTTGGCTTGCTAGATAAGTTTGACGTTATTGTCATACAGATGGCGGTGATCAACTGGTCCCTAAAAGTCACACCTATAGGATACGTTTGAGAGACGTGACAGTATGAAAATACTGTCATGTAGATGCAAAATTGACTAACCGATTAGTCCGAGTTATTTGACTAGTAATTAGTCAAAATGTGATGTTGAGATATTATATTTAATACGGATTAAATATCATGGGCTAAGGCGAATTAACGAGTTAATTCGTAAAATTAAATATAAGCGATTTATATTTAATTAATGTATATTGAATATAATTATACAATCTTTTGTTTTGTCGGACACGTATTAATAATTCAGCTAACCCGTATTATTAGCTGATGCCTTAATTTCCGATAACCGATAACAAGTTTATAATCAGACCGTGTCATATACATTTAGCACATTTCGGGTCATACCGCAAGTTTAAGTGAAGAGGAAATTAAAAGCCCACGGGCTCTCCTCTCACTCGGTTTGGCCGAGCTCTCCATAGACAAAAGGAGAGTTTCTCCTCTTGTCTAACCTAATTGTTCATTGACAAAACAAAATTAGGGTTTTAGAGATTAAGTTTTCTCTGAAACTGAGATCTCACATCTCGAGAAAAACTCACATCAGTTCTCCCAATATTGCAAGGCAATCGGAGAACACCATCTAGCACGAGGGCATATCTCGGACAAGTCTTGGGTGCAACAATTAGGAGGGAATCTCGTTTGATTTCTATTCTTTACGCCGTGCATCAAAGGACCCGAGGTTATTTCTTGTTCCTTATCGTTTCTATTGTATTTATGTTTTATGACAATAATCACATGTTTAAATTTACGTTATAGTCCTAAATTTAAAGGGTATTATACGGATATTAACCCACAAGGCATTCATCTTCATGATAGGATATCTCAAATTTCTCAAGGATAGGTTACTCAAGTAAAGTGATCTCACAAGTTTCCTCTTCCTTATTCCATAAGTTCTTCCAAAACACATAAGCTTCTTTCACGATCTCGTCATCATGGCTATCCTCATAAGAATCATAAACAGGGGCTTCATCTCTCTCCAATAATCCTTCCTCCACCATCTCAATATTCACATCAAAAGACACACCCTCATACTAAAAAAGGCTAAGAGTATTTGACTTACTCAACCTTATGTCTTCTTCATCGAACACAACACTTTCGTACTCGCAAGAGCTCAAAGGGATTGGTTCTTCCCATTTCTCATAAAAGGTAACTCCTTCAAACCCACATTCATGATCAATGTCTAAGTAATGGTGAGGAGTAGTTACTTGGGCTTCTTTAATTTGGGCAATTTGAATTGCCAACTCCTCACCATGGGTAACAATATTTTGAAGAACATTGTCCCTATTTTGGCTCTCCTCTAGCACATGTTTGAAGAAATTTTGTTGATCTCCCATCATTTGGAGAACCATACTTTGAATGTCAAATTCATGCTCATCTTCTTGTTGTGGATGGGTGTGAAAGTGGTTGTATTGTGGTATTTGGAATTGGTTGCAAAGTGGGTATTGGGAGGGTGATTGTTGTGGATATTGGATGTGGTGATTTTGGTGGGAAAATTTGGAGTAGTAGTTAGGATTTTCATTGTATGAGTAGTAAGGTAGGTTTGTGTTGACTTGCTCCTCAAACTCCCCATACCCATAGTCATACTCAAAAGATCCAACATATACTTCATATGTCAAGTCTTGAGCCATCATAGCTAAGACAAGGAAACAACTACAAGCATGAAAACTACACACAAATGGTAAGAACAATGCCTCAAGGTTAAAGCAAAATTGAAATAGACAAACAAGTAAGAACTTAATCACATAACACCGTCCCCAGCAACGGCGCCATTTTGATGGAAGATGTCGTCGTGTCTCCCAATAGAACACATTTATATTCTCAACAAACAACTAGTTAGTGGTTAAGTCGAGGTCGTCCCATTATCTATCTCAATTTATGCTAGTGTCACAATTGATTTGGGTTTGTAGTTGTGTTCTAGACTAATGCAAGCAATAAAGTAAAACAAGAAATAAAAGGAAGAATGTAAACAAATGACTAAAAGTGCTATGATATCATGGGTTCATAGGGCATTCATGGGAGTAAATCATACAAACATGTTCTCAATTAGATAGCAAGCACTTATTGTTGTGATGGGATCGAGTTGGTGTATAAGCTTACAATCCCTACAAAGGTTTGGGTCCCGGAGCCGAATCGATTAGATTGTACTGTGACACCCCCATATACTCAGGAGCCTTAACAAGACCGTCCCTAGCATATAAGGGCGTCACCATCTCGGTTGCCCGAGGACAATAATAGTCAAATGTCGATAAAAGAACAATTAAGTTACATTATAGTGATTAACAAAACTAAAGGTACATGTATATAAAGGTACAACTCAACTACTGTCAGCTATGTGGACTACTTCTGTTGTAACTCTTGAAAGACTCATCCCGCCAAGCACCCAACTAACATCCAGATCACAACCTGCTAAGACTGACTGCTCACCATAAGGGATCACGGCAGACACAACAGAAACAAACAACAAGACAAAACCACACAAGGTCAGTAACTGAAGAAACACAACAACAACCACAGACACAACACAGGCACAACAGAACATACACACATCACATCTCCTCCAACCAATCACCGTCACCGACTGTCCACTGGACCAACCCTGCCAGTGGGGAACCATAGCCGTACCCACTAAATCCCACCTTATCATAACGAGCAATAAACCCATGTCCATTAATGTACACATCCCCTCCCGTGGCGGGTTCCACGGAGGGCGAACAACGGGTGTAAAGCCACTCCCGCAAGTGACTCCACTCAGCCGAGGACGCACCTCGAGCACCATAGACAAACAATCACAATCAGCTGCACCACAACAACGATAAATGAAAAAACGCAACAATAACCAGTTATCAAAATCGATCAACCACACCGACACTACAACAACCAAACCACATCAACAGACACTTTAGACGACCAACAGTACTGAGTAGGCGAACCTACCTGAGATAGCAATCACCACAGACGATCTAGCAGCTAATCAGAAAGTCTCCTCTACGAATCCTCCTTCTATAACATGCATACATACAAATATACAATTACCACAACAACCATACAAATCACCCAAAACCCCCAACAATACCCAATTAGGGTTTTAAAGAAACTCAACGAAACACAACATAAATTATACAAGAATCTTACCCTTAACGCGACGAACTCAACGGTGTAAAGAACAAGACAATCCGACGATCCTAGCCCTTGGGATTTGCTAATAACGCGATGGATGAAAGCTACGTAACTTCTTCTTCTCTTTAAAAGGTTTTTAGAAAACTTAAAACTGATTAAGAAGGGTGACGGAACCCTTAAATACTAATCACGCGTTATTAACAAAACCCGGCTAAAATAACCCGTAAGACCAACTTACTCGATCGAGTAAGTAACTTACTCGATCGAGTGCCCCTTACTCGATCGAGTGCCACACATACTCGATCGAGTACCCATCAGACAAACCACTGTTTCGTATAAAATCATACTTACTCGACAGAGTAAGCCCCACTCGATAGAGTACCCAAAGACATAGAAAACCGTAGTATTACAGTCTTCCCTCCTTAAAAAGAACTTCGTCACTGAAGTTCAACCCATACTCAAAACAAACATACTAACTCGATTAAGACACAACAACGCAACTAAGGACTCAAAACAAAACCCCAACCTATCAAACATGAACTCTTAACACCAACTCCACCAACTAAGCCTACCTCCACAACATGGCTCAAGATATCGTATCAACTACATTATAGTCTCTCTCGACACTAACTCTATACACTACCAACTACCATCCACAGACGCCGCTAGCTCCGTTTCACTAACATATTATCCACTAGAAACTCTAATAACAAGACACTCATAAACATCAAATGGAATGTTACATTCATTCTACCACCCTTAAAAGGAACTTCGTCCTCGAAGTTTACTCACACTCATAACATCATCATCCAACTGTCAACACTATCGAAATATTCTCCCATTCCTAAACATCGAACTACTACAAGCATGGCCATGACCTTTTAACAATATCAACCACAATATATACAAGTCCATTCTTTATGCTACACCAACACTCTACTTCCAATTATACTACAACATGTACAACCATCAAACACTCTTTGCCACATCCTACTCCTCTTAAGATAATTGTTACGTCCTCGTAACTCACTAATACTAGATCCTTAGCTATATCTTCTCATTATCTTCATCACCACCACATGTCAAAGATAACCGCCTATACCCTCACACCTATAACCATTCCTATTTCCAAGGCTCTCTTACTTAACAGTTCTCATACCTCAACTCATTCTGCACTCCATCTAACCAATACCATGAAATACTTATCATAAACAACACTCCAACTCTTCCACATTACCGCAACACGACATACCTCTCTATATAAACTATATAAAACTACTATCGCCAAAAGCATAACTCACGATCCACACTTGTTACGTATACTCACACTAGATCCTCAAGTTCTTTTATTTCATTACCGCAAAACTCATACATAACTTAACATGACACTAATTTCCAACACCTTATACTCACTGTCCCAATAAAAGATTATGAACCACTTGCAGCTTTCATATCAGTACAACACATGTTCAACAACTCACTTGCCATTACTATGTCTACCAATGCCTCATCTTAAAACAAGATCAAAATTACTGTAACAACCTCTCACAACTGTGTCCCATCAACAGAATATCGCTATACCATGCCGGCAACAGAAGCATACAAAACTCTCTTCCATATCATACTCTACCCTTACTCCCAAGTTGAAACTCGTAAGAAACATCAATAAATAAAACAACCGTCTATCTATCCAAACTGAAACTCATAGGAAATAGCAGCAAACAAAACAACAACTATGTATAACTGGTATGTACTTTCGAAACTGGAATCGTAATCATCCCGCCTACTCCACCACAACCGGAGACGGCATCGCAACACTGCCACCAACAGCCGCACCACAGCGCGAAAATACCCGCATCACAACATGACGTATTGTGCCCGGATCACCACCCGAGGCACCACTACCACATCGATAGACATCGCAACTTACACAATCCCATAAACACTGACTCGGTATAACTTCCCGGACAAGAAAACTTTTTCAAAACCACTTTACTAGATCACAACGCAACGCAACATCTTATATGGAATAAACAGATAAGAACCTCATGAATATCATCCCCCTATCATATCACGGAATAAACATATATCATGAATACACATACAAGTATAACATGCCATGTTAGATCACCCAATCTATATCATTCCAATAAGTTACCGTACCCAACATGCATTACAGAACATTCAAATAACAACTTTATAACTATCACACCATACCACTTATCGTGAGGTCAGAACCTCACACAACATTTATACACATCATAGACCCATAATCACATCCCACTAGTCAATCCTGATCACGTAAGTTACCACCTGATAAAGGTTACCTCTCGCTCGAGCTTAACTCGTATGCCTCTCATAACACGTTCTCCCATTCACATAACCATCACCCCCTGCCAAATATAACCATACAGCTAATACTCAACTACTAGCAACTGCCTCCTAAGACCACGTCTTATACTTTCTCACAACCGTACATATCAATCTGGTCTCTACAAAATCAACCTCTTTATAATGGCCATATTTCCTATTTATCATCACCCTTAACCACTAGTGACAACACCTCAACACTACCATCGTTCGGACATCAAGGCTCTTACACTCATCTCTAAACATCACGGTTTCTTTCCTATCTCTGGTTAACATCCCAAATAATGAACATCAAACCCATCAACAAAAATTACCTCAACATTATTTCCAATTCCATCCTTAGTTGTATCGTCACCCAACTCACCACCAAGACCTCATATCGTGCAAATTCTTTACCCCGCTTTTACTTTCCTTAATTCCTCGAAACTCATGATTATCATGTCGTCCTGGGACTCCTATATAACCGTTAACTCAAATCCTCATGATAGTATCATACATCTCGACGATTCCTTACTTTTATATCACATAACTCCGGTGAACATTTTCCTAGTTTTACTCCCCTCATTCTTTTCTTCTTTTTTTTACACTCGACAAAATCAATTAACCATTCAACTCCTTATTACTTCTACCTAACTCTTTAGTGCTCCGGCTACCTTCTCATTGCTCCAAAACTCACATCTCATTATCTCATATCAGTACCATCTCACTCTTCCTTTCCATGGATTTTCTCTTATCATGCTATCACTCACACTTATCACCAATCAGTTTCCTCTAGAATCCCAAAACTCATTTCATACCGTGAATTGCTCAAGAAAATCACACAATAGTTTCACCTCTTGATAATACAAATTCTCAAACTCACTCACTATCTGCAAATGCACGTCGCGACATGACTCCATTAAGTTCACTATATACCACTCTTCTCCATCCCTCTACAACGCACTTTCATTACTTATATTCTTACCCAACACAATTCCTAACCAAATACCTCCATAATTCTTTACGCATCTCAAGTTGCTACTATCCACATCCTTCCTTTCAATCTATTCATTCTCACGTTCCTTAGCCTTACATTATCCCTTGCCCACATTCACTTACTTTTTTCATTACTCAACACACAATCATATCACTCATCTCATCTCATAAAACATGCCCCATGACTCAATTAAGCCTTACCAATCTTCCTTTTTCCCTTTCCACTATCTACTACAACCACATATAACTCATGTTCTACTCACGGAACTCTTAGTCACCACAGGTGCCACTCCTTACAATATAAGATTGAGTAACTTACGCATCAGGACCAACACATAGGTAAAACAATGCATAAAGAAGCCAAAGAACACTTTTGAATTAAACATAATATGCAACGAAGTCAAAAGATAAGCATATGACCCAAAACAGGGGTCACTAGATCGAGTACAGGCCACTCGATCGAGTAAGTGGCTTACTCGATAGAGTAGGTAAAGGTCAGAGACACGTAAAACAAATTACAAGGGCTACTCGATCGAGTAAGGGTTACTCGATCGAGTAACAAGAAGTGCATTTGATCGAGTTAGGGCCACTCGATCGAGTACCCTACGCATTTCTCAACACTGTCCAATTTTCGTAAAACGGTCATATCTCACTCGTTTCTTTGTCATTTTGGGCGTGGGACCTATCATTAGAATCATAAAAGAACTAGCTATCACCTCCAATTGGAATCACATCAAAATCATTTATGCATATCAAGTTAGAACAGTTTAAAGACAACCTCTCTATAATCGAACAACATAACTATTTGATCTTCTCTTTCAAACAACTTAAACATCAACAAAGTGAACAAAAACGACTCGATACTTCTAAAACCACTATCCCTGACCATATGTTACTACTTACCAAAAGCCAAACAATAACATCTATCATGCTCATATAACATTCAACTTATCAATCATGTACTACCCGCATGCTTTAATTTTATAACTTTTCATAACACAAATCATACCTATACATTACAAATCCTATTTCCATGTTACTAATACAACAATATTACAAATCCACTTCGTCACCTAAACAAATTCATAATCTAGAAATTCATATTCTCATGCAATTGCCACTTCATCTTTTCCAATCAATTCATCTAGTTCAATCACATTCTTCATCTAACAAGTGCATATGTACAACAGTAGACAATTATATGAACTTATTATATAACTTTACGCAAACAAAATTATGAAAAATTCATATCACACCCCCTAATCACATGTTACTAGTATAGCCACATTATAAAACATTCATCCTGCAACATCATTATTCATCACATATTATCATATATGAACTACTTCCTTTTTCCTCCATATCATTCATCATTCTCATATACCTTTCCAATAATTCCAAACAACATTGTGGACCGACTATCATGCAACATGCCTATTCACAACACTTTATCATTTGCCACATTCCCCATTCCACCACAATCATTTTGCAACATTTCTATACAATACATCATTCATCATACGCGATAGAACATTAGCAAACACATAGCGATCCCATGACACCCCATAGTGACCGGTTCAAATTTGTAGGGCGAGTTCGCGACTTTAGGACGTCTCCCAAGTCTTTGCATTAGCTCCTAACAGCTCCTACCCGGGTTCATTTTATTTTGACTTTCTAGATTCATTGGGTTCATTAGTTAAAAGTTCCAAAATCGTCTCTCTGATACTACTTTGTGACACCCCCATATACTCAGGAGCCTTAACAAGACCTTCCCTAGCATATCAGGGCATCACCATCTCGGTTGCCCGAGGACAGTAATAATCAAATGTCGATAAAAGAACAATTAAGTTACATTATAGTGATTAATAAAACTAAAGGTACATGTATATAAAGGTACAACTCAACTACTGTCAGCTATGTGGACTACTTCTGTTGTAACTCGTGAAAGACTCATCAAGCCAAGCACCCAGCTAACATCCAGATCACAGCCTGCTAAGACTGACTGCTCACCATAAGGGATCACGGCAGACACAACAGAAACAAACAACAAGACAAAACCACACAAGGTCAGTAACTGAAGAAACACACCAACAACCACAGACACAACACAGGCACAACAGAACATACACACATCACATCTCATCCAACCAATCACCGTTACCGACTGTCCACTGGACCAGCCCTGCCATTGGGAACCGCAGCCGTACCCACTAAATCCTCGCTCATCATACCGAGCGATAAACCCATGTCCATTAATGTGCACATCCCCTCCCGTGGCGGGTTCCACGGAGGGCGAACAACGGGCGTGAGGCCACTCCCGCAAGTGACTCCACTCAGCCTAGGACGCACCTCGAGAACCATAGACAAACAATCACAATCAGCTGCACCACAACAACGATAAATGAAACAACGCAATAATAACCAGTTATCACAATCGATCAACCACAGCGACACTACAATTATCAAACCACATCAACAGACACTCTAGATAACCAACAGTACTGAGCAGGCGAACCTACCTGAGATAGCAATCACCACAAATGATCTAGCAGCTAATCAGAAAGTCTCCTCTACGAATCCTACTCCTATGACATGCATACATACAAATATACAATTACCACCATAGCCATACAAATCACCCAAAACCCCTAACAATACCCAATTAGGGTTTTAAAGAAACTTAACGAAGCATAACATAAATTATACAAGAATCTTACCCTTAACGCGACGAACTCAACGGTGTAAAGAACAAGACAATCCGACGATCCTAGCCCTTGGGATTTGGTAATAACGCGATGAATGAAAGCTACGTAACTTCTTCTTCTCTTTAAAAGGTTTTTAGAAAACTTAAAACTGATTAAGAAGGTTGACGGAACCCTTAAGTACTAATCACGCGTTATTAACAAAACCCAGCTAAAATAACCCGTAAGACCAACTTACTCGATCAAGTAACTTACTCGATCGAGTGCCCCTTACTCGATCGAGTGCCACACATACTCGATTGAGTACCCATCAGACAGAGTACTGTTTCGTATAAAATCATACTTACTCGACAGAGTAAGCCCCACTCGATAGAGTACCCAAAGACATAGAAAACCGTAGTATTACTTGTACAACACCTACAAGTCGACTTAATCCTTCCTATTCAACTCTATGCATGGTCCAATGAGGTTCGAGTCGGTTTATATGCTTACAAGCCTCATTGAAGAGATAGGTGATGGGTAAAAAATGCAAGGATTCATAGGCTCGCATTTCATCAAACATAACATGTGCATAAGTTGAAATTACAACAAGCAAGCAATTTAATTATGAAGACATATTAGATTAAGCATAGATCAATCCCCATGTTTGTTCCCCTAATTCCCCATTAATCCTAGCTAAAAGACTACTCACTTATTATCATGGGAAACATGTCATTAATGGTGTCAATCATCACATCAAGTATAAACATGATAAGAGAGTGAAGAAATAAACAATAAAGGGTAAAGAGTAAAGGAGTTATACCAAACTTAAGGTGATCCAAATAATAAAGCAAAGAATAATAGAAGAAAACTTGATTGATTGATGAAAAGTTGTCAATTCTTCAATAATAACCCAATAATCATCAATTACCCAATAATAATAAACTTGAAAAATGATTAAGGAAAGATTAATATGTAATTTTGTGGAATGATTGAGATTAATCCATTCTAATCTACTCCTAATCTAATTTAAGAGAGCTTGATTTTATCTAAGGAAACTTGGTGTCCTTTTTTATTATTACAAATGGAGTATATATAGTAGTACATCATTAGGTTAAGTAAGGATAGATTAGTAAATAACAATGCTAAGTTTTAAAGTGGAGAAATGCAAGTCTTGCGAGGAGATGAGCATATCACGTCGCTAGCGCTACCACGATCCGCTCGAACCAGGAGAGGAGACGCTCGGAGCAGGAGGGGAGAATCCGCTCGTCTCTTACACGGGATGCTCGGATCATGCTATGCAGTCCGCTCGTCTCGTGTCCAATCCGCTCGGATTGTTGCACAGTGTGATCCTTTTGCTTCACATCCTTTAATCCTTGCATACTCCTTATTCTTGCTTTGTCGGTCGTCGTTCTTGCCTCCTCTTCATACTAGTCTATCTAAGGTTGTGAACAAGCTTCCAAATATGCACGGGAGACGGGAATTCCGCCTCATTATCTCCTTTCCTATAAGACATATGAAATGCACTAGGAAAGCAAAGTAAAAAGGAATTGGCGGATAAAATGGCCATGAAATGCTATAATAGTATGCAAAATAGGTCAATTAGGGGACTAAATGTGCGCAATTAAGAGTCACGTCATTAGGCGTGTTCACGAAACTCATGGGCCAAGCACGGTCCAATCAGGGGTTTAGTGATACCCAGTCCGATTTGGAATCGAGTCGTAATGTTGTCAGTCCCGTTAGAATCCCGAGTCTGAGTCGAATAAATGTCTAAATTGAACCACGGGTTTAACCTTCGGTCAGATAAAGTCCAAGTCCTCGTCGAGCCATTTTTTAAGTCGAGTCTTCGAGTGTGAAGGTTTTTGTTCGATTATTGATTGGTTCAGGGTTTTCTTGTAGAAAGGCCGCCGAAAACCCGATTTCAAACAATGGAAGATGCTGTTAACAAGCTCACCGAGTCAGTGAACGTTATGATGGCTCGAATGGAAACAATCGAATCAAAGCTTAGTGGGGATTCCTCTTCACTTACTCCACCAATGTCTGATTTGGAGAAACGGTTCAAGTTTATCGAGGGCCGTTTGAAACTGTCCCAGGGGAAGAACATACACTATGAAAATGCTAGGGTCTATACCCCAATTCAAGACAAGCTGCCCACTAACTTTGTGCTCACTGATATCTCAAAGTTTAAGGATACGGAGGATCCGGTCTACTGTGTCAAAGCCTATAAGGAATACATGACCTTGAAGGGAGTTCCTGCTGATATGCTCTCCTAAATTTTTGCTCAATCACTTGAAGAACACCCGAAGGCGTGGTTCTATAATCTTGAACTTAAGAACTTCCTTGCATTCGAAGACATCACTACGGAATTCTGTAAACATTATGCTGACAATGTTGAAATTCAAACTAGCATGAGAATGCTAGAGGTTATGACCCAGAAAGATAAAAAAGGTTTTACCAAATTCTACTCGAGATGGCGCACAGAAAGCGTGAAATTGGCTAAAAAGCCAGAAGAAACCAAAATGGTGGACAAGTTCATAAAGAATTTACGACCTGTTTACCGTGATGCAATCAAATATCAAAACTTCAATTCTTTCAAAGAAATGGCAAGAATTGGGAGAAAGGTTGAAGATGATGTCAAAGAGGCACAAAATGAAAAACCTAAGGGGTATAATGAGGCCTCTTCTTCTAAGAGCAAGGCTCCTACAACGAGTCACTTTGTTAAAACCATCAATTTGTTAGAAGGACAATCAAAACGGCCGCAGCGCTAAAATCCTAGGACATTCCCTGATATTGGATGTACCTACACTTATGCCTTCTAAAGGCTGATGGCCCAAGGAAAAATGAAACCTATAGGTCCAACTCTGGACCCTTCTGCTGATAAACGAGGTAATTGGTACAAACCAGATGCCTATTGTGCCTTCCATCAAGGGAAGGGTCATGATACTGAAAGGTGCTTTAGATTAAAGCATGAAATCCAAGATATGATTGAGAACGAAACGCTCCCAATGTAACACCCCCTTCTTACCCGGCTAAGGTAATTGAGAGATGTTACCATCTTGGTTTCCCAAGGTAGTGTTTCAAAACTTCAATCAAAGAAACTTTTTTTCTAATGTAATGTTTAATGAATTACATAAACATAAACAAATGAATAAAAGTACAACTCATGACATCTATACTTCTCTAATCAACTATACTCTTCTCTTGACTCATCAAGCTCGTCCCCTCTCCCACGTGCTATCCAAACAACCTGTACTTAATTACCTCCTAACCGTATGATCGGAAATATCTTATGGATCGACACAGGCCACCCCGGAAATAGGTGACAATTACACAGACACAACAAACGTTAGTTTCATTAAATAAATTAAGTGTGACACGACTCGAGTTTGTGGACTGACTATAACATGAATGAACCACTATCAAGCAACCACCACCACGGTACCGGGACACGCCCAGACATATCGACAACCACACTGGTACCGGGACACGCCCAGACATATCGATAACCACAAACAGGTACCGGGACACGCCCAGACGTACTGGGTCCGGAAGCCAACCAGATCCCATGCCAGACGTCGTGTCTCAACCACACGAGTCCCTCCGTAACTAAAGCCATTAATGTGCACATCCCTCTTGGAGTGGGAAGCTCCAAGAGGCGACTTAAACGTAAGACGGTCTCCCAACCGTCTTACGTCTCTAAAACAACAACAACACAAATCTTCCAACACAAGCTAGGTCCGTCTCGTAAAACCGTCTCACAAAACCCATTTCCTAAAATACGATAATAATACAAATATGTATAAATATACTAATCTATTTATACAAATATGACTAATTAAACCCGTCTTATACAACTACCCAAAACCCGACTCAAACTCAACCACCACCACCACACCTCCCCACCATAGTCCACCACCCAGCCATGGTGGGTCCGGCCTGCTCAGGTCAGCCCTAGCCGTCACCTACGGCCGCCCTACCCCACAACCCGCACCAAACAACAACACCACCACAACACTATACTCGACCACCCCAGCTCCACAGTGGGTCCCCCATTTACCACGGTGGGTCTAGCCATTCTCGGCCACCCACGCACCACCAACAACCCGACCCAACAACAACAACAACAACAAACAACAACAAACAACAACGAACACAACTTTAACCCGACATCCCTCTTTTCTCCCTCGAAACCGCCACTTGCAGCCACCATATCCACCACCCCTGACCACCACGAGAGTATTACGATCTCCCCCCCCCCTTAAAATAAACTTCGTCCCCGAAGTTTTACCTCACTCTTCCCTTTCCGACCATTTCCTCAATTCTCATGTGTACTCTCTTCCCAAAGTTCGGTGTTCCATTCTCACTACTTGCTCTCAACTCTCACTATTTCCTCACATTCTGTACTTCCCTTTTCCTAAACTTCTGAATTGTTACATTCACTCCCCCTAAAAGAGAACTTAGTCCTAAAGTTCAACGATAAACCTCAAAATAAGATCTCATATACTCATTCCTAAGTTCCACAATTGATTATGTTCGAGGTTCAACACTCTCTCCTACTTATTGCAAATCCATTAATGAATCACACATAGTTCTAATGCCATGATATAACCCTACTCTACGAGCCTCCAAAACGTCAAGGTACAAAGTTCAGCCCACGGTTCGAAACCCTAATCCCATAACAACTCCCAACTCAATTAGTTTTAAGTCTACGCCTCAATCTGAGGGTATAACTCGATTATTACTACATGCATATATATCACGTCTAATCTACCACATGATCACACATATTTTTTCAACATCCATTCCCATCTATCACCATTACTTCCACTCATACGGAATACCATATACACAATCATGCAAATGACTACTATGTCACACACACATTGTAACCCAATTACACATGTCACGCTAAAAACTTTCATGCAAGTCTCACTTTTACATAGAAAAGCCACAAAATAAGGTCAAAAACAAACAATTCATAGGGTCTTATTCATATGTGGTCAACATGTCTATCCGACGCGAACTAACCATTATAATTTGTGAACATAAGGGTATGCACACGGTCAGGTCTAGCACTTACAAAAACAAGGGCCAAAGCAGACCACTATGTAATACTACGGTTTTCTAAGTCTGTTACTCGGCCGAATATGGCTTACTCGACCGAGTAATGCGTCGTGTATTTCTGGTCAGGCTACTGTCCAGGAATATTCGGCCGAGTATGGGAATACTCGACCGAGTAGGGGATACTCGGCCGAGTATACTCTATACTCGACCGAGTATCCGGTCTGATGGTAATTATTTTACGCGGTTTGATTAAAAGGGATTAGAGTTATAAATTGAGTTTAACAGTTTCACTTTTACATTTTACAAAACCTAAAATCTTCAAACGTAACTCTAATCACCTCTAATATCTCTCAAGATCGTTGATTGCTTGTGAGTCTTTGTTCTTTCCTCTCTTGTGTCGATTGCGTCGGTAAGTCACTAGTCCTATGAGTTTGTTAGTTTGTCTTTTAGGGTTTGCCCTAGTTTTGGGATTTGTGGGAGAAAGGGTTATTGTGCATGATTGTGATTCAATTGTATGATTGTTGTTAGGTGGAGACTTCGTAGAGGAGCCATTTTAGCCTGCTTTATTGTCTTATTTCAGTTTGTGCTAAGGTAGGGTTTCCTTACTCGGTTCACTGTTTAATTGATTTAAGATTGTGTTGTAATTGTTTGTACGATTGATATTGTGATTATCTGCTATTGTTGGATTGGAGTTTGGTGTTGATGTTGTGATGGTTGATGATGATGTTCACGAGGTGCGTCCTGAGCTGAGTGGAGTCACTTGTGGGAGTGGCTTCACGCCCTAGTTTCGCCCTCTGTGGAACCCGCCATAGGAGGGGATGTGCACATTAATGAACAGGGTTATCGCTCATTGATGAGCTGGGCTAAGGTGGGTACGGTTGCGGTCCCCCACTGGCAGGGCTACACACTTTAGTATGTAGTCAGTTACGTGATGAGGTTGGGAGTTAGAGGTGGATTGTGATCAACTGTTTATCTTATTGTACCTTGTCTTATTTTGATTATGTAGTAAACTGACCCTGTTGTTATTTTGTAAATCTGTGGTGATCCATTCGGGTATGGTGAGTAGATTGTGATAGGTGATGATGGTCTTTAGCTATGGGAACGAGATTGGGGAATCATCACTTCGAGTCTAGCTTCCGCTGTCACGAGATTAGCTGTTTAGATTCAGCTGTTTTGAGAACTAGTGAACTTTGTTTTGGTTTTGACTTTGGAACATGTAATCGTTAACTCTTATTACTTTAATAAACGTTTTGGAGTTATTACTTATGATATACTAGCCTTGGGAAATCGAGATGGTAACAGTCTTTCATGCTAGGGTGGTCCTGGTAAGGCACCTTGGTATGTGGGGGTGTTACAAAGTGGTTTCAGAGCTACGATTCTGGAACCTAAAACCAATGAACCTAATGAACATAGGGAGTCTAAATAAAATGAACCCGGGGAGAGTTGTAGAATAAAACTGCATGGATATGTTTGTAATAGGTTCAATTGGGTAAAAACCTGTAATTTTAAAACCTGAACCTGTTATAAAGATATCCAAATTGGAAGGTGTCAAACATACAAGGTCTAACTAGAAGTGTCATAACATAACCATCGCTAAAGTCGCGAATAGCAAATTATACAACCAAATGTAAAGAGGGAGACATATGTCCCTAAAATGTATGTGGCATAAAAAGTGTTTAAGGGTCACAATAAAATAAAGCCAATCTAGGTTCCAAGGTTACTTTGCTCTCTAGCTCGTCCATGTACCCCATATATGCATCACCTACCTGTCATTCGCATTTTATACAAATACGAAAGCCACAGTCAGTGGGGAGTAACTCCGAGTTCTCCCAGCCACGAAATGTCATAATTAATATAACATGTAAACATAAGAATATGAATACGAATCACACATAGCCTTAGCATATAGATGCTAGACAATCGTGCTTATCATGTGAACAACAATATAACAACACATAGTCCTAGCATGCGAATACTAGACCGACTCATACTACACTATCATGTGAATCACATAACATCGAGGAATCCAAACTCTATCAACCATAGCCGGCTTGCATCTCACCTTCTATGATTCATAGAATCATCAAACAAGAAAGGACAATATATCAAAGACAGGCATAAGTTCTTAGTACGGTCAATAGTCACTCTGTAACTCGAGTCTATACCACGAGGTAGGGAAGGTAATCGAACCGGTATCTTGGCTCAGAGGTTCTATCAAAACATGGCCAAGACACAACACAACCCTAGCCTAAAATTTGCGCAGACCTAGACATGCGGATACACACCACCGCACCCAAGACCCACAATTTTTCTAAAACAAAGTGAGTACCCTAAGGAGTCCACCAAAGGGTTGGCTAGTACTTAAGCTGACCACTTACTCTCAAAATAAGTAACGAGGTCATGCCCCAACTTGGATATAAACCCACCAAGTCAGGAACACAGAGGCTATTAAGCAGTGAACATATACTCGTCAAATACTATAAAGGCCTATCTATGATGAAGGCCGAAATACTCACCTAGGACCTAGTCCCAGCTAGTCCCAGCTTGACTATTTTAGCCCACACCACACAAGACAAGTAGGATACCCAATTAACCATAAAAGGGACAAAGAGTCCAAATTTGTACATATAAATGATCACAACCTAGCATATGGAAGGCTACGCAAAAGCATATTCAGCTGATAATCCAACAAAATCTCCAATATCAATAATAATCCAAATTCCAGCTAACCGTTAATCTCATAATTCATGAGAACAAGCTAAAATGGCAAAGAGACAACAAGACTCAAGTATAAGGCAACCAATTCATCCAACAACCAACATGTGAAATGATAATTACAAACATCAAGGCATGACATAAAACCTCCAATAACAACCAATCTTACCTCAAAGACAAACCCTCGACCCGAGTCCCGCGACGGGTCATCGGTCAAATTGAGGCTGACTGGTTTAAACCTAGTTTGACCAAACTCGTTCGGTCAATCGGCCCACTCGTAGTCTTTGCCTACTTTGGCCCAAATCATAAAATTTATCACAGTATAATTCTCATGCTATTTCTAATTTCTATCATGTGAAAAACGAAAGTAACACATTATCAATCACCTAAACACTTAACAAACAACAGGCACAACATTAACTACTAATGTGACATTAATTCGTCGAGTAACTCGGAATAGTTACCTTACGCTAGCGAAGAGACAAGTAATAACTTGAGAAAGCTTCTAAAACCCAAAATTACTCTTCATCTTCAACCACATATGAGCCACCTAAAATAATTATGTGAAAGGACGATATTAACGAATTAACTTTATATAAAATATGAGACGGAAATTAATTTAATTATATTTTAAATAAACCAAACTAGCGTCAAAACAATTTATAGACACGGCTCAAAAGTTATTATGACAACCTCAAACTCGGCCTAACCACCAACTACACATGGCCTCAAACTCGTGACTTAGCTAGGTCACTGCCTAGGCCACAGCTAGGCCACTAGGAGACCGACACGACCACCACCCGACTACCCATAGCCACCCTTCACCCTACTTCATAACCTGACCCAAAAATCAGTCCAAAAAAGAACCCAAAAGATGCCTAAGTTCGACCCCAACTTCGGTCCTCAAATGCAAAGTGAAAACCCACGATGACGGCTCTCGTCCCCGCAAAAAAAACAGTACCAATCGTCCCCTTAAGACTCCATTCTCGCGCCTAAGAAGTCCTAGCCGAGCCAACTAAGTCAAGCATTTAAAACGGTTTTAGAGCGGAAATCCACAAGTATAAAGCAACTCAAAAACAGACCCTAAAGACTACAAAAATCGCCCCAACACAGAGTCCAAATTAGTCCAAAACAATCCCTACATGTCAGTATACACCGTCTCAACTATAAAACACACCAATTATCACCCAAAACAATCCATACATGTCAAAGATACACCGTCTTAAATATACCACTTACTAGCTAGCATCCCAAATGATCCCTAGAGGTCGGTATACACCGTCTCAATCATCTCCACATATCAGTATACACCGTCTCAACTATACAACCGACTAATTAACATCCATAAGGATCCCTATATATAATTATACACCGTCTTAATTATAAAATAGACTAACAAATCTTATACAAGACCGTCTATCTCAAAGATCTACAGTAGTCTTATAATAAATAAAGTGAAAATATAAATGGGTTTGTAAAAATACATGACGAAAAGAATTTTACTTACAACGGATTGACGGAAACGACGAGAGGAACGCTATGGAACGAAAATCGTCGAAAACGGATGAGAAACGGACGACCGAAAATCGATTTTACGAAAGAAAAAAAAAAATGAAACGTGAAAAAGAAGAAAAAGGAAGGGAGAAGAAGAAAGAGACTTAGGAAATGAAAATGAGGCAGCGAAACTGCCACTGCTATTTATTATACGTACGTTTCTTCGTCGTTAAGAAACTTCGATAGTTATTAAAACCGTTTCGAGTTAAATTTAACCGATTTAAGTAAAAGTTTCAGTAATAAAACGGAATCAATAATAAATAAATTTAATGAGTGAAAATAAAATAAACTCAGCTAGTTAACGTAAATAATAAGAAATCGGCTTGAAACGGAATTATTAGCGATTTTTACGAAACTAACGGATATTAATAAAAATTGCTAATTTAGTGAAATAAGCTCAAAATAGCTAATTGGACGGTTTTGTTCCCAAAATCCATCTCGGGTTTATTTAAAACAACTTTCATAAGGACTCGTAAAGAAACGGAAATTATTAAATAAATAAACTCGAACTAACTTCAATAAACTCGAACTAACTTTAAATAAACTTATTAATGATTATTAAAATTAACGTATCGAATTATGATGAAATTAATTAATTAGCTAAGCATATATATATATAAATCGTTAAATGATGTAATTAAATTCAAAATAGCAATTAAAAGAATTTAATCCAACTTAATAAAATACGGGGTGTTACAATCACTCCATCTTTTAAAAAGTTTCGTCCTCGAAACTTGAAAGTATAAATGAAAGGTTATAAAAATAAAACTGAAATTGGAATCGGTAACCAAAACATTTAAAAGGTCACTTATCGTAAGAATCAAAATTCTTTCAAAAGTTTCAAATAAAATTTTCCGACGTAACAGATTCTCATCGGAGGAACGGAAGTGTTCTCGTTGCGCATTCAAGAACATCACATTCCAAATCAAAGATAAGGTCAAAAAGCAAATTATTTGTATAAATCGAAAATCAAAATACTTTCAGAAACATTAATGAAAAGTTTTCAAAAGTATAAGTCTCATTCATGGAACGAAATTGCTCTTGTTGTGCACACAAGAACGCTAACCTTCCAAGTCAAAGACAAATTTAAAACCGAAAATCACTCGTCGACAAGAGTAGAACAAGTTATTAAACGTTTCTAATAACGAGTTCTAACATCCGATCAACGTTAAAATCGAAAGAAAAGGTAATCTACTCAATTTTTTTTTTTTTTTTTTTTTTTTTTTTGCAAAAAGCCAAAATAGAAATAAAGGTTTCACTTTTAAACCCAATTGGGGGTCAAATCCCTGAAAGTGTAACATTAAACTTTGACAAAGAAGTCATAAATAGATCAAAGTTAACAGAAATTGGACAAAACTTAACGAAATCTCGGGTCTAGTAATTAAAATTACGATAAATGAGTTTATATTTAAGGAAGAAATAGGGAACTAAATCAAATTTTCATTTTCAGATCTTTAAAAATAGGTTAGGTTTGCAGAAGTGACATAAACTTTTAAGAATGAATCGAAACTGGTAGCTTGAAAGTTTAGAAGTTGTACATAAAGGAAAGTAACTTAGATAGCATAGAAACAAAGTATGTTAAGAGAGCTCAAACATAAGCAACAAGAGAGCTATAATGAATTTCATAGGGTAGAAATTGAAGTCAAAATTACAAGGATGTCAAAGATAGAGTTTCACAAGATACGAGTGTCAAACTTAAAGGAGGAGCAAGATGAAGCGAGGAAATGAGGTATGAACGGTAACGCTTATGATCAAGGAGAAAGGAAAATTAGACAACAAGGAAACGCCAGATACTCAAATCTCAAACAACAATGTCATCGCTCCACTAAGGAAACAAAGGGTAAAAACCAGGTCAGGAAATGATAGGAAATTTAAAAAAAGATATATGAATATGTCAAGATGTGATACTAAAAGAGTCGAATCATAAAGATAACTAGTTAACAACCAGTAAGAGATATTAGAATTAGGGAGGTATTCAAGACAAGGAAATAACGAGTAAACTTTTATACTTAAGAATCAAATCCAACCAAGGTATGAACGAAAGGGAGGAAAACGATTAAAGGTATGAAAGAGGATTTTAAGGCTTAATCCATATGCTTCCTAAAACTTAAGGTTCTCTCTAACAAGGTCACGCCTATTAGGGTATTGTACCTTCATGACAAAACGACCAAATCCCAAACAAGAGTCAAGGTAAAATAAACGCTCGTTTAAGGGGTGATAAATCGGTTAGATACTTCTTCCACCTATCTTATCACATATTAGGATTTCCCTAAATCAAATCTACCACTCAAGTATAAAAGCATCTCTTTATCTCAAGCACTCGACACAACCTCAATGTTTTAAAAACCAAAGAATGAATTGATAAAGACTTCTCAACAAAGTTCTCAAGGAACAACTAACACCAAATCACATTCCCAAACTATACGGGATTGTTAACATCTAAAAATGGGTTTTCTTCCAAATTCAAATTCTAAACTTATCTCATGTTTACTCCTAAGGTAACAACGCTCAACCTACTAAGCTTTCAAATCCCAAACAAAAACAACAAAGCCAAGTTCTATAACTTTAATCACATAGGCAACTCATTCCTAACACAAAGAATCCACCAATCGATTATACTTACTTTGTCAAGGAACTAGGTATAAGAATCACTAAGTATGTCTCATCACCTTACCTAAGTCTTTCTAACATCACGACTTCTCAAAGCCAGGGTTTAGGGTCAGACACAAACAATCTCCTCAAAAGTCGAATTTTCCAACCCAGGTCAACATTCCTCACAAGAAGGAGTACTATCAAAAGGTGTTAAGGAAGGATAAGCAAGGAACAAAGGACAAGTTAGGAAATACAAGAGTGACTCACAAGGAGAAAGAAAAGAGGATTTAGAAGAAGGGATAAGCATTAAGAAGTAAAGAACAGGGCAAGGTACGCAAAGAATGAGAAACATCTTCGAGGAAGTAGAAACATTCTTCAAAGTTGAACAAATCTTCAATCCTCAGCAAAAGGCACTAAATCTTGATCTTCGTAAAATATAAGTGTCCTTTCAATGGAACGGAGATACTCTTGGCGATCACTCAAGAACATCAATATTCCAATTCAAAGACATAAAAATACATTTTTACACCAACAAATGATAAAACTAATTATCAGACGTCTCCAATAACAAGCTTTAACACTAATTGACGTTAAAACCAGTGAAAAACATTAAAATATTTTCAAAACCTTTAGTTCAAAAATTTCTTTATAATAAGGGTAATAACTCTATTAGCTATAGATAAGCTCACGGTCATTGATCCAAGAACGCAACAATTATTAAATGACAATCAACAAACAGGTTAGCACCTAACAAAGAGCAAACACAAAGAGACTACAACATAAGGTCCTAAGTCTACCCATCTTACCCATCTCTCAAGTTTATTATTTCAAGGTCAAGTTATTTATATTGGGGTGCACAAACGTGCGTCGGGAGCAAATATGCTCGATACCAATGTGACACCCTCACTTATCGCGGAAAAGTAAACACGTAATTCTAGAATAAAACCGCATGGATATGTTTGTAATAGGTTCAGTTGGGTAAAAAACCGTAATTTTAAAACCGAACTGTTATAAAGATATCCAAATTGGAAGGTGTCAAACATACAAGGTCTAACTAGAAGTGTCATAACATAACCATCGCTAAAGTCGCGAATAGCAAATTATAAAACCAAATGTAAAGAGGGAGACATATGTCCCTAAAATGTATGTGGCATAAAAAGTGTTTAAGGGTCACAATAAAATAAAGCCAATCTAGGTTCCAAGGTTACTTTGCTCGCTAGCTCGTCCATGTACCCCATATATGCATCACCTACCTGTCATTCGCATTTTATACAAATACGAAAGCCACAGTCAGTGGGGAGTAACTCCGAGTTCTCCCAGCCACGAAATGTCATAATTAATATAACAGGTAAACATAAGAATATGAATACGAATCACACATAGCCTTAGCATATAGATGCTAGACAATCGTGCTTATCATGTGAACAACAATATAACAACACATAGTCCTAGCATGCGAATACTAGACCGACTCATACTACACTATCATGTGAATCACATAACATCGAGGAATCCAAACTCTATCAACCATAGCCGGCTTGCATCTCACCTTCTATGATTCATAGAATCATCAAACAAGAAAGGACAATATATCAAAGACAGGCATAAGTTCTTAGTACGGTCAATAGTCACTCTGTAACTCGAGTCTATACCACGAGGTAGGGAAGGTAATCGAACCGGTATCTTGGCTCAGAGGTTCTATCAAAACATGGCCAAGACACAACACAACCCTAGCCTAAAATCTGCGCAGACCTAGACATGCGGATACACACCACCGCACCCAAGACCCACAATTTTTCTAAAACAAAGTGAGTACCCTAAGGAGTTCACCAAAGGGTTGGCTAGTACTTAAGCTGACCACTTACTCTCAAAATAAGTAACGAGGTCATGCCCCAACTTGGATATAAACCCACCAATTCAGGAACACAGAGGCTATTAAGCAGTGAACATATACTCGTCAAATACTATAAAGGCCTATCTATGATGAAGGCCGAAATACTCACCTAGGACCTAGTCCCAGCTAGTCCCAGCTTGAATATTTTAGCCCACACCACACAAGACAAGTAGGATACCCAATTAACCATAAAAGGGACAAAGAGTCCAAATTTGTACATATAAATGATCACAACCTAGCATATGGAAGGCTACGCAAAAGCATATTCAGCTGATAATCCAACAAAATCTCCAATATCAATAATAATCCAAATTCCAGCTAACCGTTAATCTCATAATTCATGAGAACAAGCTAAAATGGCAAAGAGACAACAAGACTCAAGTATAAGGCAACCAATTCATCCAACAACCAACATGTGAAATGATAATTACAAATATCAAGGCATGACATAAAACCTCCAATAACAACCAATCTTACCTCAAAGACAAACCCTCGACCCGAGTCCCGCGACGGGTCATCGGTCAAATCGAGGCTGACTGGTTTAAACCTAGTTTGACCAAACTCGTTCGGTCAATCTGGCCCAGCTCAGAGTCTTTGCCTACTTTGGCCCAAATCATAAAATTTATCACAGTATAATTCTCATGCTATTTCTAATTTCTATCATGTGAAAAACGAAAGTAACACATTATCAATCACCTAAACACTTAACAAACAACAGGCACAACATTAACTACTAATGTGACATTAATTCGTCGAGTAACTCGGAATAGTTACCTTACGCTAGCAGAGAGACAAGTAATAACTTGAGAAAGCTTCTAAAACCCAAAATTACTCTTCATCTTCAACCACATATGAGCCACCTAAAATAATTATGTGAAAGGACGATATTAACGAATTATCTTTATATAAAATATGAGACGGAAATTAATTTAATTATATTTTAAATAAACCAAACTAGCGTCAAAACAATTTATAGACACGGCTCAAAAGTTATTATGACAACCTCAAACTCGGCCTAACCACCAACTACACATGGCCTCAAACTCGTGACTTAGCTAGGTCACTGCCTAAGCCACAGCTAGGCCACTAGGAGACCGACACGACCACCACCCGACTACCCATAGCCACCCTTCACCCTACTTCATAACCTGACCCAAAAATCAGTCCAAAACAGAACCCAAAAGATGCCTAAGTTCGACCCCAACTTAAGTCCTCAAATGCAAAGTGAAAACCCACGATGACGGCTCTCGTCCCCGCCCAAAACAGTACCAATCGTCCCCTTAAGACTCCATTCTCGCGCCTAAAAACAGTCTTAATGAGCCAACTAAGTCAACATTTAAAACGGTTTTAGAGCGGAAATCCACAAGTATAAAGCAACTCAAAAACAGACCCTAAAGACTACAAAAATCGCCCCAACACAGAGTCCAAATTAGTCCAAAACAATCCCTACATGTCAGTATACACCGTCTCAACTATAAAACACACCAATTATCACCCAAAACAATCCATACATGTCAGCATACACCGTCTTAAATATACCACTTACTAGCTAGCATCCCAAATGATCCCTAGAGGTCAGTATACACCGTCTCAATCATCTCCACATATCAGTATACACCGTCTCAACTATACAACTAACTAATTAACATCCATAAGGATCCCTATATATAATTATACACCGTCTTAATTATAAAATAGACTAACAAATCTTATACAAGACCGTCTATCTCAAAGATCTACAGTAGTCTTATAATAAATAAAGTGAAAATATAAATGGGTTTGTAAAAATACATGACGAAAATGAATTTTACTTACAACGGATTGACGGAAACGACGAGAGGAACGCTATGGAACGAAAATCGTCGAAAACGGATGAGAAACGGACGACCGAAAATCGATTTTACGAAAGAAAGAAAAAAAAATGAAACGTGAAAAAGAAGAAAAAGGAAGGGAGAAGAAGAAAGAGACGTAGGAAATGAAAATGAGGCAAAGAGACTCTGCCTGACTGCTATTTATTATACGTACGTTTCTTCGTCGTTAAGAAACTTCGATAGTTATTAAAACCGTTTCGAGTTAAATTTAACCGATTTAAGTAAAAGTTTCAGTAATAAAACGGAATCAATAATAAATAAATTTAATGAGTGAAAATAAAATAAACTCAGCTAGTTAACGTAAATAATAAGAAATCGGCTTGAAACGGAATTATTAGCGATTTTTACGAAACTAACGGATATTAATAAAAATTGCTAATTTAGTGAAATAAGCTCAAAATAGCTAATTGGACGGTTTTGTTCCCAAAATCCATCTCGGGTTTATTTAAAACAACTTTCATAAGGACTCGTAAAGAAACGGAAATTATTAAATAAATAAACTCGAACTAACTTCAATAAACTCGAACTAACTTTAAATAAACTTACTAATGATTATTAAAATTAACGTATCGAATTATGATGAAATTAATTAATTAGCTAAGCATATATATATATATAAATCGTTAAATGATGTAATTAAATTCAAAATAGCAATTAAAAGAATTTTATCCAACTTAATAAAATACGGGGTGTTACAGCAATGACTTGGGAGACCTCCCAAAGTCGCATTGAGGCCCTTATAATTTCTAACCGGTCAACATGGGATGTCTTGGTAATCGTGTGTGTTTAAAGTAATGTGTGTAGTATTTGTAGTTGTAATTTTGTGAAGTTGTTGGATGAAATGAGAAAGTAATGTGTGTTGTACTTGTACCTTTAAGTATATGGTGGATGAAGAATTTTTTTGGGTTAAATGGTAGTGATTGGAGTATATGTAATGTGATGTGGGGTATGTCTATATGATCATGATGACGTTAATGTTTGGGTTGTTAGTAGTAGCATGTGATTAAGGTCATGCGTCTATATATGTGAATGTTGTGTTTAATTTATATATGGGTATGATAAAATTTCACCTATGTACTGGTTTTTAGAAGTATTGAGTTGTTATTGTTTGCCTTATTCATGTTCAAGTTATTTTGTTTAGAAAATTTGATTTGTATGAAGACCGATTATGGAAAGGATGTTTTAAAACTCTCATAAGTCGAGTTCTAAAAATAATATTGCTTTAATTCTAATTGGAGGTGATAGCTTGTCCTCTTACGATTCTAACGATAGGTCACATGCCCAAAATGACAAGGTAACGAGTGAGATATGACTGTTTTACAAAAAACTGGACGTTGTTGAGAACTGTGCCGGTACTCGACCAAGGAGGCCCTACTCGGCCGAGTATCTTTCATACTTGACCGAGTAACCCATATTCGGCCGAGTAATCTTTCCGTGATAATTCTGTTCAGCTTCTGGAGTCGTGAACTCGGCCGAGTTTGTCATGCACTCGACCGAGTATCTCTTTGGGCGGTTGCTTTGAGTCGGCGGCTACGTTCTTACATATGTTTTGAGTCATAGGTTATGTGCACATGTATGTTTTGGGTCTTAAAGCATTCTTTTACATATGTGACGGTCTTGATACGTAAGTTACCAGATGCTATGATGTTGAGAATGCTGGCTTATGAGGGATATGTGTTGGTTAGGGAGGACATGAGTTATATGTGGTTGTGAGGGATAGTGGAAAAGGAAAGGGAAGATTGATGGGCTTATCGAGGCAGGGAGCATGTTTTGTGAGATGTGGTGAGTGATATAGTCGCGTGTTGAGTCATATAAAACTAAGTGTATATAGGCAAGGGTGATGTAAGTGTAAAGAAAAGTGAGAATGCAAAGATTGAGATAAGGGATGCGAATAGTGACAAATTGTGATGTGTAAGGATTTATGTAGGGAGACGGTTAGGATTGTGTTGGTTAAGGATTTATGTGATGGAAGGTCGTTATAAAGGGATGAAAATGAATGGTGTATAGTGAGATCGAGTTATGCCGCGATGTGTAGATAGTGGCCGAGTTTGGGGAATTTGGATTATCAAGAGGTGAGCCTAGTGTGTAATTCTTTGGGCAATTAACGGTATGAGGTGAATTTTGGTTTATAGGGATACGAAAGGGAGACACAACTAATTGAAGAGTAACCGTTAGTTGTGTGGACTTGATGGTGACAAATGTGAGTGAGTAGTATGATGAGAGATGATCAGTGATAAGAAAGAATGAGAAGATATTAATATGAATGAATGGGATTTGAGTTGTGGAGCAATAAGAAGTAACAGGATTAGTAAAGAATTAGTAGAAGAAGGAAGGAGATGAATTATTAATTGGTATTATTGGATGGAAGTAAGCTGAGAGAACGTTGACCAAAGTTATGGAACATGAAAGTAAGGAATCATGGAAATGTACGATAGCATCATGAGAGGGTGTGAGTAAATGGTTATATAGGAGTTCAGGACGGCATGTTAGCCTTGAGTTTCGAGGTAGTAAGGGAATAAGAAGCTAGTAGAGTGTTTGCCCGATATGAGATTTTGGTGGAGAGTTAGGTGACGATACGATAAAGGATAGAATTGGAAAAAATGTTGAGGTAAATTTTGTTAGTGGATTTGATGTTCGTTATTGGGATGACAACCAAAGAGAGATATTCATTATCAAGTGGTAACTTACGTGATCAGGATTGGCTAGTTAGATTCGATTATTGGTCCATGATCTGTGTAAATCTTTGTGTGAGGTTCTGATCTCACGAGTAATGGAATGGTGTGATAGTTATGAGTTCTGATATGAGTGTTCCGCGTCATATGTTATACTTGTATGTGTATGTATGATATCTATAAGTGATAGTGTGAGGTTCCTGCCTCATGAGTAATAGTATGGATGATATTCATATGGTTATTATCTGTTATTCCATGTAATATGTTGCGCTGTGATCTAGTAAAGTGGTTTTAAAGAAGTTGTACTGATTCAGTGTCTATGGGATTGTATAAGTTGCGATGACTATCAATGTGGTTGTTGTGCCTCGGGTGGCGATCCGGGCACGGTACTTCGTGTTGTGATACGAGTATTTTCGCGTTGCGGTGCGGCTGTTGATGACGGTGTTGCGATGTCGTCATCGGTTGTGGTAGAGTAGGCGTGACACTTATGAGACGAGTATTCGGAAGTGTATACCAGTTATATAGATTGTTGTTTTGTTTATTGCTGTTTCCTATGAGTTTCGGTCTGGACATATGGACTGTTGTTTTGTTATTGATATTTCTTACCAATTTCGGCTTGGGAGTGAGGATAGAGTATGATAGGGAAGAGAGTTACGCATGTGGTCATTGTAATCATGGTATAGTAATATTTTGTTAATGGGACACAGTTGTGAGAAGTGTTAGAGTACTTTCGATCTTGTTTTTGATGAGGCATTGGTTGACATGGTTGTGACAAGAGTTTTGGTGGAACGGGTGTGCGTTGAGCTGGAAGCGGCAAGTGGTTCGTAATCTTTATTGGGACAATAAGTATAGGGTTTTGCATTGGGAACTAGTATTATGTTATGTTATGGATGAGTTTTGCGGCAATAAAAAAGAGAAGTTGAGGATCTAGTGTGAGTGTATGTAACAATTGTAGATCGTGAGTTATGATTGTGGAGAAAAGTGCATGTATAAAGAAATATGTCGTTTGTAGTATAGGTTCGGTGGTGTGCCGAATGAATTGAGGTATGAGAACGGCTAGAGTAAGAGAGCCTTAGATATATGAATGGATGTAGGTAGGTGTTAAAGCTATAGGCGGTTATCGATGACATGTGGTGGTGATGAAGATAATGAGAAGATATAGCTAAGGATCTAGTATTAGTGAGTTACGAGTACGTAACATTTATCTTAGGAGGAGTAGGATGCGACAAAGAGAGTTTGAGGGTGGTACATGTTGTGCTTTAATTGGAAGTTGAGAATTGGTGTGGAATAAAGGATGGATTTGTGTTGTGGTTGATTTTATTACAGGTAATGGCAGTGCTTGTAGTAGTATGATGTTTATCAGTGTGAGTAAACTTCGATAGTGTTGATGGATTGGGAGATGATGTTTATGTGTATGCGTAAACTTCGAGGACGAAGTTCGTTTTAAGGATGGTAGAATATAACATTCCGTTTTGGTGTTGATCTTGTTTGGTGGATTGTCTTAGTATTGAGTTTGCTAGTGAGTGTAATGGAAGTAAGACAGAGTTGGCAACACTTATGTTGTTGGTATTCGATAGTATTATGGAGTTAGTATCGAGAGGCTATGCTGTAGTTGAGATAATATCGTGAGCCATTTTGTAGAAGTAAGCATGGTTGGTAGAGTTAGTGTTAGGTGTTCATGTTTTATAAGTTGGGTTTGAACTTCGGGGAAGAAGTTCTTTTTAAGAAGGGAAGACTGTAATACTACGGTTTTCTAAGTCTGTTACTCAGCCCAATATGGCTTACTCGGCCGAGTAATGCGTCATGTATTTCTGGTCAGGCTACTGTTCAGGAATACTCGGCCGAGTATGGGAATACTCCACCGGGTAGGGGATACTCGGTCGAGTATAATGTATACTCGACCGAGTATCCGGTCTGACGGTAATTATTTTACGCGGTTTGATTAAAAGAGATTAGAGTTATAAATTGAGTTTAACAGTTTCACTTTTACTTTTTTACAAAACCTAAAACCTTCAATTGGTAACTCTAATCACCTCTAATCTCTCTCAAGATCGTTGATTGCTGGTGAGTCTTTGTTTTTTCCTCTCTTACGTCGATTGCGTCGGTAAGTCATTAGTCCTATGAGTTTGTCAGTTTGTCTTTTAGGGCTTGCTCTAGTTTTGGGATTTGGGGGAGAAAGGGTTAGTTATTGTGCATGATTGTGATTCAATTGTATGATTGTTGTTATGTGGTGACTTTCTAGAGGAGTCATTTTAGCCTGCTTCATTGTCTCATTTCAGTTTGTGCTAAGGTAGGGTTTCCCTACTTGGTTCACTGTTTAATTGATTTAAGATTGTGTTGTAATTGTTTGTACGATTGATATTGTGATTATCTGCTGTTGTTGGATTGGGGTTTGGTGTTGGTGTTGGTGTTGTGATGGTTGATGATGATGTTCGCGAGGTGTGTCCTCGGCTGAGTGGACTCACTTGCGGGAGTGGCTTCACGCCCTAGTTTCGCCCTCTGTAGAACCCGCCACAGGAGGGGATGTGCACATTAATGAACAGGGTTACCGCTCGTTGATGAGCGGGGCTTAGGTGGATACGGTTGCGGTCCCCCTCTGGCAGGGCTACACACTTTAGTGTGTAGTCAGTTACGTGATGAGGTTGGGAGTTTGAGGTGGATTGTGATCATCTGTTTATCTTATCGTACCTTGTCCTATTTTAATTATGCAGTAAACTGACCCCATTGTTATTTTGTAAATCTGTGGTGATCCATTCGGGGATGGTGAGCAGATTGTGACAGGTGATGATGGTCTTTAGCTATTGGAACGAGATTGGGAGTCATCAATTTGAGTCTAGCTTCCGCTGTTACGAGATTAGTTGTTTAGATTCAGTTGTTTTGAGAACTAGTGAACTTTGTTTTGGTTTTGACTTTGGAACATGTAATCGTTAACTCTTATTACTTTAATAAACGTTTTGGAGTTATTACTTTTGAAATACTAGCCTCAAGAAACCGAGATGGTAACAACCTCTCATGCTAGGGTGGTTCTGGTAAGGCACTTTGGTATGTGGGGGTGTTACACACTCGGTCGAGTGTAGGAGGTCACTCGGCCGAGTAGGCGACCACTTGGTCGAGTGTCACCTGGGTATAACATTTCCGTTCTCAAACCCATTTCCAAACTTTCCTATTCCATCACATATATGCTAATAAACCCCGACGGTGACTCATATACCATTAAACAACCGATTCAAATACAGCAATCGGCCTTATGGCCTTTATTACTACACAACTTAAATAAAACATCAAAGGCAGACATCCAACATAAACATACTATTTCATCACCAACAACCCCACCGTAGTGCAACACTCTAGTCACATCAGTAAGCGCAACACTTATTTTAACACAGGGGCACAGCCTAATCACTCATCACTGTCAAGGAATAATAAAAACATCACCATTCACTTAATCACTATAACGAAATCACGACGTATACCGTGGGCGTTTCCCAATAATGCTTGGGAGGCAGTTTTACCAACAAAATCTATACTACCACTCTCAGGATCAGAGTCCGACACAACCACTTTCACATATCATGCCTATGTACTTAGGTTAACGATTATATTACGTAGAACACATGATCCAATATCTCAATCAAGAGATTTAATCCTCAAGCATCACATGCCACACCCTTACTCTCATGTCCACGAAACCAACTTGATAGTACTAAATCCGCGATTGCATAGACCCCAATTACTAGTACTCAACTCGTCCACGATTATACCTCCTCACACGGGTTCACTTGAAACTTATAACAAATTTCTTATTGAATGTCGGATTACAAAACTTGTAAAATCTCCAACTCATTTCTCATTCTAGTGTTCTCTCATATTCCGGTTTCGTAAACCCTTGGTCACCCTTTATTCGATTCATACCCCTTTATTCGATTCATACCATTCCTCAAGTCTAATCTCACACCCTCCAAAACTTTTTATCAACTCATGTCATCACTCTCTTTTATTCTCGGTGCCTCACTATTCTCTCCTCATTCCATAAATCCCAAATCAAACATATGCTGTATATCCCAAAATACCCGAGTCATACTCAATAAGGTCACTCTCACTTGTCCTTTAAATTCCGTTTGCTAACTATGAGTCCGAACAACCGCTAAATATATAACCTTGGTCGCACTCCAATAATCATTCTCATGGTCAACTCAATCAACTCAAAGCTTTGTATAGGCCACATACCTTCCTAGTGTTCCCAATTCCCAAACTAGATGACTATACCCAATTCCACACATCTTGTCGGAGACATATGCCTAAGGGTTAGGGTGAGAAAATCATTCTATTGGGCTCACACAATAACTCTATACCCGAAAATCGCGAGGGTTAAATCCCTGGAGGCACCACCGGCTCTGGGTGAGCATCTCTTGCTTGATTGCTCCTCGCGTTCCGTGATAGCATTGACATGCCACGGAATACATTTCACATGTAAAATTCCGGATAGGAGTGGTGAGAATTAAGACAATACGGAATGGATACGGAAGAGGTAGAATCGAATGACTTGGGATGGATAGAAATTTTCCTTAGTACTTTAAATCAACGACCAACACTTGAAAATAAACCCTTGACAAGAGCTTGTCATTGAGAAGAATTTTACTTAACCCGAAAATGGAATTAAAGAAATTACGGCATGACTTCCTTTGTATTTTAATCAAACCCCAAATTGTCTTAATAGCACACTTGAAATATCATGAACTTGGTAAAACGATGCAACTTCTAAACTCAACTCTAATGAAATTTTACTAAAACTTGACTCAAAAGCGAAATGTTATATTAAAACTTCAACAAAAGGGCCATTTGTCTCAAATTTCTCGAAAACTTTAATACGGAGTAATCCGTCATAGGATGGTACATGTCGGTAGATGCCAAATTCAAAGCATTACTATTAGATTGGTGTAAAATATTACTTAGAAAAGTAAAAACTCCGGTTAGGTATGTCATTCATTTTCGAAAAGAAAACTTTAAGGCGAAAAAATTCCTTATGCATGACTTCACAAAACATTATACTTAAAGATGAATAATAAGGAGTAAATAAGGTATATCATGAGCTGAAAAATCAAAGCTTATGTATACTTTTCACAACATTTTCGGGAAATTTGTCAACCTTCAAGACGGAAAATTTTGATTCACACCATTTTATAACAAAAATCCAAAATAATATTATAGTTTTACAATATTATTAAACCACATTTAGGTTAAAGTCAAAATTGTTCATATTCCTCACTGGGCTCAAAATTTTAGGCTAAAATTTGCAACGAAATCTTCATTTTCAAGAGAATGTACCACACTACTAGGGATAACGGTAGTCTTTGTAAGACGATTAAAACAAGTTCCAACTATGAAAATCAAAGATTAAGGTAAACTTTTAAGATGAAATTTTCATATACAAGACAAAATTCGACATTAACAAAAAGCGTTAAGCCTTTCTTGTTCAACATGACCCAACAACAAACATGAAAATCCGGTTATCAGCTCAAAAGCACAAGTTTCCAAGCTCATCCATGGTGGGAAAGAAAATTTATCGTAAAAATCTGATTTTTGACCCACTCTAATGATATAAAAAATCAACCATTACTATGAAATTGAACAAGATCATGCAATTATTTGATAAAACATGAATAAACATGTGTATATATAAACCATTTTAAATTGCAAAATGAAGAAGATGAACTCAACTACATGGTCGAAATTTGAGAAAACGGATCAATAAAAGTGAAGTAGCAAAGTCTAATTCAAAGAATAAATTACAATATGAAAAATTTGAATTATTTTAAGATAAATCGATGTCGAAGTTACGAGGTTCGAGATAGAAATGAAAAGATAAGTTAGGAAAAACAAATTTTACACGAATTTCTCAGCTAAACAGGCCCACTCGGTCTAGTGACAGGTTACTCGATCGAGTGGAAACCTTTCAGAAGTTTTCCATTTTCTTGAATTTAACCACTTGGTCGAGTGACAGGTCCACTCGGTCGAGTGAATTGTCCACTCAGTCGAGTGACGCATCCACTCGGTCGAGTGACTAGTAAACATGCTCGAGTACTACTCTACTCGATTAGGTTTGCCTTCACACTCACTATATTTGGTACATTACTCTCATAATCATATCTACTCTACCAAAAATCATTACCATTCATGCATTAACAACGACACTAGCAAGCTCAAACGTCAAGGTACAAAGTTCAGCCCACGGTTCGAAACCCTAATCCAATAACAACTCCCAACTCAATTAGTTCTAAGTCTACGCCTCAATCTCGGGGTATAACTCGATTATTATTACATGCATATGTATCACATCTAATCTACCACATGATCACACATGTGTTTTCAACATCCATTCCCATCTATCACCAACACTTCCGCTCATACGGAAGACCATATACACAATCATGCAAATGATTACTATGTCACATACACAATCATCCACTAACGATCCTGCAATAGTCGAGGTTCTTGATGAAGGTTCGACCTCAGAGGCTTCCCTCATCAAGAACCTACAAAACACTAAGGCAGACAACTCTACTTGGGAGACAGCTTGGTGTGAAGAATTGGCTCGTCGTTAAAGCGTTCAACCAAAACAATATTTATATCTTTACAAACTAATCTTAGTAGAGTGATAAACAAAGCTCGGATCCCAAGGGACGGGTATCGATTTAGGATTTTCAATTGCAAGCAGTTATGTCTTAAGGTGTCATAAATTTGGGTTAAAATGAGATGTAATCTAGACTAATCAACAAGATGACTGTAAATTAACGAAAACAAAGTAAAGAAATTAAAGGGGTTTGTAAACAATTGATTAAAGGCACTAGGGTATCATGGGTTCATAGGGGATTCATGGAAATAGATCTTACAAATATGTTCTCAAATAGATGCAAGCAACTTATTGTTGTGATGGAATCGAGCTAGTATATATCTTACAATTCCTAGGAGGATTTAGGTCCCGGAGCCGAGTCGATCAAGACTTTACAACACCTACAAGTCGACTTAGTGTCTTCCTATTCAACTCTAAGCATGGTCTAACAAGGCTTGAGTTGGCTTATATCTTACAAGCCTCAATGAAAAGGTAAGAGATGTATAAATGCAAGGTTTCATAGTCAAGCATTTTATCAAGCATAACATGTGCATAAGTTGAAATCACAACAAGCAAGCATTTAATTATGAAAGCATATTAAATTAATCATAGATCTAATCCCATGATTGATTCCCCTAATTCCCCATTAACCCTAGCTAAGAGACTACTCACTCATGATCAAGTTTAACATGCTAATAAGGATGACAATCATATTAAGAAAGCAAAACATGATGAACAAGTAATATAATTAACAATAATTAAACAAAGGTAAAAGGGATTATACCTACTTGAGATGATCCAAATAATTAAGCAAAGAATAATAGAAGGAAACTTGATGATTGATGGAGAGTTGTCAATCCTCCAATAAAACTCCAAATAATCTTCTAATTACCCAACTAAAACTAAGAACGATTGAGAGATTAAGGAAAGATTAAGATGTGATTAATATTAAAATGTGTATTATAACTTGGATTAAGACTAAATTAAGAGAGATTAAAATTTGATTATAAGATGATGCTCATCTAGGTAGTAAAATAGGGTATTTATACTAAAATTAAGTATAAGAATTAGGGTAACTAGGAGCTTAAATGACGATTAAGACCCTAAGAGAAGTTTGATGATTTGCAAGTCCCGTAGGGACACGCGCGAGCTGAGTAGCAGGTCCCTCAGGGACACGTGCGTCCTGGTCTGAAGAATGCTCGGGACTGCTTCATAATCCGCTCGAGCCGAGCCTTGGGAGCCCCCAGATCCTGGGCCTGAACGCTCATCCTTAGCTCGGGACGCCCGGATCCTGGGACAGAGTTCCTTATCCATTCTTAACTCCCTAACAATCCGTGGGGATTGACTTAGGGTCGTGGGGATCTTCATCATTGCCCAATTCTCTTGATTTATTTGCCTAGGCCTTTAGTATTAGTCTCCTGTTCGATGCTTGGTCATTAGGTGCGATCCATTTAGCTCCATTATGCTCCATAAATGCAAGGCTAGCAATCCTCTCCTACCAAGGACACAAAACCTCAACTAATATGCAAAATAGGGAACAAAAGATAAGAAATCACCCTAATAGTCGCTACAATGCATGGGAACGAGGTTAATTCGTGGACTAAATATGCACAAATATGAATCACATTAGAGCTCTCAAATAGGAAAATGATAAGGTGAATAAGCTAATGAAAGAAAGAATGTCCCAACCCTGATACCTAAAGCTGCAACGTGATAAAGAAGATAATAGGAAAAGATGGGCTGCACGATATTTGGGTTTCATCAAGAATCCCTCTGAACCCATAAACCTCCATGGTACATACGAGAAGTCATCGCCTACAATGTCGGTTCTTCAGAAGATCTGATGGTAGGCTGCATACTACCTAGATGTGGGTGGGATGCAACTTCCATAAGCAGGGCTACAAAGGCTTGGCACTAGTGGTGGTTTAGATCAGCAAAGAGGATGTCAGATTTAGAAGCAAAAGCAAAGAACGATTTAGACATTTTCAGTATCACGGATGGGAAATTATTTTGCCCTTAAAGGCAAAATGTTCAACCCAGATGATAATTCTGGGTCTGAGTCTGAGTCTGAGTCTGAGTCTTAGCTGAGTCCTAGGGTTGAGTCTAAGGAGTCAAGTGTTGAAAACACCCCATCCCCAGTCTTTCCTTCTCATGTACCCTTTCCTAATACTAGTATTTTGGGGCTTGTCCTAAATACCCCTATCTAGCCACTGACCTCTGATCAGTACGATCAAATGTTGGCGTAATTCGCGCAATTTCAAATCAATAATAACATGAACTAGTTTGCTTATGACTTGTCTTATTTACATTGCAATTCGATTTTTGAAAATGATTATTTTAGTAATGACATTGAGAATGAGGTCAAAGACGAACAGGTCGAAGATGACGAGGAATTTGAACCACCTCCACAATTGGTCAAAGGGTTGTAGGAATATGATCAAAGGAATTCGATAATCGAAGGTACCGAAACCATTAATGTGGGAACCCTAATAGAACCACAAGAGCTTAAGGTAGGAACTACCTTATATGCCACTGAGAAACAAGGGTTCAATGATATATTAGGTGAGTTCAAAGATGTGTTTGCATGGTCTTACAAAGACATGCCAGGAATTGACAGGGAAATTGCAGAGCATGGAATTCCGACTAAACCGGGTTTTAAGCCAGTGAAATAGAAGCTACGCAGAATGCGAACCGAGTGGTCCTTAAAAGTTAAAGAAGAAATTGATAAACAGTTCAAATTTGGGTTTATCAAGGTGTCAGGATACTCAGATTGGGTTGCCAACATGGTGCCAGTACCAAAGAAAGACGGGAAAGTTCGGGTTTGCGTTGATTTTCGTGACCTAAACAAGGCAAGTCCGAAGGATGATTTTTCATTATCTCATATCGATATCTTGGTTGACAATACCGCCAATCATGCCCTCTTATCTTTCATGGACGGATATGCTGGCTACAATCAGATAAAGATGGCCGAAGAAGATATGCATAAGACAACCTTCACCTCACAGTGGAGAACTTATTGTTACACAATGATGCCTTTGGTTTGATAAATGCCGGGGCAACATACCAAAGAACAACGACGACGTTGCTACGTGACATGATGCATAAGGAAGTAGAGGTCTATGTTGATGACATGATCGTTAAATGAAAAGAACGTAGTGGTCATCTTGAAGCATTGAGAATTTTTTTGAGAGATTACGAAAATACAACATGAGGTTCAATCCGCATAAATGTGCATTTGGAGTTACTTATGGCAAGCTTTTAGGCCACATCGTTAGCCACCGTGGAATCGTAGTTGACCCATCAAATATTACAGCCATTATGGAAATGCCCAATCCCGAGACCGAGAAGCAAATTCAAGGTTTCCTGGCCCGAGTACAATACATAAGCTGATTTGTCTCAAGATTGACAATGATATGTGAGCCGATTTTCAAGAAGTTGAAAGCCAGAGAACATGAAATATGGGATGACTAATGTCAAGCCGCATTTGAGAATATCCAAGAAGTTCTATACACACCGCCAGTTCTAAGCCCACCTATAGTTGGGCTACCATTATCGTTGTATCTAACTGTCACGGATACTGCAATGGGGGCTATGTTAGTCCAAACTTTTGACAAAGAAGAAAGAGCCATTTACTACATTAGTAAAAAGTTCTTAGAATATGAAGTGAAATGCACGCCTCTTGAAAAGACGTGCTTGGTCCTAGTTTGGGCAACGAAGAATTTAAGACACTATATGCTCAGCTACAGCGTGAGAGTTTATTCGAAAATAGATCCAATCAAGTACCTATTTGAAAAACCAGTGCTAAATGGCCAAATGTCAAGATGGACTCTCATGTTATCAGAATTCGATCTCAAATATGTGCCCTTAAATGCAATTAAAGGAAGGGCGGTGGCCGATTTCCTCGACGACAATCCAATCGAAGAAGCCGAGGTAGTTGCACCTTGGCCATTTCCCGATGAAGATATGGCTCACATAGAAGATGATGTGTTGGACCTATACTTTGATGGAGCATCAAACTACATGGGATACAGAGTCGGAATTCTCCTAGTGTCCCCGAAGGGTGAACACATGCCAGTCTCGATCAAATTGGACTTCAACGTGACAAACAACGCTGCAGAATATGAAGCATGTCTACTGGGCTTACGCAATGCAATCGATTTAGGTGTGAAAAAGCTGCTGGTGCACGGGGACTTGTCCTTAGTAATCAATCAAGTGGTTGGGTCATCGAAAATTAAAAGTAGTAGCTTGACTCCGTACCCAGCAAGGATCTACGAATTAGAACGATACTTCGACGATGTCAAATATGTTCACCTCCCGAGAGACGAAAATCAATTTGCAGATGCGCTATCAAAACTGGCCGCATTGATCAATATTACCGAGCATATGGATAGTATGCCTATATGTGTCGAAAAAAGATCATCACCCTCTTATGTGAATGCAAGATACCAAAGAAAGTGGAACTGAACCTTGGTATATGGCTATTCTAAAGTACAAAGAGAAGGGAGAGTACCCTACGGACCTTGGAAACGTGCCTTACGATTGTTGGCACCCTAATTTATCAACACAAATGACGGACAGTTATACAAAAGAATAGCCCAAGGTGTTTTGCTATGATGTATTGATAAGCCGACTACTGAGAAGGTAATAGAAGAAGTCAATGACGGAGAATGTGGGCCACACATGAACGCACACATGTTGGTTCGGAAAATTATGAGATTGGGCTACTATTGGACCACGATGGAGACAGATTGTCGTAGATATGTCAGGCATTGCATTAATTGCCAGATTTTTGCAAATATCCAACATGTACCACCTTCTATGCTATATACCATGACATCACCCTGGCTATTTTCAACCTGGGGAATCGATATATAGGAAAATTAAACCCATCCGGAACAGGAGGGCATTGCTTTATCCTTGTTGCAATTGACTATTTCACGAAGTGGGTAGAGGTTAAGTCCTATAGAGAACTCAAAGCAAAGTAAGTGGCGTAGTTCATTCAGAATGAAATTATTTGACGATATGGGGTCCCATATGAGTTCATCAGTGATCACGGGACTCATTTCCAAGCTGAAACCGAAACTATACTTCAGAAGTATAAGATCAAGCATCACAAGTCACCACCCTATCGACCACACACAAACGGTGTGGTAGAAGCTGCTAATAAAACGGTTACTGTCATTTTGAAAAAGATATCGGATAAATACCCTGAATGGCCTGACAAGATACCCTTCGTATTATGGGGGTACCGAACTTTAATTAGAACAGCCACGGGAGCAACTCCCTATTATTTTGTTTATGGAATGGAGGCAGTTCCACCAGTTGAATTGGAAATACCGTCTCTGAGAATATTGCTCGAAAGTCAGATCCCGGAAGCGGATTGGGTCCAAGTCCGATATGATTCGTTAGTGATGCTCGATGACTAATGTTTGAATGCACTACATCATGTACAACTCTATTAGAAGAGAATAGAGAGAGCTTTTAATAAGGAGGTGAAACCTCAAGGAATCAAAGAAGGGGATTTGGTTTTGAAATCACTTCGTGCTTTGTTACCAGTGGACCCGAGGGGTAAATTTAAACCGAATTGGGTAGGCCCTTATTTGGTAAAGAAGATTTTGTCAGGAGGTGTCGTTCGACTGACAGATCTGGACGGGAATGATTTTGTGAATCCTACAAACTTGGATCAATTGAAGAAGTATTACCCTTGAAAAGGGCCTAATTCTCAAATGTTATGAAATAATATTCGAATGGCTTTGTACTTGGAATAAGTTATAAGTTGTTGGGATTTGCTGACACTGCATAAAATATTTTATGGGAGAACTACGAACTCGGTTTGATTCTGTTGCAAAGCAGATACGTAGGCAACTCTTTAAAAGAGTACAACCGAAATACGAAACATGTAATACAAAATTGAAATTTTTGAATGCAAAAATTAGGGATTTCTAATAAATAATAGTTTTTAATTATTCTTAAATTCCGAGCGAAGCTCGTTACAAAGTTTTATTCCGGGCTAAGCCCATCACACACAAACCATAAACTAAAGCACACAATGATAATAGGAGATAATAGATAGTAAAAAAAGCCAAGCTAAGACCTAGCCTAAGCCGAGCCTGGGTCACGTGACCCATCACGACGAGACGACATCTCATCGGTCATCACTCTCGCCCGTTTCTTTGAAGGAATTACACTTTCTTCGTGTGGGCCAAGTCTGTCGTTCACACTTGGTTGTGGACCGAGCCTTTCAGCCAAAGTCGGCCCATCACTGGCCTTCGAAACCAACCTTTGCCAAACACTTGAAGTCCTAGTGTCAGTCTTAGGATTCTTGTCAGTCTCAGGTCCAGACTCAGGAATGATTCTTTGAAATAAGTTTGGTTCAGCAAGTTATCTTGGAGATATTTCCAATCCACGACGTCGTCCTTTCGCAGCTTTCTCCTAATTTCGAAAGATGGTTCGGTAACCCATTTCAAATAAGAGGGAGAGACCCATGTTGATTCTGGTGGGTCAAGCATATGCCAAATATTTCTACCATTCCAAGCCTGGAGCCAGGCGTAGCACTTAGAATGAGTAACATCGAAGATTTGCCCACGAACGGCTTCGATGGCTAGAACAGTCTGTCGACGACCGAATTGACGAAGTACTTGATCCGGATAAATATTGATGGAATGATCTAGGCTCACCAGTGTGATATACCTTGTCCTGTTAGTGTCAGGGAGGCCCGTGAATAAGTCAATAGAACGCCAGGGTAAGATCCAACGAGCATGGGACCCGGCTCCAATAGTCAACATTTCACGCTAATAAGTCGATGTTTGGCCAAAGGCACACACTAGAGGTCGAGCAGTGAAGCTGCTCACATGATATTTCTTGGATGCAGGAGGTTGGGTGGAAAACCCGAGTCTCTAGAAGAGCCACATATGTCAACGGAAGGGATGAGAAAGGAAAAGAAAAAAAAGAAAGGCCGAAGCCGAAAAAAAAACCAAAGCCGAGAAAAAAAAAAGGAAAAAAACCTGCAGAAGACGGGTAGATCCGGTGTATGCAGCAGTTGGGTTGGATTTCTCAGCATCCAGGCCTCTGATAGTATCAGCTAAAATAATCCAAGCGGGTCATACGACCCTCCATTTGTTCTACGACTTAAATAAGTCGGATCTAACCTTAACAAGTCGGACCTTCTATACTTCCCTTGAACCAGTAAAGATGTAACATGATAAGCCCAAAGGCCCGAAGATGATAAATAGTCGAGATTGTCGGGTCATAAGCAGTTTTGAATTTGGCCATCAACGCGAGTAAGTTTACTCGCCCTCCATTGATAATGTCACGGGCTTCGCTACGAGATATACCCAGATATGTGCGATATTTCCGTTCCCATTTGGACGAGAAATCAGGAATTACGGGTTCACGAGTAGTTCTCCATCCTCCTAAGATAATAAATTCTTCGGGAAGATGGCAGATCTCCCCTTCAAGAAATGTGAAGACGTGATAAACTGGGTCCCACATCTTCAAACACTCGTCTAGAAAGACGATCTGGGGTCTAATTTGCGAATGCAAGATTATCTATTGAATTCCAGCATCAAGAAGGTTTTAGGTTTCTCGTGCTCTGAAATCAGTAGCCCGACCTTTCATATTTCCGCTCAACAATTTCATGATGTGAAAATTTTGAGGAGAAAATTTGAAGAAGATATAGAATTATGGTTAACCAAATCTCCTTATGTACAAAATAAGGAGGCAAACACATCTAGGAAACCTAGATTGCCGCCCAAGCAAGCACTGAATAGGCCTTGGTCAGCATGCCCGATGGGCCTAGGGGCGGGTCACCTATATTTTCGCACAAGGCTCGTCCGTTTTCGCAAGTTTTGGATTCGTTTCGCATGTCGAGATGACCGATTTACATTTCTACCCCCAGCGAGTCAATTTTCGAATAAAGACTTGCACACCTTTTGGCGGGCTAAGCCCATTTTATTTTATGGGTCGTAGGAAATACGAGTTGAATCTTGTGTTCACATGGTTACGTTTCGGAAAAACTCTTGTTTAGCAATCCACAGCGAATGCTCCGACCATCAAATTCACAACCCAGGCCGAAGGCCCAATTATTCAACTTTTGGTCGAAATGTTCAAATTCAATCCTCGGGTCAATGACCCAGTTTTTCCAAGATGATCTATTTTCAAAAGATCGATGATCAAAATAGTGATACATCCACAACGGATACTCTCAATTCAAATTAAAAATCCGGGCTAAGGCCCAATTCTTTAGAAATAATTCAATTCTCAAAGATCGATGATCTAACCACGTGTTTATGTGATAACTATTGTCGTATCTGTTTTTTCCATGTTTCAAATGTAACAGAAAATACTTCAACTGGTGGCTCTAAAGTCTTCGACATTAGACCCATTGCAACTGGGGGCTCTGAAGCCATTGGCTTTAGATACCATTATCAGAATGAATGGATGACATCCACCAGAGTTTCAACTCAATTCAATTCAATTTAATACAGGAGTATGAAATGGAAGAATTCTGCCGCTGAAAGTAATGAGCATCTGTCAATAGATGATTCAATTCAATACAAGAGCAAATACTAGAGGGGACGAATTCCGGAGCTGAAAGAAAATATTCGAGAGTGACGACAACCTTCTTGGGAAAGTCTTGTCTATTTGGGCATAGATTAGCATAATGCATGCCAGCAGTTGTCGAACTACGATACGGGTTTGATTCCATCATACCGAATATGTAGGCGCCTAAGGATAAGGCTCAACCCACCCTTTTATTCGAAATAACGGGTCGATGACCAATGATGATTCAATAAACAAGAACAAAGGTTAATCCCCAACGAAGCTTCAGGTATGATCTCTTCTTGTGGCTGGCGAGCTTATATATGCAAGTCTAATGGACTATAAATGACCCGCAGAATTCTCAGGTCGAGAGGGACTTGCGGTGTAATTTGACTAGCGCCTTGTCCAAGCCTTAGTCAAAGTAGGGGCTCTGTATATACCCTTATCTGTCGATATTGGCATTTATAGAAATCCCGACAAACACCAAATGATGGTAGGACGACATGTATTTTTCAGTTGGCATTGTCACTATTTGTAGCTCGTTTTACGATGTAGAATGGGCGTCGTCGATGGATATTTTTTAATTTAAATTAATGTTTGTTTTTTTTCAAATAAATTCATTTTATTGTTTTAATTTGAGTTTATTTTTCATGTTTATTTTATTGAAAATGAAGTAAACATTTTATGTGGATTTATATTATTTGATTTGATAAATCATTTTGAGTTTAATTTATTTGTTTTATAAATCGTATTTGAAAAACTCTATTTTTAAGACGGTTTTATACGCGATTTCTAGCTCAATTTCGTGCTCGATTTAAGCTCGAATTAGACTCGAATCTCAAGGCAAATTTGGACCTATGTTCTTCCTCCTATAGCCCCATGTTCGAATCCCATAAACCCACACCAAACCCGCTTCAAACACCACCCATATCAACAACCATCTACCCCACTTCACTCATCTCACCTAGCCAACACACGAAGCTCACATACCAAGCCCTTCTCCCATACAAACTCCCATCCATTTCCATGCAAGAAGCAGCCTACACAAGCTCGACAAACACCAAGCTCCCCTCTCCATTACTCAGCTCATTTTCGACTTCTAAAACCCGTTCCAACTCATTTCTTTTCATCGAAGCTTAGCAAAGATATTTTCATTAACTCCTTCCCCAAGTTACTTACCTTCTAGAGCCTTCCAAACCCCCACATCTCAGCCAAGAAACCGATGCAACCCTACCCTCTCCTTCAAGAAACCGAATTTCAAACCCTATTCCACCCCATATATATACCTTCATTCCTCCTACATTTCTGATGAGCGTGTCGTTGTACGCCATCAAACACATTTATACCCAACTACTAGCATAGCAAGCAAGTCGGGGTCGAACCCAAAGGACAGGGGTACTCAAATTTGTTCAATGCAATTGTAGTTGCACTTAGGGTTGTCACAATTGAAATGGGTTGATGATTCTAAACTAATAAAAGCAATGGAAGGTAAACAAGCAATAAAACAAAATGATTAAAAGCACTAGGATGTCATGGTTTCATAGGGGATTCATGGTGGTGAACATATAAACATGTTTACATAGCTGAAAGCAATTATTGTTGTAGAGGAACCGAGTTAGTTTATGTCTTACGGTTCATAGGAAGATTTGGGTCCCAGAGCCGAGTCGACTAGACTGTACAACACATACAAGTCGACTTACTTTCTTCCTATTCACTTCTATGCATGGTCTAATAAGACTCGAGTTGATTTATATCTTACAAGTCTTGTAAAATAGATAAGAGATGGGTAAAAATGCAAGGTTTCATAGTCTAGCATTTCATCAAGCATAACATGTGCATAGGTTGACATTACAACAAGCAAGCAATCATAAGATAAAATATTAGATTAAATATGGATCTACCCCCATGTTATAGTTCCCCTAGTCCCCCATTAATCCTAGTTAAGTAACTACTCACTTATTATCATGGAAAACATATTATCAATGGTGTCAATCATCACAAGTATAAACATGATAAAAGAGTGATGAAATAAGCAATAAAGAGTAAATAGTAAAGAGTAAAGGAATTATACTAAACTTAAGATGAGCAATTATAAAGGAAAGAATAATAGAAGAAAACTTGATTGATTGATGAAGAGTTGTCAATTCTCCAATAATAACCCAAATAATCTTCAATTACCCAATAATAAACTTGAACAATAATTAAGGAAAGATTAATGTGTAATTTTATGGATTGATTAAAGGATAATATATTCTAATCTACTCCTAATGAGAGCTTAATCTAATCTAAGGAAGCTTAGTCTCTTAATTATTACAAATGGAGTATATATAGTGGTACATCATTAGGTTAAGCAAGGGTATATTAGGAAATAACATGCTTAAGTGTTGAATAGAGCATTGCAAGTCCCGAGGGACATGCGCGCCCTAGCTTGCAAAGAAAAGTTTGCTGTAAAACGATCCGCTTGACCCGAGTGAAAAACGCGCATCCAGAGCTTCAACTCGAGCGGGTTGATGAACAACTCGAGCGGGTTGTTCTTGACCCAAGCGGGTTGAGCTGCAGTTTCCCTTTTTCCTTCTTTTAAGCTTATGATCCTTCTATATACTCTTTATTCCTACATCCTTGGTCATTATTCTTGCCTCCTCTTTATACTAGTCCATCCAAGATAGTCAACAAGCTTCCGAATATGCACGAGAGACGGAGATTCCGCCTCATTATCTTCTTTCCTACAGGACATATAAAATGCAAATAGGAAAGCAAAATAGGAAGGAATTGACGGATAAAATGGCTATGAAATGCTATATTAGTATACAAAATAGGTTCAATTAGGGACCAAATGTGCATAAATACGAGCCACAACAAACATCCCCAAACCGAACCTTTACTCGTCCCAAGTAAAGAGGTGACTAGAACTAGACCTTTATTTAAACTATCGTAATAATATAACCGATATGAGACAATTAGCGGGTATCACTCCGCCCCTTCAACTCACAACAAGACATCCATGAGTTAAGATGCCTTCTTGCAAGGTAAGGTGGGGCTTGCCAAAATGGCGATACATCCAAGCATTAAGCACACAAAACAAGTAATGGATGCATCTACAAAAGAATAGCCACTTTTCTCATCTAAGTTGCGGAAATCATCTACAAGGGAAGCAATTTAAGGGTATACACTCCATCATAGATATTGTTTCTCCAAGCTACTAAGTCTAAAAGGATACCAACAAATCACCTCCAAGTTGTGTCAAACTAGGGTACTTTTATCCTCAATCGCTAAATGCTTTTGTCAAGAGTAGGCTCCCTATGGTGTTAGAAACACTGTAGGATCGCAGAATTCCCCCACTTGCCTAGACAAGAAGAAGGGTCGTCCCCTCTCCACCATGCAACAAAGAAAGGATTCATCAATGGATAAAAGGGATCGATATGCTTTGAGTTTCACAATGGTAGTTTGCTTTTGATTTGTTTCCCCCCCCCCCCCCCCAAATTGTTGTGGCATTTGACTTTTTGAGAACATTTCTTTGCCATTTTTTATGTTTGGCATTTTGATACATGGCAAATTTTTCAATCTTTGCATTTTTGAACATTTTTCAAAGTAACCCTATTTTGTAGCAAGGGTACTTTTATTGAAGCATAGGCGCCTATTTTTGCTCCTCTTTTCATTGATGCAATTTTTGCATACTTTTTGATTTTGATTTTGGTACTTGAACTCAATTTGGAGATTTTTGTGCCCATTCCCTTTTGTTGACAAAAATTGATGATAGAAATGAAAGAGCGATTGCATGGCATCAAGGGTCACCTTGGAATAAACGGTAGCCAAGGAGTCATCACACCATAAGGTACTCTTGACTAGGCCTTAGTCCATGGGTCAAAAGATAATAGTATGACACATCCTAGGGTGTCTTGAGGGTATTCTAGCAAACAAAGTCTCAAGGAGAAAAATTATCTACAAGGGACTATTTACACTTGCCAAGTTTCCCAACTAGACATTTTCACAAACATTTTCTAAAATACAACTACATGCCATGATGCAACTAACATATATACAATCCTAACAACACATAGGTACATAAACCACAACAACAAAACACACAACATCCTCCTTGACATGTAAACCCATCCTCCTCATATGAGTAATGAAAAGAAATGGAAGGGAAATAGGGATTAGAGCGATCATACCAAGCGGTCTTCACATTCTCTTGAAAATGCCTCAAATGTAGTGTTGTATCTATGTGATAAGAGAACAAAAATACAAGTATATACAATTCTACACTACTAAATTAAAGAACATGTTTTTGGTTTTTGAAATTTTCAAATTTTTATGGATTTTGTTTTAATGAAATTAAAGAATATATTTTTGGAATTTTTCAAAATATTTCAATTTTTTATATATTTTGGAATATAAATTTCCCCCCCCCACTTTATTTTTGGACATTGTCCTCAATGTACATGTAGGAGTAGGAATGAAAAAGAAATACATGTTTTTGGGTTTTTGATTTTATGGAAATGAAGCACAAATGCAATGATATGATATGAATGAATGCATGCTCTAACTAAATGCAATTCTATATGACATATATAACAAATGAAGGCAATCTACACTACACTAGATGACGCATGTTTTCTATTAAACTATGGTCACCTATGATCAAACCTCCCCAGACCGATTTAAGCACTATTTCTAGTGTAGAAAAGAATAGGATTGGTCATTAGTGACTATGCATGAACTCGAGTCTATATGCAACTAACTATATGAATCATATGAGATATATTACAATGCAAGATATATTATATGATGGACTATGATGTATGTTACTTCATGTTTGAACCTCCCCAAACCGATTTTAAACATTATTGCTAATGTAGGAAGAAAGAGGTTTAGTCATGAGGTAACTACATAAATGCAACTATACATAAGAGATAGGGAAAGAAAGGGTTCTTACAATCATTGTAGGAGATGAAGATGGTAGATAAGATGCATATATAGCCATGCCACGAGCCAAATGAGAGAAAATGTTGAATTCAGGGTTAACCCGCTCTAGTCAAATATAACCCGCTCGAGTTCAGCCTCAACCCGCTCGAGTTGATTTCGACCCGCTCTGGTTGAAGCTCTGGGACGCGCGTTTTCTCAGGAATCCGCCTAGATTCTCTTACAGGAATAATTTTTTCATTTCCTTAGGTTTCAACTCGCGCGAGTTGGGCTCGGTCCCCACGGATTGATGCAATTTTTGACCCAACACTCGAATCCTCCATTTTCTTCATTTCTTTGCATTTCCTATCTTCTTATTTTCATCATTTTACTTCAAAAATGCTCAATCAAAATATGAGACCCCTCCTTTTCATCCCTCATGCGATGAATGCATGCAAGATTACACTAAATACAAATGGTGGTTTGAGATAGGACTCCACCAAACTAAGTCAAATGACAAATTTCATTTTCCATAGAGCTTAATGCTCTTAGAAGGCGATCAAAGGCTTGTGAATAGGCCTCAAATAAGCACAAGTAGGACCTTGGCCACTTCAAAATAGAATAGAGCCAATCCTCCACAAGGGGCTTCTTATGGAAATTTCTCTCCTTCACTTTGGCCTTTTCACCATAGCCTTCTTGTCTTTCCAAACTAGCAAGCTTAGAATTCTTTTTATTGGGAGGCTTCCATTCTCTCCCGTCTCCCTCAAATATGGTGATGATGATAGCATTTGGATTTATCAATTCTTTAAGAATAGAAGGAGAATTCTCATAGTATTGATGACGGGGTACCTTAGGAATTGAGATTGTGGGTGCCAAGTCTCCACAAGTAAGCTCATTCATAACTTTGTCTTTGAGCTTCTCCACCAAGTACCTTTTATATAACAATTTGACTTTTTGGAGAAGGTCTACCACATCATCTCCAACAATCATAGGTTCCATGGTGGGTGCGAAAAGGTCTTCATAGTCAATAGGAAAGAGACATTCATCTTCTTCATGGAAGCATACCTCAACCTTCTCAAGGATGGGCTCCTCAAGTAAGGCAATCTCACAACTCCATTCCTCTTATTCATTCCATAAGTCCTTGCAAGACACATGTTCTGTTAGAAATCTAGATCTCTTTACTCAACATATTCATATATGTTTTATTTTAATTTAGTCATAAAATTAAAAGGTGATCTTATGTATGCAAACAATAATTAAAATAAGGAAGAAATCTTCATTCTTACATTGCTTTTCGGATCAAAGGGCACAAGAGAGTTCTCCTACTCTATTGTTCTTGAGCTCTCCTTAAATGGATGAACAAAGGATTCAAGTATAGAATCCCTCCCTAGGAATAATACCCAAGAAATACTCTTAACAAATTAATATTATTATTACTAGAACAATATTAATCTTTTAAATAAAATTGACCCAAAATCTTTATTTATGTTCTCTTATTTTCGGTTAAGAGGAGGAAGAATAGAGGAAGATTTTTATCTTTCTAAAACTCTTGTTTTTAGATGCAAAATGAATGAATGAATAATAGTTTTTCCAAGAGTAGTCTATATGCAAAAAATAAGACAAAAACTCTTTGCATGAAGGGTGGAAAAACCGGGTATGAGAGGGAGAGAATGGCCAATGCATGCACAATGTGGTCTTCACAAGATTGTGTAGGTATGCATGGCTAGTATTAGGCTAACATCATTATGTTTACCACTAACATAATTAACATAATATATACCCTAATACTTCCCATTATTTCGGTCCATTTAGTGTAAAATGGTAAATTCATTTTACACATTATTTTGTCAATTTGTCACATGTAACATGTCATGTGAAAATGTTATGTATTTTTATCATATTAAAAATCAACGCATTAATAAAAATACGTCATATACAAAATCGACTTAGTAATTCATAATTACTTGTACCAAAATAATTTACCAATTATAAATCAGAACATCTTGTATTTATAATAATTTATTCATTCAAATGCAATTGTTTCCTTAAACAATAATTTCATCTAAGTAATGAAACAATTCGATTACTTAGACCGTATCTTATTTAATCAAATTACAATGAGACACGTAAATATTACTTCCAAAATCGTCCGTCAATTTTAAGTAATTTAATTAACCCGTATCGTCATACGATCAATTAAATGATCAATTAAGAGTATTTTCCTTTAGGTATGACCTAAGAGGATCAACTGATCACCACCGTCGCACGACAGTAATGTCAAACTCTAGTCAGCTAATCATTACCGATATGTGTGGACCAGTTGACAGTAAAACATTACTTCCCATTTGTATTCTTTAAAATGAAACTTAAACATGTGATCATCATGATCGACAGTTGTGATCGCATTATTGTCGGAGGACACATATTCCAACAATCTCCCACTTGTCCTCGACAAGTGTGCGTCACCAATTCTCTTGTCCTATTACTATCTCCCACTCAATGTAAGGTGTCTTTCAGGTCGTACTTGCAAGTGATCATATCGAGAGTGGTTTCCTCGATCTGGAGAATAACTGATTGACCGGATTTATCCACCATGGATACATTCCGAGCGTGGCCACGCATTTCCAGTTCATTACTCCTCGAGTGGCCCTGAGATATTGTTATAACCCTGACTAGGGGTGGACAATTCCTATCGCACTCATTCCCTTCGACTAGCCACAGCCATCATAACCCAAAATATGCCCATTTGACCCCATTTACGAAGGTCGTAGTAACACAAAGCAAAGTTAATCTGAAACTGTGCCATCTTAGGTGAACGGTCTTTAGTCAAAAGAATCGACTCATTAGAATACTATAGTAGCTCTCGCCATGATCAGGCTATATAAATTTGCCAGAACTCTATAAGCGGTCATAAGGCCCGACAAAATGTTCTTAACAGTCTGCCTATGTGATCGACTAGTCATCGCACATGACTCTATGGCACTTGAACTTGCCATCAATCGCATCGCACTCTAGTCACTTCGAGATGTCACCTCATACAAGTGACTATGGGCAAATACTATGTTAATCCGTGTTCACTTTAACGGGGTTCAATTTGTCACTACAACCCGATTGGATTTAACAATGTATAAATTAAAGATAAAAGACAAATGTGATTATGAACATGAACAAACAACACTTTTTATTTCATTTCAAAATCTAACAAAAATTTGGTACACGTTTAAGTCCCATGGACGCAACATGTCCATCATGCTTGGCCTGCGATAAAGGCTTGGTGAGCGGATCGGCTATGTTGTCATCCGTCTCAACCTTACAAATCGCAATTTCCTTTCGTTCAATGAAATCTCTTATTACATGATATTTTCTAAGTACATGTCTAGATCTATTACTAGACTTTGGCTCCTTAGCTTGGAAGATCGTCCCCCTATTATCACAATAGAGAGTGATGGGATCATTGGCGGTAGGTACTACTCTTAGACCTTCCGTGAATTGCTTGATCCACACAGCTTCCTTGGCGACTTCGATCGCAATGTACTCGACCTCCGTTGTTGAATCCGCGGTTACAACTTCCTTGAAGCTTCTCCAGCTAACGGCACCACCATTGAGCATGAAAACGAAACCAGCTTGTGATTTCATGTCATCTCTATCCATTTGAAAACTCGAGTCCGTGTATCCATTAACACGTAGCTCAGTGTCTCCTCCAAACACTAAGATAGAATCCTTAGTTCTTCTCAAGTACTTAAGGATGTTCTTGACGGCTATCCAGTGACTCTTTCCTGGATTTCCTTGATATCTACTCGTCATACTCATGGCATACGAGACATCAGGACGTGTGCATATCATGGCGTACATGATTGATCCAACAGCGGAAGCATAAGGGATCGTCTTCATGCGTTCAACATCATGGGGTTAGGAGGGAGATTGAGTCTTGCTCAATATCGTCCCAGTTACCATAGGTACCAAACCCCTTTTGGATTTGTCCATGCTGAACCGTCGAAGAATCTTATCAACATAAGACTCTTGACTTAGTGCCAATATCCTCTTGGATCTATCTCTATGGATCCGGATACCTAATATGCGTTGTGCTTCTCCTAAATCCTTCATTTGGAAGTGGTTACCTAACCACTTCTTAACAGAAGACAACATCGGAATATTATTTCCAATGAGTAGTATGTCATCGACATACAAGATTAGGAACACAACATTGCTCCCACTAAATTTCATGTATAAACATGGTTCCTCAACACTTCGAGTGAAACCATTCTCCTTTATAACATGATTGAATCGATGATTCCAACTTCTAGATGCTTGCTTAAGACCATAAATGTATCTCTTAAGTTTGCACACTTTGTTAGGATTTTTAGAATCAACAAAACCTTCGGGTTGTATCATGTACACCTCCTCTTCTAAATGCCCATTTAGAAAAGCGGTTTTGACATCCATTTGCCATATTTCATAATCATGAAATGCGGCGATCGCTAACAAAATCCGTATGGATCTTAGCATGGCTACGGGGGCGAAGGTCTCATCATAATGGAGACCTTGGACTTGGGTAAATCCTTTTGCCACTAGCCTAGCTTTGTAGACATCGTCATGTCCCTCTATGCCATTCTTGACTTTGAATATCCATTTGCATTGAAGAGGTCTTGCCCCTTTAGGCAAATCTACCAAGTCCCAAACTTGGTTTTCATGCATAGAATCCATTTCGGACTTCGTTGCTTCAAGCCATAAGGAGGAATTTTGACTAGAGATTGCGACCTTGTAGGTGGCGGGCTCGTCACTATCTATAAGCAACACATCGAGTGTTCCATCTTCTTAGATAAGTCCCACATATCGATCGGGATGGCGAATAACTCGGCCCGTTCTTCTAAGAGGAGGAGGAATAACTGCGTTAGACGACGAAGGAACTTCTTCTTGCGTCTCTATCTCGGTTTGTGGCTCTTGAACTTCATCAAGTTCAAAATTTCTCCCACTCTGTCCCCTAGAAATAAAATCACTTTCTAGGAAGACAGCATCTCGAGACACAAACACTTTGTTCTCTTGCGGCTTATAGAAGTAATAGCCTCGTGAGGCCATGGGATATCCTACAAAAATGCATTTTTCGGATCGTGGTGCCAACTTATTATCATTTTTAATTTTGACATAAGCATCACAACCCCATATTTTCATATGGGATAGATTTGGAACCTTTTCTCTCCATATCTCATATGGAGTCTTTTCAGTTGCTTTGGTTGGACTTACGTTCAAAGATTTTATTGCGGTTTGAATCGCAAATCCCCAAAACGAGTTCGGTAACTCGGTTTGACTCATCATGGATCGAACCATATCAAGTAGGGTTCGATTCCTCCTTTCGGCAACACCATTGAGTTGTGGTGTTCCGGTTGGAGTAAGTTGTGATATAATACCACAACCTTTCAAGTGTGAATCAAATTCAAGGCTAAGATACTCTCCACCACGATCGGATCGTAGTGCCTTAATCCTTTTGTTCAATTGGTTCTCTACTTCGTTTTGAAATTCTTTGAATTTCTCAAACGCTTCACTTTTATGTTTCATCAAATAGATATACCCATATCTACTCAAGTCATCGGTGAAGGTTATGAAATAGTCATAATTTCCACGAGCGGTGATACTCATTGGTCCACACACATCGGTATGTATGAGTCCTAATAGTTCACTAGCTCGTGTCCCTTTACCACTAAAAGGATTACGAGTCATTTTGCCAAGTAGGCAATATTCGCATGTACCATATGATTGATAATCAAATGGTGTAATCACATTACTTGAAATTAATCTTTTAATGCGATTCTCGTTTATGTGACCTAATCGACAATGCCAAATGAACGATTCATTTGGGTCACTTGATTTGAGTTTCTTTGATTGAATGTTATAGATATCATTAATTGGACTTGAGTTCTCTAAAATGTAAATGCCATTGATGGAAGAAGCTTGGCCTATAACCAAATCATTCCTTGAAATAGTACAACGATTGTTCTTAATGACAAAACAAAATCCATCCATGTCTAGCATAGCGATAGAAATAATGTTTTTAGAGAGTGTAGGCACATAAAAACAATTATGTAAATACAACTCAAATCCATTAGGCAAAGCTAATACATAAGTTCCTTTGGATTCGGCCGCTACTCGAGCTCCATTTCCAAGGCGTAGATCCACATCTCCTTTGCTAAACCTCTTCACATCTCTTAAACCCTGTAAATGATTACAAAGGTGAGAACCACAACCGGTATCCAGTACCCATGTCGTAGTGGAAGTATAATTTATATCAATAACATAGATTTCCTTAGGAATTTTACCTTTTGGAACAATGATTCCTTCCCTTATATTTCGCAAATATACGGGACAATTCCTAAGCCAATGTCCCATGCCATAACAATAATGGCACTCATCATTAACTTGCTTGAAGTTTCTCACTTTCTTTCCCTTCTTCTTGAACTTTTTGCCCTTAGAAGCAAGAACTTGATTGCTTGAGCTCCCACTATTTTTGGCATCTTTATCTTCCAGAGACAAAGATCCTATAGATTGTATGAGGTGGTCTTCCTGAGACGGGCTCACACGAGATCTAGTAGTACTAGGTGGTCTAGTAGAAGTGATGAAGTTAAGGTTTCCATCCGAACCTATCCCAAAATGAAGTTCTCTAGTAGTGTCGAAATCATTGTTGGAGCAAACGTCGTCAAAAACATTGTGGTATGACTCAATAGTTATCGGTGCGGTAGCGTTTGATGGATTCATAGTGATGAACTACAAGTATGGAGGAAAAGGAAAAATTAACATTTGTCTTTTTAAATCATTCTTGTAAATAAATTAACAAGATATGAACATTTATATAGTGACCTCTACCCAACTATTATAAATGATTCCAAGACCCAAATTCATATTAATTTAGGGCACGGTGTGCCGAAATACCCTTTATTAACATAACTCGGTGGATTAACCTTTTAATCGATTCTACTTTTAGAACTCTTGGTCGATAAAATTTACATTAATATTTATCTCTAGCCCGAAACACATCCGGAAATCGTCGTGAATACTTTCGTTGAGTACAACCCAAATTTCGAATAAATGTGTCCATGATCCAAACTCATATCAATTTAGGGCACCGTGTGCCGAAATACCCCTCATCAACATAAATTCGGTGGATAGACATTTATCACCCACTTCCCCTACGTAACAAGGTTTGTACCCCGGTAGGGCCGAGTGCACTCCCTCGCGAAATAGGTTTTCATGGTTTCTACTATTTGGTAAGGCTATGTCTCAATTGTTTGTTTTAGCGAGAGGTCATGTCAATTTATTATCTATCACGTTTTAAGTGAACTAAAGCGGTGAACTACGATAATTCTAATTGACACGGTCGATATACTCGATTAAATAATAATGCATGTTTTAGTTATGGCGATTTAGCGATGCATGCAACATATAAATAAAATGCAAAACATAAAAATAAATCCTAGTATGGCCTTCCTAAAATAGAAAATCTAATTAACTATTACATATTCGGAAACCAACTCCATTGGTCCCTTGAACTTCGGTTATTGGCACGCATCTCGAGGTAACACCGTCTTTATGTATCGCCTTCTTGAGTGACACCGTCTTCAAGGAACTCCGGAATTAATAAATTAAATAACAAATTACATAATTTCCTATTATACATTTGTAATTAAAATAAAATAAATCTATTAAATTACAAAACGGTGATACGAGATCACAATAAATTACAACCGAATTGATATTCCCATACATTTCGGGTAATACCAATTAAAACTAAGGCCATACTAAGTAAAAATTACATAATTCAAAAATTACATAAAATAAAATTATGACAATCGTAGATAAAATGCAGCATTATAATATGTATGAACATGCCCAATTTTATGCTAAATCGCCTTTAAGGAGCCAATATCGTATATTACACGGTTTTTACGGATTTGCGTGATTCAACGTTTTATAATCACAAAAATTACATAAATTCATATTTATGCAGAAGTTAATTACCCTAACCTATTAGGACTCAAAATTAGTCTCCACTAACTATTTGACTATAATTAACTCATATTTCTTAAAATTGTTCATTAATGGACCTAAAAATACAATAAAAATGTTGTAAACTTCAAATAAATCACAAAAATTCCAAATAAATTCAAAATTTGAAATTTAAACTTATGAACATTCTGGAAAAATACCATGACACTCATAATGTTCAAAAACTTAGGTTAAAATTTCGTAAAATTATCGGAAAAACTATGTTGCGGTTTATCGGATTTAACAATAAAAATCATAAAAACATGAGAAAACTTATATTCACCAACTTTTCAATTTTAGATCTGAAAAAGATAATAAAATGCAACATGTGACGTTTTTCCTTAGTCATGGAGTATGTTTTAGCAATTATTCACTAATTAAGTCACTATTTATGCTATTTTTCATCAAAAATTCATAAATCAAGCAAAAAGACTTCAATATAGTCTATTATTTTACACACATCTTATAAAATTGCATGTGACAACATACTAAATTTCTATGACCAGATTCGAAATTTATCTCATATTAACCTATTTTTCATTTAAACTTGATGTTTATCATGAAAAATCCATATTTCAAGCATAAGAACTCCAAAAATTATGAACATTTACAGGTCATCTAAAAATAAAACATTTGAAAAACATATCCAAAAATCACTGGAAAATTCGAAGTTTAGCTAATTTTAGTCCGAAAATGACATTTTAATCATAAAATCATATTTTTAATGCCATTATTATATAAGATGAACAATAAAAATCCATAAATTAACCAAAATATCCTAAAAACATTTTAGGACCAGAAACTTTAACATGCATAATTTTATTTCGTGATATATCATAATAACACAAATTTACAAGTTTTATATGTTAATCGTATAACTCGGAAAAACTATAACCGATTTGCATGCAAACAACCAAGGCTCTTGATACCGCTTGTTAGAAATCTAGATCTCTTTACTCAACATATTCATATATGTTTTATTTTAATTTAGTCATAAAATTAAAAGGTGATCTTATGCATGCAAACAATAATTAAAATAAGGAAGAAATCTTCATTCTTACATTGATTTTCGGATCAAAGGGCACAAGAGAGTTCTCCTACTCTCTTGTTCTTGAGCTCTCCTTAAATGGATGAACAAAGGATTCAAGTATAGAATCCCTCCCTAGGAATAATACCCAAGAAATACTCTTAACAAATTAATATTATTATTACTAGAACAATATTAATCTTTTAAATAAAATTGACCCAAAATCTTTATTTATGTTCTCTTATTTTCAGTTAAGAGGAGGAAGAATAGAGGAAGATTTTTATCTTTCTAAAAATCTTGTTTTTAGATGCAAAATGAATGAATGAATGAATGAATAATAGTTTTTCCAAGAGTAGTCTATATGCAAAAAATAAGACAAAAACTCTTTGCATGGAGGGTGGAAAAACCGGGTATGGGAGGGAGAGAATGGCCAATGCATGCACAATGTGGTGTTCACAAGATTGTGTAGGTATGCATGACTAGTATTAGGCTAACATCATTATGTTTACCACTAACATAATTAACATAATATATACCCTAATACTTCCCATTATTTCGGTCCATTTAGTGTAAAATGGTAAATCCATTTTACACATTATTTTGTCAATTTGTCACATGTAACATGTCATGTGAAAATGTTATGTATTTTTATCATATTAAAAATCAACGCATTAATAAAAATACGTCATATACAAAATCGACTTAGTAATTCATAATTACTTGTACCAAAATAATTTACCAATTATAAATCACAACATCTTGTATTTATAATAATTTATTCATTCAAATGCAATTGTTTCCTTAAACAATAATTTCATCTAAGTAATGAAACAATTCGATTACTTCGACCGTATCTTATTTAATCAAATTACAATGAGACACGTAAATATTACTTCCAAAATCGTCCGTCAATTTTAAGTAATTTAATTAACCCGTATCGTCATACGATCAATTAAATGATCAATTAAGAGTATTTTCCTTTAGGTATGACCTAAGAGGATCAACTGATCACCACCGTCGCACGACAGTAATGTCAAACTCTAGTCAGCCAATCATTACCGATATGTGTGGACCAGTTGACAGTAAAACATTACTTCCCATTTGTATTCTTTAAAATGAGACTTAAACATGTGATCATCATGATCGACAGTTGTGATCGCATTATTGTCGGAGGACACATATTCCAACATGTTCCGCATAAGCTTCTTCCATAGGTTTGTCATCATCTCTATCTCCATACGAATCATAGATAGGGGCTTCACTCCTCCTCATCAACTCTTTCTCCAACACCTCAACATTCACATCAAATGACACACCCTCATACTCACAAAGGTTAAGAGTATTTGGCTTACTCAACCTTATATCTTCCTCATCAAATACCACACTTTCATACACACAAGAGCTCAAGGAGATTGGCTCCACCCACTTCTCATCAAAGGTAACTGCTTCAAACTCGCATTCATGATCAATGTCCTAAGGAATGGTGAGGAGTAGTTACTTGGGCTTCCTTCATTTGGGCAATTTGAATTGCCAACTCCTCACCATGGGTAACAATGCTTTGACGAACATTGTCCCTATTTTGGCTCTTCTCTAGCACTTGTTTGAAGAAATTTTGTTGATCTCCCATCATTTGGAGAACCATATTTTGAATCTCAAAGTTAGGCTCATCTTTTTGTTGTGGGTGGGTGTGAAAGTGCTCATATTGTGGCATTTGGAATTGGTTGTAAAGTGAGTTTTGGATGGGTGGTTGTTGTGAATAATGGGTGTGGTGATTTTGGTAGGGAAAGTTGGGGTAGTAGTTAGAACTTTCATTATATGAGTAATAAGTTAGGCTTGTTTTGACTTGCTCCTCAAACTCCCCATACCCATAGTCATACTCAAGAGATCCACCACATACTCCATATGTCAAGTTTTGAGCCATCATCATAGCTAAGACAAGGAAACAACTACAACCATGGAAACTACAAAAAAACGGTAAGAACGAACCTTGAGGAACAAGTTCCTCAAGGTTAAAGCACAAGAAACAAAATTCCCAAGGAACCAAGGCTCCTAAAGAAGAAGCACAACTTAAACTAGACAAAAGAATGATTAAAATACATAACACCGTCCCCGGCAACGGTGCCATTTTGATGAGCGTGTCATTGTACGACCTCAAACACATTCATTCTGTTGGAGCATTAATCCTTTGCGACGTTGCTATGTTCATTATTTCCGGATCTAACTTTTGTAATCTTTCTTACTCTCTTCATTTAATTCAATTCTCCTTTGCATATTTAATTTCTTGTTCTTAATTTATGTTTTAATTGGTATTGTTATTGGTTTATGTTACTTCTCCTTCATCATCTTTATATCATGTCTTCCATTGTTTGATCAATTATTGTTAATTTCATTATGAACATGCATAGCTAATTCTTCTATTGCTAGGATTAGGGGAGTCGTGGTAGTAAAACAATGATGTTATAATTAGATTAGACGGTTTACATGTGAGAATTGATTCATAGCAATTTAATTGTAATCGTTTAGTTGAGTGCACACTTCTAAACTAGTTAATCCGGTTAAATTCAGACCTAGATCGAGAGATTGGAATGAATAGACCTGTTATGGATAATAGACTACACTTATGAGGGTGAAAGCTAATTTAGTAGTATTTTAGTGCAAATAGTGGACCGAAAGGACATTTCCTTTACCCTTCTCACATTAGATCGACTGATCTCATTATGACCGAATTGGCTAATTATCATGGTGAACCGACATCCTGGCATTTTTCTCTATTCTTGATCACATCCTTTCATCCTTATTAGTTTTATTGTTCTCTCTATGGATACGATACCCGACTTACCTCTTCTATATTATTTAGAGCCGGTTGGTTTATTTTTGATAAGGTTGCAATAGCCGTGTCGATTTGACACGGTTGTCGCAACCCTATCAAAAATAAACCAACTGGCTCAACTAATAAATATAGTAAAGGTAAGTCGGGTATCGTATCCACAGGGAGATGGGAAAATTCATGCTAAACTAAGTCTGCCCGAGTAACCGATTCTTGGGGGTTTTAAAGGTTTTGTTCTAAACTACGAAGATTGAAAGAGAAACAGAGCAAGAGAAATCAACAGATAGAGAGAAACAGCTAGGACAGTCGGTTCACCATTGTTCTCTAGGAGTCTAGTCTAGGGTCATAGGTCAGCATAAACTCGGTCTACAGGGTAATGAAAAGGTCATCTCGGTCCGCTATTCACCCTAAAACATTACTAGCTTAGCTTTCACCCTAACTAGCGTTCCCTAATGTTCATTGCAGGTCTTACCCCTTCTAATCTCTCGATCTAGGTCAAGGTGTAACGATATTAACTAGCCAAATGCGTCGACTCAAGTAGCTAATTACAATTAAATGTAATGATTAACAACACAGACTAAAATTACACCAAACCCTAATCACCCATTCATCATCACTCCCTAAGTACCATGGCTCCCCTATGTCCTAGCATGAAAGGATTAGCTATGCATGATAGGTATTGAAGAAATAATGATAAACTCAACAAATAAATTAAACATGGCAATCAACTAGATGAGAGATAAGAGAAAGAGAAATCAATAGGAAAATAAGAACAAGAATAAAATTGCAATAATGATTAATTAAAGTAAAGATTAGGAATACCGAATACAAGAGAGTAGCAATGGAGTCATTAGGTCTAGAGAGTAAAGTTCTAAGAGAGGAATAAGAGACAGAAGAGAAGAGGAAGAAGCCCATATGACTGTCGGCATACTTCTATTTATTCCTAATTACAAAAGAATATCCGAAAATTAACTAAAAAACCGCGTACAAGACTAATCCTCTTGATCGAGCAGAATAAAACTACTCGATCGAGGACAAAACTCAGCAAACCTCTCGATCGAGTAACACGAGTACTCGATCGAGGAATTCAACAACCAGCTATCTCGATCGAGTGAAGGGAGGACTCGATCGAGGAATTTCAGTAACATAAAGCATTCGATCGACCAGTTTCAGCAGCCAACTTGGTCGATCGAGCTATATTAGCACGGGTGAACTCTTGAACACCTTCCGAGGCCACTTCACGCATCTCTAAGTGACAGATTCCAAGCTCCGACCCTTCCTTCTCCAAAATGCATGCGGTTGGGACAGGTTCAGGCTCGATTTCGCTCCTTCCCGATTCATACCTGCAATTAATACAAGACAAACCAAAGTAGACTATTCGGGGCATTTGTATCTAGATGCCACATAAATAACATAGAGATGCGTGTAAATATAGGGTAAAAACCTTATATAAAATACACGCATCAAATCTCCCCAAACCAAAACTTTGCTTGTCCCCAAGCAAACTATAAATGCAACTGAAGACAACTAATGGAACGAGACCAACTAACAGCTACAAATTGTCCACAAGAGCCAATTTTATGTAACAACCAACAAAGTGGCGAAAGGTAAGCGCAAACGAGTTAAATCAATGCTTTAAATTTTCGAACCGTCAACCTTGCAAGTTTCATAAATATGGGACTCTCACGGGTCGCTCATCACACAAATTAGGCACAAGGTGAGTATAGAAGTATGAGATAGAAAGAAGTAAAGACACTCACCTAACTCGACCTATAAGAACATGCATGCAGCTAACATGAAACTGATTTCTACCGACCGTACGTATGCATTCCAACCAATCAGGACCAAGACACACGCCGATGACTTACATACAATGTGAGGTGAGGCAATTGGGTAAGAAGGGGCAAAATGAATTTGGATAAATGGATGTAAAGCCAAGCTAGTACAACCATAACCAAATAGTAAACTCATTCCGTTTCGCTACTCAATACAAAAATGCAGAACTGTGCCATTGTGGCAGAACATCACTCACATCAACAAAAGAATCCCCATAAAAAGTAATGATAAACATGGGAGTATTATTCAACTATCTTTTTCATATGTTTTTTTTTCTTTTTCTTTGTCATTCTTTTTCTTTTCTTTTTTTTCATTCCATTTTTCCAATTCACTTCCTCAATTCATACCACCAAATTCGGGTCTTTCAAAGCAAGCTAAATAGACATGGATAACAGCATACCCGCAAAAACCATTGAACTAGCTTGACAGGGTAGGCTAAATTTGGATGTAGTTAAGGGGCCAAAAGGCAAATTTGGCTATTGTGAAGTTTATGGGTAATAATAAAAGAAGGGTTGTAAGTTACCTCTCCACGTGTGTCACCACCGCAAACTGAATGCATACAGGTACCGAGAAAAGGATGTCATGTACGTGCAAATTGATGTTACATGTCTTATAGAGAGTACTACTCACATCCTATATGAAACTGGTCATGAATATCACCAGTTTATCAAGCTCTAAACCTTAGAATGTATATGTAACTTGCCAATAAGAGAGTCAAGTCTATTCGTTCAGATAAGTTTAAACCAAAAACTCGTAGATTATGCACATGCCACAAAATGTTAAGAATGTGCAAAGCAAGGGTAAAAGACTCAAAGTAGCATCATAGTTCAACATTCCGACTCAAACTAAATGTATAAGTAAACGTGAAATTTTTGAAATTTAAGAGATTTTTGTAATTAAAACAAACATTGCATGCGAAAATTAATAAACGTGCAAACTGAAATGCAATAAAACAACATGCAGACACAGATATGGATGCATACATCCCCAAACTAAATCGTACAATGCCCTTATTGTACCAAAAATAGGGAAAGGAAATGCAAACTAGAGAGAAAAGAAGAGCGGAGCAACGAAAACTTACAAGATAACATGAAGTAGGGACCTCCCCAAACCGACCGGCAACATGGGAGGTCGGAATCAGTCCCGTAGTAAACCCTCAAGAGACGGGCGTAAACGGCAGTACTCGATTGAGATATAAGTTTGTCGATCGAGTGGATAGGACTTGAGATGGTGCTCGATCGAAGAGGTGATGCTCTCGATCGAGTGGTCCTCTTTTACAGGTACTCGATCGAAGAAGGCAAGTGTTCGATCGAGTGAAATTGGGAGCAAAAATGTTCGATCGAGTGGATAAAGTACTCGATCGAACAAACTTCGTGGGACTCCTGCAAAAACGCAGGAACATTCTTCGGGGCTAACAAAATAGCTCAAAGTTCAGCCTATTGTTCGCAAAAACTAGCATCTAGAGCACACAAAAACAAATTAAAAAGTTTTAACAAAAGTACAACAAATTACAAGCCGGGTTGCCTCCCGGATAGCGCAGGTTTAAGAGGTCCCGCACGACCTTTTTGACTTCATGTATCTGGCTCATCAGGATTGTCGAAGTAGAGAACTTCAACTTTGCCAACCAGGTCTTTTGCTTCATAGTAATGCTTCACATATTGGCCATTCACTTTAAATCTTTCTCCCTCGGAATTCTCTAACTCAACGGACCCAAACTTAGTGACAGCAGTCACTGTATAAGGGCCACTCCACCTGGACTTCAGTTTACCAGGAAATAGGCGCAGGCGGGCATTAAACAACAACACTTTCTGCCCGACATGGAATTCTCGAGGTATGATCCTTTTATCATGTCATCTCTTCTTCTTCTCTTTATAGATGCGTGAGCTATCATATGCATTTAGCCTAAACTCCTCCAGTTCATCTAGCTGCAATAAACGGTTCTGACCACACAACTTAGGATCATAGTTTAGTTCACGAATAGCCCACCAAGCCTTACACTCTAACTGAACAGGTAAATGACAAGACTTCCCATAAACCAACCGATACGGTGATGCACCAATCGGTGTTTTAAATGCAGTCTGATATGCCCATAATGTGTGATCCAGTTTAAGACTCCAATCCTTCCATGATTTAGAAACTACCTTAGCCAAAATCTCTTTTAGTTCCCTATTAGAGACCTCAACCTGCCCACTAGTTTGGGGATGATACCCCAAACCACGACGATGTTGGACACCAACCTTAGACAGTATAGCTGTAAGTTTCTTTTCTTTAAAGTGCATTCCCTTATCACTAATGACAACCCTAGGGACACCAAATCGGGGAAAAATAATCTTTTTAAACATCTTAATCATGGTCTTGGCATCACAGTTAGGTGAAGCAATCACTTCCACCCACTTAGACACATAATCTACGGCTACCAATATATACCTGTTACCTTTACTAGATGGGAATGGTCCTTGGAAATCAATGCCCCAGACATCAAAAACCTCGTCCTATAGAATGCCGTTTTGTGGAATCTCATGTCTCTTAGATATATTCTCAGAGCGTTGGCAAGCATCACAAGCTGAAACAAACACTTTAGCATCGGCAAATAAAGTAGGCCAATAAAAACCAGATTGAAGTACCTTAGCCACGGTTCGCGATGGACCGTGGTGACCACCATAAGAGGATGAATTACAGCCTTCTAGGATTTCTTTGGTCTCCCACTGCGGAATACACCGTCTGTAGAGACCGTCTTCACACTCCTTAAACAAATAAGGATCATCCCAGAAGTACTGCTTAGCATTATAAAGAAACCGCTTCCTCTACTGATAAGACAGGTCAGGTGGCAGCTCGCTACTGACAACGTAGTTAGCCAAATCTGCATACCATGGATCGTGGCAAGTATTAGTAAAAACATCAAATAAGGAATCATCGGGAAAAGAATCATTAATAGGCAAAGGATCCTCTCCCTCCCGTTGCGGCAATCGCGACAGATGATCAGCTACTACATTCTCGGTGCCCGTCTTATCTTTGATTTACAGATCAAATTCTTGGAGGAGGAGGAGTATCCATCTCAACAGTCGTGGTTTAGTTTCCTTCTTAGCAAGAAGGTGTCGCAGCTCTTCATGGTCAGTAAAAACAGTAACTTCTGACCCTATCAAATAAGAGTGAAATTTCTCCAGCGCATAAACCACAGCTAACAGCTCCTTCTCAGTAATGGTTTACTTCACTTGAGCCTCATCCAGAGTTCGGATCGCATAGTAGATCGCATTCAAAGCCTTGTCTTTCCGCTGGCCTAACACCGCTCCTAGTGCATAATCACTAGCACCGCACATGATCTCAAATGGCAGATCCCAGTTAGGAGACTGGATAATCAGTGCTGAAATCAAGGCCTGCTTTAACCTGTTAAATGCAGAAAGACACTCATCAGTAAATACAAAGGGGGCATCCTTAAGCAATAGTTGTGTAAGCAGTTTAGCAAATTTTGAAAAATCCTTAATGAACCGGCGATAAAATCCAGCATGGCCAAGGAAACTTCTCACTCCTTTAACATTAACAGGAGGTGGCAATTGCTGAATCACTTGCACCTTTGCTCTATCTACCTCAATATCCCTATCAGAAACCAAGTGCCCTAAGACAACTCCCTCGTTGACCATAAAATGGCACTTCTCCCAGTTAAGCACAAGATTAACCTTAATGCAGTGCTGCAACACATTATCCAGGTTAGACAGACAATTATCAAAATCACTTGCATAGACACTAAAATCGTCCATAAAGACCTTCATGATAGACTATATATAATCAGAAAATATCCCCATCATGCACCTTTGAAAGGTGGCAAGGGCATTACACAAACCAAAAGGCATAATGCGATAGGCGAAAACACCTTGAGGGCAAGTAAAAGTAGTCTTTTCCTGATCATCCGGATGAATAGGGATCTGAAAGAACCCTGAGTATCCATCTAAATAACAGAAAAACTTATGAGAGCTAACCTTTCTACCATCTTTCTTCGTGGCAGCATTTAGCTGTCTGTAGTCTATGCACATCCGCCAACCAGTTACTACTCTAGTAGGTATCAATTCATTTTTATCATTCTTAACCACGGTAGTTCCTTCTTTCTTAGGAACCACCTAAACTGGACTTACCCACTTAGAATGACCAACAGAGTAGATAATACCTGCATCAAGTAGCTTCATTACCTCAGCCATCACAACATCCTACATCTTCTGGTTCAGTCTGCGCGGACCCTGTCTGCATGGTTTGTGATCCTCTTCTAGCTCAATCTTGTGCATACAGATATCAAGGCTGATGCCCTTAATATCGTCCAGTGAATAGCCCATAGCCTTCCTGTTTTTCTTAAGAACAGCTAACAGAGCGGTCAGCTGTTTATCATCTAGCTTAGCACTAACTGATGCGTGTGTTTTATATAGGGTTTTTACCTCATTTTTACACGAATTTCTGTACAATTTTATGTAGCATCTAGCTAGAAATACCCCCGAATAGTCTACTTTGGTTTGTCTTGTGTAAATTGTAGGTACGGACCGGAAAGAAGATAAATCGAGCCCAAACTCGCCCCATTTGCATACATTTATGGAGAATAAGGAATCGGAGCTTGGAACCTATCACTTTGAGGATGCGTAAGCTGATTTCGGAAGGTGTCGAAGTGCCTTATGTGCTAAAATAGCTCGATCGACCACTTTTCTAGTCGATCGAATGCTTTATACCATGAAGATCACTCGATCTATTAGTTCTCATACTCGATCGAGAAGGCCATTAAAGGGAGTTACTCGATCGAACGGTTCTCTCATTCGATCGAGAGGAATTTCTGCTCAGTTACTCGATCGAGCGGTTTTATTCCACTCGATCGAGTGGTTTTACCATGTAATTATGTTTTTCCGCCTATTTTTGTATGGGCTTTTGTAATTAGGCTTTTGGATTAGGTTTAGGGAGAGATTTCGTGTGCTACTTTACTGAGTAGACTGCGTAACTCTTCCACACTTCTTTTTCATGACTTCTTCTCTTCCTTTTACTCTTGGCTACTCTTTTCTACCCGGATTCGGAACTTGTAATCGGTATTATTATTCCTTTTTATATCTTAATCGTAATTGCTATTTTAATTCTTTCCTTCTCTTATTGCTTTTTATTATTACTTTATTCAATCTCTATTAGCATTATTGTCATGTTTAATTCCGATTATCTATGCATTGTTGTTGTTTATTCAATAATGGTACGTAGCTAATTCCCCTTTGCTAAGACTAGGGAATCCATGATTATGAAGGAATAGTGGTTGATTTATTAGGTTTATTGCTTGTGTAGTCTTTGTTGTTAATCGCTACAAGTAATTGTCTTTGTCTATTTGAGTCGACGCAATTAGGCATTTAATCATAGTAAACCTTGACCTGGACCGGAAGGTTGGAAAGGGTGAGACTCGTAGCGAACATTAGGGCACCATAGTGAGGGTGGAAGCTAAGCTATTTGTGCTTTAGGGCGAATTGAGACCGGAAGGAGATATTCACTGCCCCATAGACTATACTTGCATTGACCTGAGACCTAGATTGCTTGACTGCATGATCGTGGTGAACCGACTGTCTTAGCTGCTTTCTCCTTATTTTCTTAATCTTCATTCTCTTACCTTTTTCTCTTCCTTTACCTCTCTTAGTTTAGAAATCAAATTCAAACCCCCAAATTGGTTACCGTGACGAACTTAGACAAAGCTTACATTTTCCCATCTCCCTGTGGAGATCGACCCGACTTCCCTAGCTATATTAGTTAGAGCCAGTTGGTTATTTTTGATAGGTATACGACTAGCCTGTCAAATTTTGGCGCCGTTGCCGGGGAGGTGGCGCAATTTTGTTGTTTTATTTAAGTTTGTCTCTCGTCTCAATGAATTTATTCCTTCAGACTGATCTAATTTTTGGAAAGTTTTTGATTAGTTTGCAGGATACCTGTTCTAGAAAGAGAACATTGTCATACCTGCTCCAGCCTGTAAATTTTATCTGCCAGGATGTCGAATATAGCCAGCCATTCAGAGCCAACGGTGGATTCCCTTCCAAAAGGTTTCTTACTACCCACTACTGAATCGGAAACTTTTGGAATCCACCCATCCTACATACAGCTGGTCGAGAGAAATCTTTTCAGGGGAGTACCTGAAGAAGATCCGTGCAGGCACATAGAGCTATTTACGGAATATTGTTCCACCATTCCTCTTGCTGCTAGGGTGACACAAGACAGAGTGAAGGGAGTTCTCTTTACCTTCTCTTTGGCTGATGATGCCCGGGAATGGTTGAGGGATTTAGACAGGGAAGAAGCCGGTGTAAGTGACTGGAATTCCCTTGCCTTGGCCTTTTACAGGCGATATTTTCCACCACAGCGCACTAATACGTTGAGAGCTCAGATTACTGCATTTGAGCAATTTTCCACTGAAGACTTGAATGGGGCTTGGAATAGGTTCAAGAAGCTCGTTCGTTATGCGCCTCATCACGGTTTCAAGCGCTGGTTCCTATGCACCCAATTCTACAATGGGTTATATCCGGACCAGAGAGCTATCCTTGATAATGTAGCTAAGGGGAGATTCACGAAGAATGTAGAGGATGATCAAGTGTGGCGTCTTATTGAGGAGATGGCCATCCATGTTGCCGAATATGGAAATCCCCGAGGAAGTGGGCAAGTTAGTGAGTTGGTAACAGCTGAGGTGGAGAGTCCTAGCAAAAGTCTAGGTAGAGCGGAGATTACGGAGTCTATGGGTGAGCATGCACAGGTTTGTGCTATTACTGAGCATGTGGAGATATGCGGTAGATGCGGTATGGAGGGGCATGACCCCATTGGTTGTATGGCGAGAATAGAGAGCGTCCTTGCTTATCAGAAATACAAGCAAGGAGTCCCTTTTTCTCAATTATATGAAGAGATGACGAATGTTTCTACTCTCTCTAGGCAAATACCGCAACCAAACCCCTCTTCTACAAATGGGGAGATCGCCGAACTGAAATCCTTGGTTTTGAACTTAACACAACAGTTTGGGGAGAAATGAAACAAGGATGATACCGCCATTGAGGAGTTAAGAGAACAAGTCGCGCAGTTAACACTCGCAAAAAATTAAGCTAACCATCCAGCGACGTGCGACCTAGTCAATGCCATAAATCTCCGGAGTGGCCTTACTTATGAGGGGCCAAAAGTACCAGAAGACGGGGTTGTGACAGCTGATGATACCCCGGATGACGATTTGGAAGAGTTCACGGAGGATATCCCTGCTGCATATTGTCCAGGCACTCGATCGAGTGAAATTTTACCTCGATCGAGTGAAATTTTCCATCAAGATGGTCGATCGAGTATAAATACTACTCGATCGAGAGTTGCATAATTAGAAGAACTCGATCGACCAATAAATTCCCCTCGATCAAACGTTCTGACAGAGGAAGTCACTCGATCGAGTGAAAATTGTACTCGATCGAGTGAACCAGAATTAGAAGAGCTCGATCGAGTTATTCAAACATCTCGATCGAGTAAATCCCAAGACAAAACCACTCGATCGAGTGAGGAAAGTACTCGATCGAGTGCCAGAACCAGCGGAGATCCTATTTAAACATCTAATTCCACTACCGCGTCATCTTCCCCTGCTGTGAAGACGTCACGCACTGATAAAGGTAAAGAGAAAGTCGCGAGTCCACTCATTGCTACCAGAGTACCCTTTCTAGGACGTCTGAAGGACGCAAAGGTTGAGCGACAGTACGGTAAGTTTATGGACGTTGTCAAGAACCTCCAGGTAACTGTCCCTTTTACCGAACTTATTACCCACGTACCTACTTACGCTAAATTCATGAAAGATATTGTTACGCGTAAGAGAGAGCTAAGTGAATTTGAGACCGTTTCTTTTTTGGAAGAGTCTAGTAATTTACTTTTAAATAAGGCTCCACCTAAAATGAAGGACCCGGGTAGTTTCTCTATTACCTATGTTATAGGCAATGAAGTAATTGATAAGGCTCTTTGTGATTTAGGAGCCAGCGTCAGTGTCATGCCCCTATCTATCTGCAAGAAATTAAATATGGGTCACCTTAAATTGACTAACATTACCCTATTGATGGCCGATAGATCTGTTAGGTGACCCTTGGGTGTCTTAGAGGACGTGCCTGTGAAAATATGAATGTTCTTTATACCAGTAGATTTTATTGTTTTAGATATAGCTAAGGACACCCGGACCCCAATTATATTAGGAAGACCGTTCCTTTGTACAGTTGGGGCCATTATTGATGTCAAACAAGGGCGTTTGACTCTTGCAGTAAGGGATGACGCGATTACTTTCAGTCTGCCTAGAACTTTGGCTTGTCCAATGATAGAGGACATATGTTATTCTGTTGATATTGCTGACGAGTCTATTTATGACTTCTGGGCAGGTTCTTTTATAAAGGACCCACTAGAGGCTCTTATGCTTTTGGATGAGTGTGCAGATAACCCAGATGACGATGACGCTGTGTTGGATTTGCTTAAAGATGATTTAGATGAGCGTGAACTCACCGACGCTGAGGGAGAGCAAGTGGAACAGATGATAAGTACCCTTTGCTCCATTGAGGTAAAGGTACCTGAGCGTAAGTCTCTTCCCTCTCATCTAAAATATGTTTTCTTAGACGATACTGAGCAATATCCAGTCATTGTTAGTGCTAAGCTTGATAATGATCGCTGTTGCTTTGTTAGCTGTGCTTAAGAAAAACATGAAAGCTTTGGGTTATTCCTTGGACGATATCAAGGGGATTAGTCCCGATATTTGCATGCACAGGATAGAGCTGGAGGACGATCACAAGCCTTGCAGACAGGGTCAGCGCCGGCTGAACCAAAAGATGCAAGATGTTGTGATGGTTGAGGTAATAAAGCTGCTTGATGCAGGTATTATCTATTCTGTTGGTCATTCTAAATGAGTGAGTCCAGTTCAGGTAGTCCCTAAGAAAGGAGGGACTACCGTGGTTAGGAATGACAAAAATGAGTTAATACCTACTAGAGTAGTGACTGGTTGGCGGATATGTATAGACTACAGACAGCTGAATGCCGCCACCAAGAAAGATCACTTTTCCCTTCCGTTTATTGATCAGATGGTAGAAAGGTTAGCTTCTCATAAGTTTTTCTGCTATTTAGACGGGTATTCAGGGTTTTTCAGATCCCTATTCACCCGGATGATCAAGCTAAGACTACTTTTACTTATCCTCAGGGCGTTTTTGTTTATCGCAGGATGCCTTTTGGTTTATGTAATGCCCCAGCTATCTTTCAAAGGTGCATGATGGGGATATTTTCAGAGTATATTGAGTCTATTATGGAAGTTTTCATGGACGATTTTAGTGTTTATGGAAGTGATTTTTCTAACTGTCTGTCTATCCTTGATAAAGTGTTGCAGCGCTGCATTGAGGTTAACCTCGTGCTTAACTGGGAGAAGTGCCATTTCATGGTCAACGAGGGAGTTGTCTTAGGGCAGTTAGTTTCTGATAGGGGAATAGAAGTTGATAAAGGAAAAGTGGAAGTGATTCAGCAATTACCTCCTCCTGTTAATGTTAAAGGAGTGAGGAGTTTACTTGGTCACGCCGGCTTTTATCGCCGGTTTATTAAAGATTTTTCAAAAATTGCAAAACCACTTACACAGCTGCTACTTAAGGATGCCCCTTTTGTATTTACTGATGAATGTCTTTCTGCTTTTAATAGGTTAAAGCAGGCTTTGGTATCTGCGCCGATCATACAGCCTCCCGACTGGGATTTGCCGTTCGAGATAATGTGCGATGCCAGTGATTATGCACTAGGAGCGGTGCTAGGCCAAAGGAAATACAAAGCTTTAAATGCAATTTACTATGCGAGCCGAACTCTGGATGAGGCTCAAGTGAAGTACACCACCACTGACTAAGAGCTGGTAGCTGTAGTTTATGCCTTAGATAAATTTCGTTCTTCTTTGATTGGGTCAGAAGTTACTGTTTTTACTGACCATGCAGCTTTGAGGCATCTCCTTGCTAAGAAGGAGGCTAAACCACGGCTATTGAGATGGATACTCCTTCTCCAGGAGTTTGATTTGCAGATAAAAGATAAGAAAGGAGCTGAGAACATTGTAGTTGATCATCTGTCACGACTGTCACGGCAAGAGGGAGAAGATTCTTTACCTATTGATGAGTCTTTTCCTAGTGATTCTTTATTTGCCGTATTGTCTTCTATTGTTAACCAAGAACCTTGGTATGAAGATATAGCTAATTACGTTGTCAGTGGAAAGCTGCCGCCTGACCTTTCCCATCAGCAGAGGAAGCGTTTTCTGTATAACGCTAAGCAGTATTTCTGGGATGATCCTTATTTGTTTAGGGAATGTGCAGACGGTCTCAACAGACGGTGTATTCCGCAGTGGGAGACCAAAGTAGTCCTGGAAGGCTGACACTCATCCTCCTATGGTGGTCACACCGGTCCATCGCGCACCGTGGCTAAGGTACTTCAGTCTGGTTTTTACTGGCCTTCTTTGTTTGCTGATGCTAAGGCTTTTGTTTCAGCTTGTGATGCCTGCCAACGATCAGGGAACATTTCAAAGAGACATGAGATGCCACAAAATGGTATCTTAGAGGTTGAGGTTTTCGATGTCTAGGGCATTGATTTCCAAGGACCGTTCCCGTCTAGTAAAGGTAATAGGTACATTTTAGTAGCTGTCCATTATGTGTCGAAGTGGGTTGAGGCAATTGCCTCACCTCATTGTGATGCCAGGACTGTGATAAAAATGTTTAAAAAGGTCATATTTCCCCGATTTGGTGTCCCTAGGGTCGTCATTAGTGATGGGGGAATGCACTTTAAAGAAAAGAAACTAACTTTCATTCTGTCTAAGGTTGGTGTTCAACACCGGCGTGGTTTAGGGTATCATCCTCAAACTAGTGGTCAGGTTGAGGTCTCTAATCGCGAGATTAAAAAGATCTTGTCTAAGGTAGTTTCTAAATCATGGAAGGACTGGAGTCTTAAACTGGAAGACACATTATGGGCTTACAGAACCGCCGTTAAGACATCGATTGGTGCATCACCTTATCGGTTAGTTTATGGGAAATCATGTCATTTACCTGTTGAGTTGGAGTGTAAGGCTTGGTGGGCAATTCGTGAGCTTAACTTTGATCCTAAGTTGTGTGGTCAGAATTGTCTTTTGCAGCTAGATGAATTGGAGGAGTTTAGGCTTAACGCCTATGATAGCTCGCGCATTTTCAAGGAAAAGACGAAGAGATGGCATGACAAAAGGATTTTACCTCGGGAGTTTCATGTCGGGCAGAAGGTGTTGTTGTTTAATGCCCGACTACGATTATTTCCTGGCAAGCTGAAGTCCAGGTGGAGTGGTCCTTATACGGTGACAGCTGTCACCAAATTTGGATCCGTTGAGCTGGAAGGTCCCGAGAGAAATCGGTTCAAGGTGATTGGGCAATATGTGAAGCATTATCATGAAGCAAATGAAGCAGACAATCGTGTTGAAGTCTTGTACTTCGACGAGCTTGACGCGCCAGTTAATTGATGCCAGAAAGGTCGTGCGGGACCTCTTGAACCTGCGCTTTCCGGGAGGCAACCCGGACTGTTTTATTGTATTTTTGTTGAACTATTTCTTTGCCTTTAGCTTTTTGTTGAACTTTAAACGATGAACTATGCGTCTTTTGTATTTCCTTTGCTCTTTATTCGTGTTTTGCAGGTGCAGCAACTCGATAGATTAGTTTTTCTACTCGATCGAGCTTATTTTCCTTGATAATCACTCGATCGAGTAACTGGTATACTCGATCGATAAGCTGCAGATTCACGATCACTCGATCGAGCTGTTTCAAGTCGCTCGATCGAGCATTTTTGACACCAAACCACTCGATCGAGCTGTCTTAAGTCACTTGATCGAGCCATTCCATCTTCCAACTGCTAGTTTTCGTCTGTTGAGCTGCTGTGTGACTACCTATGACCTCCCATGCTCATGGTCGGTTTGGGGAGGTCCCTCTTCATGATGTCTTGTAAGTATTCCGACTCCAGTTATCCTTTTCTCCTTAGTTTGCATTTCTTTCCCTATTTTTGGTACAATGAGGGCATTGTACGGTTTGGTTTGGGGAGGTATGCATCCATATCTGTGTCTGCATGTTTTCTTGCATTTTCCGTTTGCACGTTTACTTATTTCCGCATGCATTGTCGTTTTTAAATTCAAAAAAATCAAAAAAAATCAAAAAATCACATAAAATTCAAAAATTTGCACGTTTAATTTGAGTCGGAACGTTTGAACTTTGACGCTACATTAAATCCTTACCTCTGCCCTGCATATTCTTGACATATTGTTGGCATGATAATGTGCATAATCTACGAGTTTTTGTTTCTCTCTTATCTGAACGAATAGACTTGACTCATATATTGGCAAGCTACATTACATTTTGAGGTTAGAGCTTTATAAACTGGCGACATTCATGACCGGTTTCATTTAGGATGTGAGTAGTACTCTCTGTAAGGCGTGTAACATCAATTTGCATAAGCATGAGTCTAGTCTTCTTAATACATGTATGCATTCGGTCTGTGGATGGTGACACATGTTAGGAGAGGCAGTTCCCTTTTATTTCATTCTTTGAGTCTTGCAAGGTCGACGGTTCAGTAAGTTTGAAACATTGATTTAATTCGTTTGCACTGATCACTTGCCACTTTGTTAGTTGTTGTATTAAACTGGTTTTGGCGGATGATTTGTAGCCGATGCGTTGGTCCCGTTCCACTGTTTATTCTTAGTTGCATTCATAGTTTGCTTGGGGACAAGAAAAGGTTTGGTTTGAGGAGATTTGATGCGTGTGTTTTATATAAGGTTTTTACCTCATTTTTACAAGCATTTCTGTACTATTTTATGTAGCATCTAGCTACAAAAATCCCCGAATAGTCTACTTTGGTTTGTCTTGTGTAAATTGCAGGTACGGACCGGAAAGAAGATAAATCGAGCCCAAACTCGCCCCATTTGCATACATTTATGGAGAATAAGGATCGGAGCTTGGAACCTATCACTTTGAGGATGCGTGAGCTGATTTCGGAAGGTGTCAAAGTGCCTTATGTGCTAAAATAGCTCGATCGACCACTTTTCTAGTCGATCGAATGCTTTATACCATGAAGATCACTCGATCGAGTAGTTCTCATACTCGATCGAGAAGGCCATTAAAGGGAGTTACTCGATCGAACGGTTCTTTCATTCGATCGAGAGGAATTTCTGCTCAGTTACTCGATCGAGCGGTTTTATTCCACTCGATCGAGTGGTTTTACCCTGTAATTATGTTTTTCCGCCTATTTTTGTATGGGCTTTTGTAATTAGGCTTTTGGATTAGGTTTAGGGAGAGATTTCGTGTGCTACTTTACTGAGTAGACTGCGTAACTCTTCCACACTTCTTTTTCCTGACTTCTTCTCTTCCTTTTACTCTTGGCTACTCTTTTCTACCCGGATTCGGAACTTGTAATCGGTATTTTAATTCTTTCCTTCTCTTATTGCTTTTTATTATTACTTTATTCAATCTCTATTAGCATTATTGTCATGTTTAATTCCGATTATCTATGCATTGTTGTTGTTGATTCAATAATGGTACGTAGCTAATTCCCCTTTTCTAAGACTAGGGAATCCATGATTATGAAGGAATAGTGGTTGATTTATTAGGTTTAATGCTTGTATAGTCTTTGTTGTTAATCGCTACAATTAATTATCTCTGTCTATTTGAGTCGACGCAATTAGGCATTTAATCATATTAAACCTTGACCTGGACCGGAAGGTTGGAAAGAGTGAGACTCGTAGCGAACATTAGGGCACCATAGTGAGGGCGGAAGCTAAGCTATTTGTGCTTTAGGGCGAATTGAGACCGGAAGGAGATATTCACTGCCCCATAGACTATACTTGCATTGACTTGAGACCTAGATTGCTTGACAGAATGATCGTGGTGAACCGACTGTCTTAGATGCTTTCTCCTTATTTGGTTAATCTTCATTCTCTTACCTTTTTCTCTTCCATTACCTCTCTTAGTTTAGAAATCAAATTCAAACCCCCAAATTGGTTACCGTGACGAACTTAGACAAAGCTGACATTTTCCCATCTCCCTGTGGAGATCGACCCGACTTCCCTAGCTATATTAGTTAGAGCCAGTTGGTTATTTTTGATAGGTATACGACTAGCCTGTCACTAACAATGACTGGATATTGCTCTGTATCATCTAAAAATGCATATTTAAGATGAGAAGAAAGAGGCTTACGCTTGGGTACCTTTACCTCCATGGCGCAGAGAGTGTTTACCAATTGTTCTACTCTCTCTCCTTCAGCGTCAGTGAGTTCACACTCATCTAATGCAGCTTCAAGTAAATCCAACACAGATTATTCTCCTGATTATCTGCACACTCATCTAACAACGTCAAAGCTTCCAGCGGATCCTTAATCAAGGAATCCGACGAGAACTCATAAATAGACTCATCAACGATATCAACTGAATAACAAGTATCCTCTATCATTGGTCTGGCAAGTGTACTAGGCAAACTAAAAGTGATGGCGTCATCCCCCACTGCAAGAGTCAAACGCCCTTGTTTGACATCAATAATGGCCCCAGCTGTACATAAGAATGGTCTTCCTAATATAATCGGGGTCCAGGTATCCTGTGCTATGTCTAAAACAATGAAGTACACTGGTATAAAGAACTTGCCTACTTTAACAGGCACGTCCTTTAGGATACCTAAGGGTCGTCTAACTGATCTATCAGCCATCTGGAGGGTGATATTAGTCATTTTAAGGTGACCCATATTAAGTTCCTTGCAGACAGAGTAAGGCATGACGCTGACACTGGCTCCTAAGTCACAGAGAGCCTTATCTATCACTTCATTCCCTATGGTACAGGTAATAGAGAAACTACCCGGTTCTTTCATTTTAGGTGGAGCTTTGTTAAGAATTAAATTACTAGACTCCTCCATAAATGCAACAGTCTCGAATTCACTAAGCTCTCTCTTACGCATCAAAATATCTTTCATAAATTTTGCATAAGAAGGTACCTGGGTAATTAACTCGGTAAAAGGAATGGTCACCTGAAGATTCTTGACCACATCCACAAATTTACCATACTGTCGCTCGACCTTAGCATCTTTCAGACGTCCCGAATAAGGAATTCTGGTAACAATAAGTGGGTCTGCGACTTTCTCTTTACCTTTGTCTAAACGTGGCATCTCCATAGCAGGGGAAGATGACACAGAAGCGGGTTTAGGCTTTGAAACAGCCGCGGCACTGTTACTCGTACTCGATTGAGTACAATTTCTACTCGATCGAGAGTTTTCTTCAGGTGAATCACTCGATCGAGGATTGTATACTTCTCGATCGAGAACATCAAATTGGGCACTATTCGATTGAGAGCCTGGATTACTTGATCGAGTATTTTCGGAGGACAAACCACTCGATTGAGAATAAGGTTCACTCGATCGAGTAGTTAGACGATGCTCAGCAGGGACATCTTCAATTAATTCCTCCAAAACAGTTTCCGGAATTTCGTTAACAATTAAATCATCATTTTCCGGCATTTTCAATCCATCATAAGTAAGACCACTTCGGAGATTGATTGCATTGATCGGATCGCAATGAGGTGGCCGATTCACTTGATTTACTTGCTCGGATGTAAGTTGCGCGACTTGGTCTTGCAACTTTTCTATAGAATTTTCAGTTTTGTCCGACTTTCTTTCAAGTTGAATTGCTAAGGATAGCACCAAGGACTTCAACTCCGCAATTTCTACATTTGTAGAAGGTGAATCGACTTGTTGTGGCATCGGATTAGGAAGACTAGAGGTACTTGGCATGGTCAAATCTTCGTAAAGTTTAGAGAACGGAACTCCTTGCTTGAATTGTCGGTAAGCACGAACTCGCTCTACATCCGCCATACAAGTAATAGGATTGTGTCCTTCTACAGCACATCTACCACAAATCACCTCTTGCTCAATCATGGCATGATCTTGCTCATGCTCACCTGTAATTTGTAGAATCTCCGAATTGTCATACTTCTCATCAAGAATTTCCACTCCAGCTGCAAAAGAGTCACCAGCTCTTTCATTCACCTGTCTGCCTCCTCTGGGATTTCCATATTCGGATACATGAATGGCCATATCTTCACTAAGATGCCATCCCTTATCATCTTCCACATTCTTATGAAACCTCCCTTTCGCTGCATTATCCAATATGGTTCTTTGGTCAGTGTACAACCCATTGGAAAATTGGGGGCATAAGAACCAACGTTGGAAACCAAGATGAGGCACAGAACGAACAAGTTTCTTGAGCCTAGACCAAGCTCCATTCAGATCTTCGGTAGGCAATTGTGTGAATGTAGTGATTTGGGTTCTTAATGCATTTGTCTGCTGCAGTGGAAAATACCTTCTATAGAAGGCCAAGGCCAGGGAATTTCAGTCAGTAACACCGGCAGCTTCCCTATCCAGATCTCTCAACCATTCCCGGGCGTCATCAGTCAAAGAAAAAGGGAAAAGGACTACCTTGACCCTATCCTGTGTCACCCCAGCAGCTAAAGGAATGGTAGAACAATACTCCATAAACAACTCTATATGCTTACACGGATCCTCGCCAGGTACCCCCTTGAAGATATTTCTCTCAACCAACTGTATGTAGGATGGATGAATCCCAAAGGTGCGTGCATCTGTAGTAGGAAGTAGGAAACCTTTAGGCAGAGAATCCATCGCAGGTTCTGAGTGACAGGCGATGTTCGGCATTTAAGCAAGCAGAGTTGAAAGGGTGGCAGGTATGACAATGTCCTCTTCTAGGACAGATTTCCTGCAACACTATTAAAGCATTAGTGAAAAATATGAGATCAGTCTCAAGGAATAAATTCCTTGAGACGAGAGGCAAGCTTAAAATAAAGCAACAAAATTACGCCACGTCCCCGGCAACGGCGCCAAAATTTAACACGGTTGTCGCAACCCTATCATAAATAAACCAACTTGCTCAACTAATAAATATAGTAGAGGTAAGTCGGGTATCGTATCCACAGGGAGATTGGAAAATGTATGCTAAACTAAGTCTGCTCGAGTAATCGATTCTTGGGGGTTTTAAAGGTTTTGTTCTAAACTACGAAGATTGAAAGAGAAAGAGAGCAAGAGAAATCAACAGATAGAGAGAAACAGCTAGGACAGTCGGTTCACCATGGTTCTCTAGGATTCTAGTCTAGGGTCATAGGTCAGCATAAACTCGGTCTGCAGGGTAATGAAAAGGTCCTCTCGGTCCGCTATTCACCCTAAAACATTACTAGCTTAGCTTTCACCCTAACTAGTGTGCCCTAATGTTCATTGCAGGTCTTACCCCTTCCCATCTCTCGATCTAGGTCAAGGTGTAATGATATTAACTAGCCAAATACGTCGACTCAAGCAGCTAATTACAATTAAATGCAATGATTAATAACACAGACTAAAATTACACCAAACCCTAATCACCCATTCATCACTCCCTAATTACCATGGCTCCCCTATGTCCTAGCATGAAAGGATTAGCTATGCATGATAGGTATTGAATAAATAATGATAAACTCAACAAATAAATTAAACATGGCAATCAACTAGATGAGAGATAAGAGAAAGAGAAATTAATAGGAAAATAAGAACAAGAATAAAATTGCAATAATGATTAATTAAAGTAAAGATTAGGAATACCGAATACAAGAGATAGCAATGGAGTCATTAGGTCTAGAGAGTAAAGTTCTAAGAGAGGAATAAGAGAGAGAAGAGAAGAGTAAAAATCTCATATGACTGCCGTCATACTTCTATTTATTCCTAATTACAAAAGAATATCCGAAAATTAACTAAAAAACCACGTACAAGACTAATCCTCTTGATCGAGCAGAATAAAACTACTCGATCGAGGACAAAACTCAGCAAACCTCTCGATCGAGTAACACGAGTACTCTATCGAGGAATTCAACAACCAGCTATCTCGATCTAGTGAAGGGAGGACTCGATCGAGGAATTTCAGCAACATAAAGCATTCGATCGACCAGTTTCAGCAGCCAACTTCGTCGATCGAGCTATTTTAGCACGGGTGAACTCTTGAAAACCTTCCGAGGCCACTTCACGCATCTCTAAGTGATAGATTCCAAGCTCCGACCCTTCCTTCTCCAAAATGCATGCGGTTGGGACAGGTTCAGGCTCGATTTCGCTCCTTCCCGATTCATACCTGCAAATTAATACAAGACAAACCAAAGTAGACTATTCGGGGGCATTTGTAGCTAGATGCCACATAAATAACATATAAATGCGTGTAAATATAGGGTAAAAACCTTATATAAAATACACGCATCATCGGGGTCGAACCCAAAGGACGGGGGTACTCAAATTTGTTCAATCCAATTGTAGTTGCACTTAGGGTTGTCACAAATGAAATGGGTTGATGATTCTAAACTAATAAAAGCAATGGAAAGTAAACAAGCAATAAAACAAAATGATTAAAAGCACTAGGATGTCATGGTTTCATAGGGGATTCATGGTGGTGAACATACAAACATGTTTACATAGTTGCAAGCAATTATTGTTGTAGAGGAACCGAGTTAGTTTATGTCTTACAGTTCATAGGAAGATTTGGGTCCCGGAGCCGAGTCGTCTAGACTGTAAAACACCTACAAGTCGACTTACTTTCTTCCTATTCACTTCTATGCATGGTCTAACAAGACTCGAGTTGATTTATATCTTACAAGTCTTGTAGAATAGATAAGAGATGGGTAAAAATACAAGGTTTCATAGTCTAGCATTTCATCAAGCATAACATGTGCATAGGTTTACATTACAACAAGCAAGCAATCATAAGATAACATATTAGATTAAGTATGGATCTACCCCCATGTCATAGTTCCCATAGTCCCCCATTAATCCTAGTTAAGTAACTACTCACTTATTATCATGGAAAACATGTTATCAATGGTGTCAATCATCACAACAAGTATAAACATGATAAAAGAGTGAAGAAATAAGCAATAAAGAGTAAAGAGTAAAGAAATTATACCAAACTTAAGATGAACAATTGGAAAGAAAAGAATAATAGAAGAAAACTTGATTGATTGATGAAGAGTTGTCAATTCTCCAATAATAACCCAAATACCCAATAATAAACTTGAACAATAATTAAGGAAAGATTAATGTGTAATTTTGTGGAATGATTAAAGGATAATTTATTCTAATCTACTCCTAATAAGAGCTTAATCTAATCTAAGGAAGCTTAGTCTTTTGATTATTACAAATGGAGTATATATAGTGGTACATCATTAGGTTAAGCAAGGGTAGATTAGTAAATAACATGCTTAAGTGTTGAATAGAGCTTTGCAAGTCCCGAGGGACATGCGCGTCTTAGCTTGCAAAGAAAAGTTTGCTGTAAAATGATCCGCTCGACCCGAGTGAAAAACGCGCATCCTGAGCTTCAACTCGAGCGGGTTGAGATTGACCCGAGCGGGTTGATGAACAACTCGAGCGGGTTGAGCTGCAGTTTCTCTTTTTCTTGCTTTTAAGCCTATGATCCTTCTATATACTCTTTATTCCTACATCCTTGGTCATCAATCTTGCCTCCTCTTCACACTAGTCCATCCAAGATCGTCAACAAGCTTCCGAATATGCACGAGAGACGGGAATTCCGCCTCATTATCTTCTTTCCTACAAGACATATAAAATGCAAATAAGAAAGCAAAATAGGAAGAAATTGACGGATAAAATGGCTATGAAATGCTATATTAGTATGCAAAATAGGTTCAATTAGGATACTAAATGTGCATAAATATGAGCCACATCAAATTCAAAGATAATAAACAACCCTAAGCACACATACTCATACACTCACATACCCCCCTCAAACCGGAATAAAACCACACTCAAAAACCATCCCAAACCTAGCTCTAATCCCCCTCGAAAAAAGAGTGCTTCAGCACTCTATTTTTGCGGAATTTCTAGCGTGACCAGTCCCTGTTTGCCTTATTTTTTGTGTCTTTACACCCAAAACGATCCCTATTTGTTTACAAATTTCACATCTACTGATAAGGCTAAACTCGTATCACCAATATCAAAATAAATCTATCTCAGTACTAACAAAATAGCTAGTGGTAAGACAGGTATCGAATCCACAGAGAGGCGGTAATAATCAGTTTGCTAATATTTAGATCGTCTGAAGGTAACCGATTTCTTGGGGGTTTTGGTTTGTTTGTTTTCTATCAACTAAATAGCAAATAATTAAATGATGTACAACAATAATATTAAAAGGTCTAGGATTCCGGTTCACTAGGTTGATTATATGCGGTTTCTTAATCAATTGCTAGGTCAATCAAATTATCTAAGGTCACAAGATTGATTACTTCTATTATGTCCTTTAGATCAAGTCTAACATGCAATCGCTAATATCAAACACAATCTATTTGATTATCGCAGCCTATATTAATTCTAACCCTGTCAGTGAAAGTATTAATTCGCTACACTAATTATCAATTCAGGCCTAAATCAATTAATTAGAATAAGAACAATAATCAAACGATAATTCATGTGATATTACTAGCAATCAATTAATATTCCCCTTTCTAATTAACCTAGATCCCCTTCATCCTAGATGAAGAATTTAGCTACTCATAGTGAATTCAACAACAATAAAGATGGGTGACAACATAATTAAAGACATGAAATAATAACAATCAATTGAAAGCATAAAACTTGAATGATTAAATTAATGAGGAATGATTAGTACCTTAACAATTAACAAGGAATGATTAAGAACAAAGTACGAATACAAAAAGTGTGTTTCCAGCCGTCCAAAATTAATAAAAAGCGTAACCTAATAAATCCTACGAGTTTAGAATTTATATTACAAAAATACGTATTTTAGGAAAATACGGAAACAAGACCGACAAAGAGGTTCCTCGATCGAGCCCTCATGCTACTCGATCGAGGACAGTTACTCGATCGAGCCCACTTGCTACTCGATCGAGGAACTAAGGTTCCAGCTTGATTTCTTCTTTAATTCTCTTCTCGTCTTCAAGTCTCCTCGTTTCTCATGCCATGCTTCGTGTATTCCACTATGCCATAACCGCAATGCTCATCTTGGCTTGATTCACCTCGTAATGCATCATTTCTGCATTAAAACATAAAGTAGCGGCAGTATCGACAATTCACTATAAAAGGCATATAAATGATATAAAAGGCACAAAAAGGGTATATAAAACATCATGAATGGAGTAATAAAAGTGTATATATAAAAGTGATACATCAAACTCCCCTAAACCAAACCTTTGCTTGTCCTCAAGCAAAGCAATCAAACCAAACAAAAGACAAACGTACAAATGGTGAATGAATAAGTCAGAGCAAATGTCAAGGCACATACAAATCCAAGCTATCCATATCTATAACAAAGTAATGACCAAAAATTGTGCCAATAAAACAAATTCAAAGGCATGGGTAATAGATTAACGCAGCTCAACTCAAGATGTGACATGATACCGAGACTCGGCCAAATACTTTTCAACCTTTCAAGACAATTTAGTTGGATTCTCGCGGTTTCACTCATGCACTCATAAGGGGTGTGATATATGTAAGATAGAAAGAATAAAGTCACTCACTCAACTTATGAAATATGCATGCAATCTAATGTGATAGAAATTTCTCCAACTAGTACGCATTCACAATAAAGACCAAGTACATGTATCAAGGACAATAGGGTGGCAAATGGGCAAGGGTATAGAAGTGGTTTGTGCAAAAGCACGTATGGATATGTGAGGCTAAGACGGTAGTCGCAGCGCTAAACCAATAACCAAATCTAATAATAATAATCACAACCATCCAACTAGAGAAATCATCTCAACTTTGACAACATATGAGAGAATATAAAGACTCTCCAAAAGTGCATTAGACTCTAGTGTTTACCACTTATGATCTCCTAAGAAAACCGATGAAGCAATTCTTTTTTTCCTTTTTTCTTCTTTTCTTTTTTTTTTCGGAATTTCAAAATTTTTTTCCTTTTTTTTGCTTTTCTTTTTTTTTTCTTTGCTTCATAATTCTCTTTTTTAAACATAGGAGATCAACACAATTTCTAACAAAATTAAAGCTACAACCCACATGACATAAATGTCCCATTCCCAACCAAAGTAGCTAAAATAACATGAGACTCAAGCAGCTGCGACTGTCCCGAAAAAGTAGGCAAACTCTAGATTGTAGCTATGAAATAGGACATGAAATTGCTACAAGGTTCAAACGGGCTAACAAAACAAGGCAATGTATGGCATATTTGAACGATAAGAATCGCCTTTCCTCATGTACGTAATCATATGAACGCGCAAAAAGCTAAGAAACTAATGTCACACTTATGCAGTTTGATATTACATATTCCACAAGGAGACCACACTCTTTAGCCTAAATAACAAATGAGACCAGTTTATTAATGTTCCTGGCCTAGGAAGCTCTAAAGACCTCAGAAAGTTAAGTGGTTTACCAACAATATATTATCAAATTTACTCGGCATAAGGCATATTGTGACGGTCAAGACTTGAGTTATGAGCTTTTGTTTATCGTAGCTAACATGTCAAAACAATGTACATGGATAACTTAATGGGATTCAAATGTAAAGACAAATCAAATTATCATCATTGCTATACAATTCACCAAGACTCGACCTAAATTAAATAAAAACGTGTTTTTGTATTTTATAACTTTTTCAATTTTTATGGATTTTTTTAATTTTAAACACACAACAATAAATAAAACACACAACTGAAATAAATCACACAACAGAAATAAATACTCTCCTCCAAACCTAAATGTCACAGTGTCCTCATTGTGATGCCTACAACATAGCAATCACACAGAAAATCCAGCAACCTATAGGACACTACTAACAAAGGGAAGAGGGAAAGAAGAAATACAATAATAAAAATACAAAGAAGGATAGTACCAGCTGTGTAGCAAAAGCTCCCCCAAACCAGCTGGAAAGTAAGGGATGTAGTGACCAGGTGTCACTACTGCGCTCCATCATCATCATCAAGGTTGGCCTCATCAAAGCCATCTATCTCCTCAAACATGGCCAACAACTCAGGATCATGAACACGGCCTCCACGGCCTCTAGCACGGCTAGCTCGTCTACCACGGCTTCTAGTACGGCCACCTCCAGGAAAAGCTGCTGCAGCAGAAGTAGAAGCTGTAAACTGGCCAAATGGCCCTTTCTGTGAAACAGGAACACCAACATCCTCTGGAAATACACTGGTAGGCTGGTGAGGACAAATGGGAGTGTAAAAGGGGCGACCCAGAGCACCATACTCCATACTAAACTGCCCGTACTCCGCAGGGGTCACACCGTAGAGGTGGAAAACACGACTCACATCGCCAGGTGTGGTGTAGAAACTCAGAGTAGTACCAGTATACTGACCTCCCCTAAAAATAGTAGTGGCCTCCATCTGCTCCCACAAACGCCGCTGTGTCAAGGCGTTGTTGATACCCTCATGAACCCTCACTTCCCTCTCAACGACTGGGTCAAAGTGGTAACCAAAGTGGGGAATGGGTGCAACAGAAGGAGGAGGATCGGAGGCTGGGGCTGGTATGAACCAGGCAAGTAAGTGGGAGGTCCATGGCGTTGCCTACGACGCCCACCAGTGGTAGCTGTAGTACTAGAACCAGGTAAAGTAACCAGAAGCTTGTCTGGAATCAGATAGATGACAGGTGCAGGTCTCGGTCTAGACTCACTCTCCTCAAGAGGTGCGATTGTTTGCAAGTGATCATTAGGCAAAAGCATATAATAGTGACCACGCACCTTCTAATAGTGATCCGTTCCACCAATAACGTCAATATAAGAAATGCCATAGCGTAGATAATCATCATCTACTACAGGCTCAGGGTCCTAAATAGGCTCATAGGGATCATCTCCCTCAAAATCACATAAAACCCTAGCAATACGAGTAAATGGCCCCATAATCAAAATCCGCATATCGCCTAGTCATGCGGTCAAGGGCCTGGCATACAAGTGCTGGTGGAGAAAACTGGAAAGTCGCTTCCTGAAAGGGGTTAAGGTAGCTAACCAAAATCAAGACCTCTAAGGAGGACGCCTTACTCCTATCATGCCTCCCATACAACAGATAACTCAAATACCGCAAGAAAAGCCTAAGACAAACATGTTGTACGTCAAGTAAAGCCATAGAACTCACATCTGCATCCGTAAAACCCGTAAACAAAGGAAAGTATCGGACAGCAGACAACCCAACACCATTATATAAGTCTCCATCAGAATGTTTATCAAGGCCTAATATCTCAGAAAGTCGGTCAAAGGTTAAGGACCGTTCAACATTAAGCAACCTGAAACGGATCAATTGGTCCCTTGGAAAATAGACATAAGAACTCAGAAACTCAAGAGTTAAGGCACGATAAGATAGGTCGTGCAAAAGAAAGAGACCCAGCAACCCAACTTCAATAAACATACCAAGCATGATATCTTCATTTTTGAAAATTCGCAAGATCTTACGATCAACACACCGAGTAGGAAGCATAGTCTTAGACATTAATACCACAAATCTGTCCCGTTGCTCCTTGTCCCGAAACTCAACAAAAGGAAATTCGTCGATAGGTAGTAACTCCTCCTCTTCCTCCTCGGAAGACACCACTACCTCCAGCTGACGAACGGGAGCGCGCCTCTCCAGTGGCCTCTTGTTACCTTGTCCACTAGTTGACATATCTGTAAAAAGACAAGTATACAATCACAAACCAATTTAATTGCCCAAAACAGTCCACGTTTTTAAGACCACATGAGTCGGAAAATTCAATTTTGAGGCCGAAAATCACACATAAACCATCTAAAAGGCAAGGGAATTGCAATTATATAACAAAAAGTGAAGATTCCAAGCATAAGAACACAATTTCTAACAAATTTAATGCTAAAATTCAACCCGGATTTTATGAACCCTAATTCCCAAATTAGCAAATTAGGCTTTTAATTCATCAAATAAAGGGCTAATAAGCAAAGAAAGAGCAATTTGATATGAGCAATGGAAGATTCAAGGCAATAAACACAAGATTTAAGCAATAAAAGAGATAAATTTTTGGACCAAAAGAGGGCAAAACGGGACTTACGTGAACAAATATGAGCAATGAAATTCACAAATAAGCACAAAGGAGTGATTTAAATCACTAGCAAGCAACTTAACACAAATTTTCATGAAAGTTTGATGATGATATGAAGGATTAGGGATGAGAAAGGGGGGAGAATAATGAATTATATGAATATATGAATGACGGAATGAAGCAAGGAGTAAGTAATAATATGAGAATTAAAGCATGAAAAACCGGCTAAAAAGAAACGCGGAACCCGGTTCAGCATTGGTTCCTCGATCGAGCCTACCCTGCACTCGATCGAGGCACCAAAATCCAAAAACGCCAACTCTCGACATTTGAGCTTTGTAATTACTCCTTTGGTTCCTCGATCGAGCCCACTCCTCACTCGATTGAGCAAGGTGGTTCATCGATCGAGGCACTAAATGGCAGCCTCTTTCTCTTAAATTCGTTAACGTATATCATTGAAATCCGTCATTCGCTGCAAAAATACTTGAAATACATTAAATTCTCACCCTCACATCTCTCAAAACATATGAAAAAACTTAATTAAAATACGATTAATGAAATTTAAAATCCTAAATTACAAAAAATTACACTATAAATTCTGAGCTGCCTCTCGGTAGCGCTGGTTTAAGTGGTCCCGCACGATCGTATTACCTCATCAGTGAGAGGAATCAATAGCAAAGAGGTCAACGGCCTCTATTACCCCAATATGAGCACCTTCATAGTAAATTTTCAATCGTTGCCCATTTACTTTGAAAGTCTCACCTTTATCAGTTTGCAGTGTAACTGACCCGAATTTGTTCACTTCAACAACAGTGAATGGTCCAGACCATCTAATCCTTAGCTTACCTGGGAACAAACGCAAACGAGAGTTAAATAGCAATACCTTTTCACCAACATGAAACTCCCTTTGCAAAATATGCTTGTCATGACACTTCTTCGTTCGTTCCTTGTATACTTGAGCACTATTATAGGCATAGAGTCGAAACTCATCAGCTCGTTCAACTGCATCAATCTTTTCTCACCCGCTAGTGAGGGATCCATATTCAGCTCCTTTATGGCCCACATAGCCTTATACTCAAGCTCCACAGGTAAATGGCAAGATTTGCCATAGACTAAGCGGTAAGGTGATGCTCCAATCGGCGTCTAGTATGCAGTACGGTAAGCCCATAAGGTGTCATTAAGCTTCCGACTCCAATCTTTTCTATTCTTGCTCACTACCTTCTCCAAGATTTGTTTCAACTCTCTGTTGGAAATCTCCACTTGTCCACTGGTTTGAGGATGATATGCCAATCATCTACGGTGCATAACGCTACATTTCTTCAATAAAGAATTAAGATGACGCTCATTGAAATGCTTTCCTCCATCACTAATCACCGCGCGAGGCACTCCAAACCGTGGAAAGATGATTTTCTGAAACAACTTAACAACAGATTTAGCATCACAAGTGGGGTGGCAATTGCCTCCACCCATTTAGAAACATAATCTACAGCTACTAATATGTATTGATTCCCATGAGAAGTAGGGAATGGCCCTTGGTAATCAATACCCCAAATATCAAAAATCTCAACCTCTGAGATTCCAGTTTAAGGCATCTCATGCCTTTGCGAAATATTACCTATTCTTTGATACGCATCACAAGAACGGATAAAAGTAGTAGTATCTCTCAAGATAGTAGGCCAAAAGAAACCCGATTGCATTACTTTCGCAAATGTCCTAGAAGGACCATGATGACCACCATAAGAAGAAAAGTGACAATGAGAAAGGATGGCATGTACCTCATCCTCTGGAATACATCGTCTGTGAATACCGTATGCGCACTCCGGGAACAAGTATGGATCATCCCAGAAATACCGCTTCACATCATGCATAAATATCTTCTTCTGCTGATAAGACAAGTCAAGAGGAAGAATACCTCCAACCAAGTAATTAGCATAATCTGCAAACCATGGGGTGTTTGCAGCAACCATGATCTGCAACAACATTCTCAGCACCAGACTTATCACGAATTTCTAAATCAAATTCTTGCAATAATAAAATCCATCTAATAAGTCATGGTTTAGCTTCTTGTTTAGTTAAAAGATACTTTAATGCTGCATGGTCAGTATGAACAATAACTTTAGAACTAACAAGATAAGCTATAAATTTGTCTAAAGAATAGACAACTGCAAGAAGCTCCTTCTCTATAGTAGCATAGTTGATTTGCGCATCATCAAGAGTCTTACTTGCATAGTAGATAGCATGCAACACCTTATCTTTTCTTTGCCCCAAAACAGCTCCAACTGCATAGTCACTGGCATCACACATAATCTCAAAAGGAAGGCTCCAATCCGGAGTTCGCATTATAGGAGCTGAGATAAGAGCTTGTTTAATCCTGTCAAAAGACTTAACACACTCATCAGTAAACACAAAAGGTGTATCTTTATGAAGCAGCCGAGTTAGAGGTTGAGCAATTTTTGAAAAATCTTTAATAAAGCGGCGATAAAACCCTGCATGACCAAGAAAACTACGCACACTCTTAACATTAACCGGGTACGGGAGTTGCTCAATTACCTCAACCTTAGCTTTATCCACTTGGATACCTTTACCAGACACCAAATGACCAAGTACCACCCCTTCAGTAACCATGAAGTGGCACTTCTCCCAATTAAGCACAAGATTGCTCTCCTCACAGCGCTGCAAAACCTTAGTCAAGTTTCTCAAGCAAATATCAAAATCAGTACCATAAACACTGAAATCATCCATAAAGACTTCCATAATAGACTCTATGTAATCAGAAAATATGGCCATCATACAACGCTAAAAGGTAGCTGGGGCATTACATAAACCAAAGGGCATCCTTCTATAAGCAAATACACCATATGGACATGTGAAAGTAGTCTTTTCCTGATCGTCAGGATGAATGGGTATCTGAAAGAAACCGGAGTAGCCATCTAGGTAACAGAAATAACTATTGCATGCTAATCTCTCTAACATTTGGTCAATATAAGGAAGTGGGAAATGGTCTTTCTTAGTAGTTGTGTTCAACTTCCTGTAATCAATACACATCCTCCAACCTGTAACAAGTCTAGTAGCAATTAATTCATTTTTATCATTATTTACTACTATAGTACCTCTCTTCTTAGGTACAACTTGGACAGGACTGACCCATTTAAAATCAGATATAGAGAAAATTATGTCAGCATCAAGTAATTTCTGTACCTCTTTCCTTACCACCTCCTGCATTGGAGGATTTAGTCGTCTCTGACCCTGTGCACTAGGCTTGTGGCCTTCTTCCAAGTGAATACGATGCATACAAAAGTCAGGACTAATACCTTGTAAATCATCAATGCTATACCCAATGGCCTTTTTGTGAGTTTTCAAAACAGTCAACAAAGCAGAAAGTTAGCCTTCAATTAGGATAGCATTGACAATTACTGGGTTCATTTCACATTCATCTAGAAATTCATACTTAAGATGAAAGGGAAGGGGTTTAAGTTCATGTTTCTTTACCTCGGTAACCTTAGATGGGACACCTAAACTGTATACCTTTTGATGTGGGCATTCCTCTCCAGTTAGCAATTTCTCAATCTCATCAACTTCTTGACTCCATGAACCCGTCTCAGCAGCTGAATCAGAAATAAGGGCAATCTCTAGAGGATCCCTGTTTAAACACATAGCAAGACACTCATCAATAGTAAAATCAACAATATCAATACTATGACAAATTTCTTCTATCATGGGATGTTTTAAAGCCTTTTCTAAGTTAAAAACAATTGTATCATCCCCCACAGCTAAAGTCAGTCTCCCTTGCCTAACATCTATAACCGCCCCCGCTGTGTGAAGGAATGGTCTACCCAAGATGATAGGAATTTGGTTGTCCTCAGCCATATCTAAGACAACAAAATCTACGGGAATGAAGAATTTCCCAACTCGAACGGGAACATCCTCCAAAACACCTAGTGGGTGTTTAATAGATCGATCAGCCATCTGCAAGGTCATATTAGTAACAGTCATTTGACCCATATTTAATTTCTTACAAATAGAATAAGGCATGACGCTAATGCCAGCTCCTAAATCACAAAGAGCTTTACTAATAGCAAGATGACCAATATGACAAGGGATAGAAAAACTCCCTGGATCCTTAAGCTTAGGTGGTGAATTAGCTTGCAACACGGCGCTGCACTTTTGAGTATAAGCAATGGTTTCCACCGTATCAAAGGATCGCTTCCTTGTGAAAATCTCTTTCATGAACTTCGCGTAAGACGGAACTTGATTGATTAATTAACTAAAAGGAACACTTACCTGTAAGTTCTTCACTACCTCCATAAACTGACCAAACTGATTGTCCAACTTAGACTTTTGTTGACGATGCGGAAAAGGCAGTACAATAGTAATCGGCTCGGCTTCCTTCGCTTTAGAATCAACTTTTGAAACACCGTCATCGACCATTCCTCGATCGAGCCCTGATGACGCTCTATCGAGTACTGAAGTTCCTCGATCGAGCCTGATGCTACTCGATTGAGGAACCTTGGCAGATTCGCTGTTTTGATTTTTCTCGCTTGTATTCTCAGCTCGTGTTTCAACTTCGTCAACTTCTTTTTCATCGTCACTTAGCTCCAAATTACCCAATCCCTTAGGATGCATATAAGGTATCTCATTATCATTTATGGGCAATTATTCATCATGACTTGGCAACTCCGAATTTTGATATGTGGTACCGCTCCTCAATTGAATGACATTAGCTTGCTCATGGGCTTGCTTACCTTGAGGAGGAAGACCTTCGGGCTGTTTTGAAGAATTATGACCTGCCATCTGAGCCACCTGGGTATCTAACATCTTATTATGGGAAATCAGCTCAGAAATTTGAGTCGTCTGCTTTTGCTGCATTGACAAAGTTTGTTGCAAAATATTGCGCAACTCTGCCATCTCATTGTTTGGAGCTTGTTGAGGAGGTCGTTGAGGAGGTTGTTGATATTGATTGTTAAAATGCTGACCTCCTTGATTCTGCCTTTGATATCCTCTTTATTGTTGATTACCACGATTGTTAGGAGGTATATAAGTAGTCTTTTGTGGTTGTTGTGGCTACGGATTTTGCACATTCTGACTAGACCATTGAAGGAAATGATGCTCTTTCGTTCTTTCATTGTAAAAGTTGGAGAAAGGTGTGCCTTGTGTACCTTGTCTGTAAGACTGATAAGCATTAACCTGCTCCAATGTGCTCAAACACTAAGCTGCATTGTGACCGTCTAACCCACATCTAGCACAAGACTCCTCTTGTTGTTGACTCATAGCATGAACCCTCTCTCTATTACCCAATGATTGGGTAGTCTTCATCTCAGCAATTTGGGCAGAAAGAGCCTCTAGCCGTGCTGCAATACCACTATCTCCCCCACTTCCACGGACACTTCCCCTTGGATTTCCATACATAGCAGTATGGGTAGAAATCTGATCAATTAATTTCCACGCGCCATCAGATGTAGTGTTGTCCTGAAACCTCCCATTAGCTGAAGAATCTAATAAAGCACGGTGATCATCATATAACCCATTATAAAATTGATTATAAAGAAACCACTTCTCAAAACCATGATGGGGGACCGAACGCACTAATCTCTTGAAGCGAACCTACGCTTCATTCAAATATTCTGTGGCCGTCTATTTGAAGCTAGTAATCTGATTTCTCAAAGCATTGGTCTTCTGTGGTGGAAAGTACCTCTTATGGAAAGCAAGAGCTAGAGTATTCCAGTCAGTAACTCCCTGATCAGCCATATCCAAATCTCGCAACCATTCTGCAGCTCCATCCTTCAAAGAAAAGGGAAAGAGCACCTGCTTTACCTGATCTTGTGTCACCCCAGCTGTTAAAGGGATAGAACAGCAATAAGTGACAAATTACTCCATATGTGTCACAGGATCCTCAGCAGCTACTCCTCCAAATAAATTCCGCTCCACCAAATTGATGTAAGATGGACGAATTTCGAAGGTGCCATTATCAGTAGTAGGAAGCTTGAATCCTTTTGGGATAGAAGCCAAGGTAGGCTCGGAGTGACTTGCTAAAGTAGGCATGATGGTAATCTCAGTAACGTGAACTTCAACTGGAATTTCGAGATCAGAAAGAATGTCCTCTTCAAAGGACTGATTTTCTGAAGTAATATATTGCTCCGTCTTAACGTCAAGTATACTCAAGTCTTCTACTTGACCGACTTCTTGCTGAAACCTTCGTCTGTAGCGAAAAGTCTTCTCTGGCTCGGGATCCATTGGAAGGATCTCGGACCTAGTTGACCTGGGCATACACGAAACTAACAAGAAAAGTGTGAGAACGGTCTCAAGGAACTAAGTTCCCTGAGATAAAAAGACAAAATAAACAGAAACAAACAAGAAAATTGTTGCCTCCCCGGCAACGGCGCCAAATTTGATAAGGCTAAAGTCGTATCACCAATATCAAAATAAATCTATCTCAGTACTAACAAAATAGCTAGTGGTAAGACAGGTATCGAATCCACGGGGAGGCGGTAATAATCAGTTTGCTAACATTTAGATCGTATGAAGGTAACCGATTTCTTGGGGGTTTTGGTTGGTTTGTTTTCTATCAACTAAATAGCAAGTAATTAAATGATGTATAACAATAATATTAAAAGGTCTAGGATTCCGGTTCACTAGGTTGATCATATGGGGTTTCTTAATCAATTTCTAAGTCAATCAAATTATCTAAGGTCACAAGATTCATTAATTCTATTATGTCCTTTAGATCAAGTCTAACATGCAATCGCTAATATCAAACACAATCTATTTGATTATCGCAGCCTATATTAATTCTAACCCTGTCGGTGAAAGTATTAATTCGCTACACTAATTATCAATTAAGGCCTAAATCAATTAATTAGAATAATAACAATAATCAAACGATAATTCATGTGATATTACTAGCAATCAATTAATATTCCCCTTTCTAATTAACCTAGATCCCCTTCATCCTAGATGAAGAATTTAGCTACTCATATTGAATTCAACAACAACAATAAAGATGGGTGACAACATAATTAAAGACATGAAATAATAACAATCAATTGAAAGCATAAAACTTGAATGATTAAATTAATGAGGAATGATTAGTACCTTAACAATTAACAAGGAATGATTAAGAACAAAGTACGAATGCAAAAAAGGTGTTTCCGGCCGTCCAAAAGTAATAAAAAGCGTAACCTAATAAATCCTACGAGTTTGGAATTTATATTACAAATTTACGTGTTTTAGGAAAATACGGAAACAAGACCGACAAAGAGGTTCCTCGATTGAGCCCTCATGCTACTCGATCCAGGACAGTTACTCGATCGAGCCCACTTGCTACTCGATCGAGGAACTAAAGTTCCAGCTTGATTTCTTCTTTACCTCTCTTCTCGTCTTCAAGTCTCCTCGTTTCTCGTGCAATGCTTCGTGTATTCCACTATGCCATAACCGCAATGCTCATCTTGGCTTGATTCTGAAAGTTTCATAAACCCCTTATTAAACTTATTTAATAGATTTTATAAATTACTCATTAATTTATCTCTTGAACCTAGTGCATGCATAACAAATTTGACAAGATTAGGAGAAAACGGTTTTCTTACATTGATGAGACGGATTCATGGGCACTAGATTTGGACTCCTTCCAAATCTAGATCTTGAGCTAGATAAGATATTAGGATGATTTTCCAAAAACCTTCAAGCATCCATAGTAGAATGCCTCCTCTTAGTTGCACCAAGTCTAACCCAAAATCTCTACTAATATTAACTAGATATTAAGTAGAAATATTTCTTAGTTTATACTCTAATATTGCATACATTACTACACTAGTAATATGTAAGTACTACTACTCTTAATAATATTAGGAGTGATATTATATTGTGAGAAAGATAAGAGATCTTGTATGTGTACAAGTAAGTCACAAAAATGAGAACAAAAAGTGCTCTTAAAGAGCCCTCAAAACCGGCAATCACATGCCCGAGCAAAGAATCTTTTGTTCTTGTTTTTACTTACTTGTAAGTATAGGTAGAGTGATGTAAGATAATGCAATGATTATGTTTTATGTAAGATAATCATCATCACATGCATTGAGTGTGGTAGTAGTAAAGAATAATCCTTATTATTCCTACACAAAATCGGCTACCCTAGGATTAATGGAGTCCATTTTGATTTTTGACATTTGTCCCACAAATGCTTATAAATCATGTGGTCAATTATCTTATATAATTAATAATTAATATGACTTTTTAGCAATTAAATACCACTATTAATCAAATAATATACACTCAACACTTAAGTAGTATACTACCATTATATCATTATATAATGGGTCCCATAATTACTAGTTAGTTAAATTTACAACTCCTTGTGAATATAAATAACTAATTACCTCTACCTCAAAATATTCAAAAAATCTCAACTTAATTTAGTAAATTAACATTTAATTCACTAAATCAAATCTTATTTAATCATATTACAATAAGATATAAAATCCAACTCACATAAATAAGGGATTAATTAATATGTATCAAATACAATTAATTAATTATCTATTTGGGTTTCATCCTTTAGGTGTGACCTTAAGGGATCAATTGATCACCACCGTCAAACGACAGTAATGTCAAACTCTAGTTAGTTAACCATTACCGATTAATGTTGATTAGTTGACTATATATATTAAATCATCCCTTTACGTATTCTTATTATGAGATTTGATTATGTGATCGCACTATTGTTGAGGACACATACTCCAACAATCTCCCACTTGTCCGAGACAAGTATGCGTCACCAATTCTCTTGTCCTATTACAATCTCCCACTCAATGCAAGGTGTCTTGCAGGTCGTACTTGCATGTGATCATATCTAGAGTGATTTCCTCGATCTTGAGAGTAACTGTCTGGCCGGAATTATCTACCGTAGATACTTTCCGAGCGTGGCCACGCATTTCCAGTTCACTACTCCTCGAGTGGCCTTGAGATTTCAAATAACCCTGACAAGGGGTGGACAATTCCTATCGCACTATTCCCTTCGTACACCCACAGTTCATCATGACCCAAAAGATGCACACTCACCCCTTTTGACAGAATGGCTTGGGGCAAAAATCAAAGTCAATCAGAAACTGTGCCGACTTGGGCGAACAGTCTCTAGTCAAAGAATCGACTCAAAAGAATATTATTGTAGCTCTCGCCACGACCAGGCTATATAAATGTTGCCAGAACTCTATAAGCGGTCACTGCCCGACAGAGTGTCTCATACAGTCTGCCTATGTGATCGACTAGTCATCTCTTATGACTCCATGGCACTTGAACTTGCCATCAATCGCATCACACTCTAGTCACTTGGAGACGTCACCTCATACAAGCAACTAGGGGCCAATACTATGTTAATCCAGTTCGCTTTAATAGGGTTCAATATTATCTTAACAACCTATTTGGATATAACAAAGTAATAAAAAAGTTTGTAATTAAACTCTAACGACGAATGTATTATCACATATGTAAAATTGATACAATATAAATTAATACATAATCTATAATCCATTTTTAATTTTGTATATGGTTGTAAATTTCAACTGAATTGAAATGACATGACTTGTCATGTTAAGCCCTTGATAAGGCTTTGGTTAGTAAGTCTCAGCAACACTTTGCACTTAACTAACTTTACTATATACTTTTTCCCTTTGTTACGTATAATCTTTATTATAAAAATTTTGAGTATGTGTCTAGATGCAATCTAGACATAGGCTCTCTTGCCTTAGAATAGCTCCCATTGTCCTCACATTGAATGGGATAGGACCTTCGGTTATTGGAACGAACTACCATAGTTCCTCCAATTCACAAAACCGAATCCTAATATCATCCCTTCCTTCTTGCATATCTCATTATTGCAAGTGTACTCAATTTTCGTTGTGTATATCTTATTGTTCAACTGCCTAGGACGTTTCTAGCAGATATCCTCCTTAAATAATATAGCCAAGATGGTTCTCTAACCATCCTTATGAGTTTAGAATATGTTTTTTTGTGTAACTCCTTGCACATAAATCCATCTCATTTCTAAATGCTTAGCTTCATATCTTTAGTACTTCCTGAGTACTAACTAATGAACTATGTGGCTATATAGAGACTTCTCTCAAGGATTCGATTTGTAACATCTCGTCATACTCCAAGTATACGAGGTTTAAGAATGGTAATACATCTTAGCGTAATGAATTAATCTCGCCGCGGACGCATGTGGATTCAATTTCTACATGTTCAACACCTTTGAACTTTTCAAGATTCTCATTAACATAAGAATATTAACTTTATGCTAATATCCACCAAACTGGATATCTTAGAGATGTATTATTCTTCTCCTAATTATATCATCATTCACAATGATCAATATGTCGTTTACATATAAGACTATTAACACCACCTTACTCCCACTAAACTTCATGTATAAACATAACTACTCGACAAATCGAGAAAGGTTTATAACATGACTGAAACATACCATTCAACTCCTTGACTTCTGCTTAAGATTTCTTCTTAAGTTCGTATCCTACCTTAGGATAGTTGCGATTTACAAAACTCGTGCAAAATGATTTTAAAATCCAACAATCAAATAATATTGGTAAATCCGAATTTAATGAAGCGTTGCAATTGGTGTAAACCTCTTACCACCAATCAACCAAGTTATGGAATCATCTTAATGTTTATGTTCAGTTCGGACTTTTGCGGAGTTGAAACTAGATCAAGCATCTTAATAAGTTACAGCTTTGTTAGTTTCAAAAATAACATGACTCCTGTCCACTTAGATTTCGAAGAACGGAATATTTACTGATTTTGACCAAGAAGAAACATCTTCCTACGTCTTATTCTCAGTTTGTGGCTCTTTGAACATTTTCTCCCACTCTGTCTTTAAGAAATAGTCCTCTTTTCTTTAATAGACAGCATCACAAGCCACAAACCCTTTGTTCTCGTGATCATGTAGGAAGAAAGAGCACATATTTACTATCGAAACAAGCTACAATTTAGGTACCATGCCTAACCATATCTCATATGAAAAGTAGATGATGCTCTTTAACCATGTTTTATTGTAACACCCCGTAAATTTGGACCGTTATTATATTTTAAAAGTAATATTTTAAATCAACTTTAATTTAATATTAATTTATTTGAAATAATAATAATTCGATAAAATATAATTTTATTTTATTTTGAAGTAATATAATTATTTTTGATAGTTTGGAAATGTTTAAAAGTAATTTAAACTATATTTGAACCTTTTCTTTAATAAAAGGTTATTTCGATGAAAAGTCGTAAACATGGGATTTTCTATTTCTTACGGTCGTTGGGTAAATGATTTAGGATATAGGACATATGGGTACTTAATTTTCTAGTAAACTCGTGTTTAAAAACTTTAGCGTTTTCGAAAATCGCGTTTGACGAATAATTTGATTTTCCGTCAAAACGAATCAAAACCGGTTTAATTTAACTCGAAACGGTTTTAATAACTATCGAAGTTTCTTAACGACGAAGAAAAGTACGTATAATAAATAGCAGGCAGGCAGGCTGCTCCCTCATTTCTCACGCAACATTTCTTCTTCTCCGTTCCTTTTTCTTCTTTTTCGTCCTTTTCATTTTTTTTTAATTTTAAATTGATTTTGCCACTCCGTTTGTCATCCGTTATCAATGATTTTCGTTCCATAGTGCTGCTTTCATCGTTCCTGTCAATCCGTTGTAAGTAAAATTCATTTTCGTCATGTATTTTTACAAACCCATTTATATTTTCAGCTTTATTTATTATAAGACGGTTGTATGTACTAAAATAGACGGTCTGGTAGAAGATTTGTTAGTCTGTTTTATAGTTGAGACGATGTATAATTATATATAGGGATCCTTATGGATGTTAATTAGTCAGTTGTATAGTTGAGACGGTGTATACTGATATGTGGAGATGATTGAGACGGTGTATACTGACCTCTAAGGATCATTTGGGATGCTAGCCAGTAAGTGGTATATTTAAGACGGTGTATCGACATGTAGGGATCGTTTTGGGATGCTATTTGGGATCTTGTTTAGTTGTGGTATTGTGCGAGAAATTAGGAATTTGTTTTTGAGTCCGCTTTGCAGTACTTTGGGACATTTTTGGGACTGTTTTGACTCGGTTTAGGACTGGTTTAGGATTGATTGAACTGTTTTGGTACCGTTTTGTGCGAGCCCTTTTGTTTTGGGACGATCGAAATGGAGGCCGTGTGGGCTGTTTTGGCCTCGGTTTTGGGAGCCGTGACAGGCTGGTTTGGGCTCAGTTTTGGGACGGATAAAATGGTGCTTTATGGGACTGTTTCTAGGGCGTAAAAGTTGTGACAATTTTCTTGGTATGCCTGTCAAAAGGGAGGGTCATAATGGTTTATGAACATAAGACAGTAGCTAATGAATATGTTTACATGTTTTGAATTGAATTAATTTCCGTCTCATATTTTATATAACGATAATTCGTTAATATCGTCCCTTCACATAATTATTTTAGGTGACTCATATGTGGTTGAAGATGAAGAGTAATTTTGGGTTTTAGAAGCTTTCTCAAGTTCATTGCTTGTCTCTTTGCTAGCTTAAGGTAACTATTTCGAGTTACTCGACGAATTAATGTCACATTAGTAGTTAATGTTGTGCCTGTTGTTTGTTAAGTGTTTAGGTGATTGATAATGTGTTACTTTCGTTTTTCACATGATAGAAATTAGAAATAGCATGAGAATTATATTGTGATAAATTTTATGATTTGGGCCAAAGTAGGCAAAGACTCGAAATTTGGGCAGATTGACCGAACGAGTTTGGTCAAACTAGGTTTAAACCGGTCGCCTCGATTTGACCGATGACCGTCGCGGGACTCGGGTCGAGGGTTTGTCTTTGAGGTAAGATTGGTTGTTATTGGAGGTTTTATGTTATGCCTTGATATTTGTAATTATCATTTCACATGTTGGTTGTTGGATGCTTTGGATGCCTTATGCTTGAGTCTTGTTTGCCTTTAGCCATTGTAGTTTATTCTCATGGACTATGATATTGATGGTTAGCTATAATTTGGTTATTGATGACATTGAGGATATGGTTGGATTGTCTCATTTGAATAGACATTTATATAGCCTTTCACATGATAGAATGTTAGCATTTATGTTGGTAAGTTGGACTCTTTGCCCCTCTTATGGTTAATTGGGTATCCTACTTGTCTTGTGTGGTGTGGGCTAAAGTATTCAAGCTGGGACTAGCTGGGACTAGGTCCTAGGTGAGTATTTCGGCCTTCATCATAGATAGGTCATTATAGTCTTTGACGAGTGTATGTTCACTGCTTAATAGCCTCTGTGTTCCTGACTTGGTGGGTTTATATCCAAGTTGGGGCATGACCTCGTTACTTATTTCGAGAGTAAGTGGTCAGCTTAAGTACTAGCCAACCCTTTAGTGGACTCCTTAGGGTACTCACATTGTTTTAAAAAAATTGTGGGTCTTGGGTGCGGTGGTGTGTATCTGCATGTCTAGGTCTGCGCAGATTTTAGGCTAGGGTTGTGTTGTGTCTTGGCCATGTTTTGATAGAACCTCTGAGCCAAGATACCGGTTCGATTACCTTCCCTACCTCGTGGTATAGACTCGAGTTACAGAGTGACTATTGACGGGACTAAGAACTTATGCCTGTCTTTGATATATTGCCCTTTCTTGTTTGATGATTCTATGAATCATAGAAGGTGAGATGCAAGCCGGCTATGGTTGATAGAGTTTGGATTCCTGGATGTTATGTGATTCACATGATAGTGTAGTATAAGTCGGTCTAGTATTCACATGCTAGGACTATGTGTGGTTATATTGTTGTTCACATGATAAGCACGATTGTCTAGCATCTATATGCTAAGGCATTGTGTGATTCATATTCATATTCTTATGTTTACATGTTATATTAATTATGACATTTCGTGGTCGGGAGGACTCGAGTTACTCCCACCGACCGTGGCTTTCGTATTTGTATAAAATGCGAATGACAGGTAGGTGATGCATATATGGGGTACATGGACGAGCTAGCGAGCAAAGTAACCTTGGGACCTAGATTGGCTTATTTTATTGTGACCCTTAAAACACTTTTTATGTCACATACATTTTAGGGACATATGTCTCCCTCTTTACATTTGGTTGTATAATTTGCTATTCGCGACTTTAGCGATGGTTATGTTGTGAAACTTCTAGTTAGACCTTGTATGTTTGACACCTTCCAATTTGGATATCTTTATAACAGGTTCAGGTTTTAAAAATTACAGGTTTTTACCCAAATGAACCTATTACAAACATATCCATGCAGTTTTATTCTAGAATTACGTGTTTATTTTTCCGCAATAAATGAGGGTGTCACAGTTGGTATCAGAGCATATTTGCTCCCGACGCACGTTTGTGCACCCCCAATATAAATAACTTGACCTTGAAATAATAAACTTGAGAGATGGGTAAGATGGGTAGACTTAGGACCTTATGTTGTAGTCTCTTTGTGTTTGCTCTTTGTTAGGTACTAACCTGTTTGTTGATTGTCATTTAATAATTGTTGCGTTCTTGGATCAATGACCGTGAGCTTATCTATAGCTAATGGAGTTATAACCCTTATTATAAAAAAAAATTTGAACTAAAGGTTTTGAAAATATTTTAATGTTTTTCACTGGTTTTAACGTCAATTAGTGTTAAAGCTTGTTATTGGAGACGTCTGATAATTAGTTTTATCATTTGTTGGTGTAAAAATGTATTTTTATGTCTTTGAATTGGAATATTGATGTTCTTGAGTGATCGCCAAGAGTATCTCTGTTCCATTGAAAGGACACTTATATTTTACGAAGATCAAGATTTAGTGTCTATTGCTGAGGATTGAAGATTTGTTCAACCTTTGAAGAATGCTTCTACTTTCTTGAAGATGTTTCTCATTCTTTATGTACCTTGCCTTATTCTTAATCTCTTGGTGCTTATCCTCCTTCTAAACTCCCTTCTGTTTTACTTTAAAAGTCACTCTTGTATTTCCTAACTTGTCATTTGTTCCTTGCTTATCTTTCCTTAACGTCTTTTGATAATATTATTTCTTTCGAGAAATGTTGACCTTGGTTGGAAATTATGACCTTTGAAGGGATTGTTTGTGCTTGAACCTTTCCTGGTTTTGAGAGGATTTGATGTTGGAAAGACTTAGGTAGTGTGATGAGACATACTTGATGATTCTTATACCTATAGATCCTTGATAAAGTGAGTACGTTGGATTGGTGGATTTGGTGTGTCAAGTGTGAGTTGCATTGGTTACTAAGGTTATGGAACATGGCATTGTTGTTTATGTTTGGGATACTAGTGCTTAGTACTTGACTTAAAATGGATGAAACTGAATGGTGGGTTTGAGGATATAGGATTGACTAGGTAAGTCGAGTTGTGATTGGCTTCCATAATCACTTTGGACATGAGAGTTTGATAATGTGTATAACCATATGAGAAAAGCTAATGGTGGGATTATTAGTTGGTTTTAGTGAGTGATATTGATTACTACTTGAGGTATGGTATGAGAGTGAGAGTAAGCTACATTATTGGGAAGTTTTAGCACTTGTTTTAATAACTAGAAAGGGTAACGATATGGTTGACACCAATTGTTGGGTTAAAGAACATAGTCTCAATTTATGGTTTTATGAACTTTGAGGTGATGAAGTGTTGTTACAATTAAGACCTTGTTTCTTGGGAATTTGATGGTAAGTAAGTTTTAGGATGTCAAATTTGAAAGAATACTCCTTGGGATGTTGATGACCATAATGGATTGGTGATGTGATTTGGTATTAGTTGGCTCTTGAGAGTTCTTGAGTTGTGAGAGTCTTAGTATTGAGAAGAATTTGTTAACCCTATAGTTTTATAGACCTTGAGGTCGCATTGAGTACTTGAGATGATGGGATGATGTCGTAGCTGAGTGTAGTTCCGCTTTTGGGAATCCTTGATAAGTAAAAGGATAGAGAAACTTGAGATCCTATTGATTTTTCAGATTTTGGGGTTGGTATGTTACTACCTTGTTTTGAAATGAGAACCTTGTGGAATATTTGAGGAACTTTCTCTTGGAGTTTAGAGCTTGGTATTGGGATTCTTGATTGAAGGTTTATTTTTTTTTTAAGGAACCCATAGTTGACACTAGTTGGATACGAATATAACTTTGTCGGAAGCCTTGACCTTAGGCTTGTGAAAGTTGTTTCTGGATGTTTGAGGATTTGGAGCGATGAGATCACACTTATAGTGGAGTACCTTGTTTTAGGGAATAGATTAGGATGAGGTAACATAAGCGATTGAGGAAACCCTTGGGAGTGATGTGGTTATGAGTTTTGTTGTTAGGAAGTTTTCGGAACCGTTTTGAGTGATGTTGTTGTTTGAGATAAGAGTGTATGGCGTTCCCTTGTTGGCTAATTTCCCTTTCTCCTTGATCATAAGCGTTACCGTTCATACCTCATTTCCTCGCTTTATCTTTCTCCTCCTTTAAGTTTGACGCTTGTATCTTGTGAAACTCTATCTTTGACATCCTTGTAATTTTGACTTCAATTTCTACCCTATGAAATTCATTATAGCTCTCTTGTTGCTTAAGTCTGAGCTCTCTTAACATACTTTGTTTCTATGCTATCTAAGTTACTTTCCTTTTTGTACAACTTCTATACTTTCAAGCTACCAGTTTCGATTCATTCTTAAAAGTTTATGTCACTTCTGCAAACCTAACCTATTTTTGAAGACTTGAAAATGAAAATTTGATTTAGTTCCCTATTCCTTCCTTGAATATAAACTCATTTATCATAATTTTAATTATTAGACCCGAAATTTCTTTAAATTTTATCCAATTTCTATTAACCTTGATCTATTTATGACTTCTTTGTCAAAGTTTAATATTATATTTCCGGAATTTAACTCCCCTTTTAGTTTAAAGGTGAAACCTTTATTTCTATTTTGGCTTTTTGCAAAAGAAAATTTGAGAAGATTACCTTTTCTTTTGATTTTAACGTTGATCGGATGTTAGAACTCGTTATTAGAAACGTTTAATAACTTGTTCTACTCTTGTCGACGAGTGATTTTCGGTTTTAAATTTGTCTTTGACTTGGAAGGTTAGCGTTCTTGTGTGCACAACAAGAGCAATTTCGTTCCATGAATGAGACTTATACTTTTGAAAACTCTTCATTAATGTTTTCGAAAGTATTTTGATTTTTGATTTATACAAATGATTTGCCTTTGACCTTATCTTGGATTTGGAATGTGATGTTCTTGAATGCGCAACGAGAGCACTTCCGTTCCTTTGATGAGAATCGGTTCTGTCGGAAAATTTTATTTGAAACTTTTGAAAGTATTTTGATTCTTACGATAAATAACCTTTAAAATGTTTTGGTTACCGATTCCAATTCCAGTTTTATTTTTATAACCTTTCATTTATACTTTCAAGTTTCGAGGACGAAACTTTTTAAAAGATGGGGTGATTGTAACACCCCGTAAATTTGGACCGTTATTATATTTTAAAAGTAATATTTTAAATCAACTTTAATTTAATATTAATTTATTTGAAATAATAATAATTCGATAAAATATAATTTTATTTTATTTTGAAGTAATATAATTATTTTTGATATTTTGGAAATGTTTAAAAGTAATTTAAACTATATTTGAACCTTTTCTTTAATAAAAGGTTATTTCGATGAAAAGTCGTAAACATGGAATTTTCTATTTCTTACGGTCGTTGGGTAAATGAGTTAGGATATAGGGCATATGGGTACTTAATTTTCTAGTAAACTCGTGTTTAAAACCTTTAGCGTTTTCGAAAATCGCGTTTGACGAATAATTTGATTTTCCGTCAAAACGAATCAAAACCGGTTTAATTTAACTCGAAACGGTTTTAATAACTATCGAAGTTTCATAACGACGAAGAAACGTACGTATAATAAATAGCAGGCAGGCAGGCTGCTCCCTCATTTCTCACGCAACATTTCTTCTTCTCCCTTCCTTTTTCTTCTTTTTCGTCCTTTTCATTTTTTTTTAATTTTAAATTGATTCTGCCACTCCGTTTGTCATCCGTTATCAATGATTTTCGTTCCATAGTCTTCGCTTTCATCGTTCTGTCAATCTGTTGTAAGTAAAATTCATTTTCGTCATGTATTTTTACAAACCCATTTATATTTTCAACTTTATTTATTATAAGACGGTTGTATGTACTAAAATAGAGGCAGTGCCGGTAGAAGATTTGTTAGTCTGTTTTATAGTTGAGACGGTGTATAATTATATATAGGGATCCTTATGGATGTTAATTAGTCAGTTGTATAGTTGAGACGGTGTATACCGATATGTGGAGATGATTGAGACGGTGTATCGACCTCTAAGGATCATTTGGGATGCTAGCCGAGTAAGTGGTATATTTAAGATGGTGTATCTTGACATGTAGGGATCATTTTGGGATGCTATTTGGGATCTTGTTTAGTTGTGGTATTGTGCGATAAATTAGATTGTTTTTGAGTCCGCTTTGCAGTACTTTGGGACATTTTGGGATTTGTTTTGACTCGGTTTAGGATTTGGTTTAGGATTGATTGAACTCTGTTTTGGTACCGATTTTGTGCAGCCTTGATTGTTTTGGGACGATCGAAATGGAGGCCGTGTGGGCTGTTTTGGCCTCGGTTTTGGGAGCCGTGACAGTTTGGTTTGGGCTCGATTTTGGGACGGATAAAATGGTGCTTTATGGGACTGTTTCTAGGGCGTAAAAGTTGTGACAATTTTCTTGGTATGCCTGTCAAAAGGGAGGGTCATAATGGTTTATGAACATAAGACAGTAGCTAATGAATATGTTTACATGTTTTGATTTTAATTAATTTCCGTCTCATATTTTATATAACGATAATTCGTTAATATCGTCCCTTCACATAATTATTTTAGGTGACTCATATGTGGTTGAAGATGAAGAGTAATTTTGGGTTTTAGAAGCTTTCTCAAGTTTATTGCTTGTCTCTTTGCTAGCTTAAGGTAACTATTCCGAGTTACTCGACGAATTAATGTCACATTAGTAGTTAATGTTGTGCCTGTTGTTTGTTAAGTGTTTAGGTGATTGATAATGTGTTACTTTCGTTTTTCACATGATAGAAATTAGAAATAGCATGAGAATTATATTGTGATAAATTTTATGATTTGGGCCAAAGTAGGCAAAGACTCGAAGTGGGCAGATTGACCGAACGAGTTTGGTCAAACTAGGTTTAAACCGGTCAGCCTCGATTTGACCGATGACCCGTCGCGGGACTCGGGTCGAGGGTTTGTCTTTGAGGTAAGATTAGTTGTTATTGGAGGTTTTATGTTATGTCTTGATATTTGTAATTATCATTTCACATGTTGGTTGTTGGATGCTTTGGATGCCTTATGCTTGAGTCTTGTTTGCCTTTAGCCATTGTAGTTTATTCTCATGGACTATGATATTGATGGTTAGCTATAATTTGGTTATTGATGACATTGAGGATATGGTTGGATTGTCTATTTGAATAGACATTTATATAGCCTTTCACATGATAGAATGTTAGCATTTATGTTGGTAAGTTGGACTCTTTGCCCCTCTTATGGTTAATTGGGTATCCTACTTGTCTTGTGTGGTGTGGGCTAAAGTATTCAAGTGGGACTAGTGGGACTAGGTCCTAGGTGAGTATTTCGGCCTTCATCATAGATAGGTCATTATAGTCTTTGACGAGTGTATGTTCACCGCTTAATAGCCTCTGTGTTCCGACTTGGTGGGTTTATATCCAAGTTGGGGCATGACCTCGTTACTTATTTTGAGAGTAAGTGGTCAGCTTAAGTACTAGCCAACCCTTTAGTGGACTCCTTAGGGTACTCACATTGTTTTAAAAAAATTGTGGGTCTTGGGTGCGGTGGTGTGTATCCGCATGTCTAGGTCTGCGCAGATTTTAGGCTAGGGTTGTGTTGTGTCTTGGCCATGTTTTGATAGAACCTCCGAGCCAAGATACCGGTTCGATTACCTTCCCTACCTCGTGGTATAGACTCGAGATTCTGAGTGACTATTGACGGGACTAAGAACTTATGCTGTCTTTGATATATTGCCCTTTCTTGTTTGATGATTCTATGAATCATAGAAGGTGAGATGCAAGCCGGCTATGGTTGATAGAGTTTGGATTCCTGGATGTTATGTGATTCACATGATAGTGTAGTATGAGTCGGTCTAGTATTCACATGCTAGGACTATGTGTGGTTATATTGTTGTTCACATGATAAGCACGATTGTCTAGCATCTATATGCTAAGGCATTGTGTGATTCGTATTCATATTCTTATGTTTACATGTTATATTAATTATGACATTTCGTGGCTGGGAGGACTCAATGTTACTCCCCACTGACTGTGGCTTTCGTATTTGTATAAAATGCGAATGACAGGTAGGTGATGCATATATGGGGTACATGGACGAGCTAGCGAGCAAAGTAACCTTGGGACCTAGATTGGCTTATTTTATTGTGACCCTTAAACACTTTTTATGTCACATACATTTTAGGGACATATGTCTCCCTCTTTACATTTGGTTGTATAATTTGCTATTCGCGACTTTAGCGATGGTTATGTTGTGAAACTTCTAGTTAGACTTTGTATGTTTGACACCTTCCAATTTGGATATCTTTATAACAGGTTCAGGTTTTAAAAATTACAGGTTTTTACCCAAATGAACCTATTACAAACATATCCATGCAGTTTTATTCTAGAATTACGTGTTTATTTTTCCGCAATAAATGAGGGTGTCACAGTTGGTATCAGAGCATATTTGCTCCCGACGCACGTTTGTGCACCCCCAATATAAATAACTTGACCTTGAAATAATAAACTTGAGAGATGGGTAAGATGGGTAGACTTAGGACCTTATGTTGTAGTCTCTTTGTGTTTGCTCTTTGTTAGGTACTAACCTGTTTGTTGATTGTCATTTAATAATTGTTGCGTTCTTGGATCAATGACCGTGAGCTTATCTATAGCTAATGGAGTTATTACCCTTATTATAAAAAAAAATTTGAACTAAAGGTTTTGAAAATATTTTAATGTTTTTCACTGGTTTTAACGTCAATTAGTGTTAAAGCTTGTTATTGGAGACCTCTGATAATTAGTTTTATCATTTGTTGGTGTAAAAATGTATTTTTATGTCTTTGAATTGGAATATTGATGTTCTTGAGTGATCGCCAAGAGTATCTCTGTTCCATTGAAAGGACACTTATATTTTACGAAGATCAAGATTTAGTGTCTATTCCGAGGATTGAAGATTTGTTCAACCTTTGAAGAATGCTTCTACTTTCTTGAAGATGTTTCTCATTCTTTATGTACCTTGCCTTATTCTTAATCTCTTGGTGCTTATCCTCCTTCTAAACTCCCTTCTGTTTTACTTTAAAAGTCACTCTTGTATTTCCTAACTTGTCATTTGTTCCTTGCTTATCTTTCCTTAACGTCTTTTGATAATACTATTTCTTTCGAGAAATGTTGACCTTGGTTGGAAATTATGACCTTTGAAGGGATTGTTTGTGCTTGAACCTTTCCTGGTTTTGAGAGGATTTGATGTTGGAAAGACTTAGGTAGTGTGATGAGACATACTTGATGATTCTTATACCTATAGATCCTTGATAAAGTGAGTACGTTGGATTGGTGGATTTGGTGTGTCAAGTGTGAGTTGCATTGGTTACTAAGGTTATGGAACATGGCATTGTTGTTTATGTTTGGGATACTAGTGCTTAGTACTTGACTTAAAATGGATGAAACTGAATGGTGGGTTTGAGGATATAGGATTGACTAGGTAAGTCGAGTTGTGATTGGCTTCCATAATCACTTTGGACATGAGAGTTTGATAATGTGTATAACCATATGAGAAAAGCTAATGGTGGGATTATTAGTTGGTTTTAGTGAGTGATATTGATTACTACTTGAGGTATGGTATGAGAGTGAGAGTAAGCTACATTATTGGGAAGTTTTAGCACTTGTTTTAATAACTAGAAAGGGTAACGATATGGTTGACACCAATTGTTGGGTTAAAGAACATAGTCTCAATTTATGGTTTTATGAACTTTGAGGTGATGAAGTGTTGTTACAATTAAGACCTTGTTTCTTGGGAATTTGATGGTAAGTAAGTTTTAGGATGTCAAATTTGAAAGAATACTCCTTGGGATGTTGATGACCATAATGGATTGGTGATGTGATTTGGTATTAGTTGGCTCTTGAGAGTTCTTGAGTTGTGAGAGTCTTAGTATTGAGAAGAATTTGTTAACCCTATAGTTTTATAGACCTTGAGGTCGCATTGAGTACTTGAGATGATGGGATGATGTCGTAGCTGAGTGTAGTTCCGCTTTTGGGAATCCTTGATAAGTAAAAGGATAGAGAAACTTGAGATCCTATTGATTTTTCAGATTTTGGGGTTGGTATGTTACTACCTTGTTTTGAAATGAGAACCTTGTGGAATATTTGAGGAACTTTCTCTTGGAGTTTAGAGCTTGGTATTGGGATTCTTGATTGAAGGTTTATTTTTTTTTTAAGGAACCCATAGTTGACACTAGTTGGATACGAATATAACTTTGTCGGAAGCCTTGACCTTAGGCTTGTGAAAGTTGTTTCTGGATGTTTGAGGATTTGGAGCGATGAGATCACACTTATAGTGGAGTACCTTGTTTTAGGGAATAGATTAGGATGAGGTAACATAAGCGATTGAGGAAACCCTTGGGAGTGATGTGGTTATGAGTTTTGTTGTTAGGAAGTTTTCGGAACCGTTTTGAGTGATGTTGTTGTTTGAGATAAGAGTGTATGGCGTTCCCTTGTTGGCTAATTTCCCTTTCTCCTTGATCATAAGCGTTACCGTTCATACCTCATTTCCTCGCTTCATCTTTCTCCTCCTTTAAGTTTGACGCTTGTATCTTGTGAAACTCTATCTTTGACATCCTTGTAATTTTGACTTCAATTTCTACCCTATGAAATTCATTATAGCTCTCTTGTTGCTTAAGTCTGAGCTCTCTTAACATACTTTGTTTCTATGCTATCTAAGTTACTTTCCTTTTTGTACAACTTCTAAACTTTCAAGCTACCAGTTTCGATTCATTCTTAAAAGTTTATGTCACTTCTGCAAACCTAACCTATTTTTGAAGACTTGAAAATGAAAATTTGATTTAGTTCCCTATTCCTTCCTTGAATATAAACTCATTTATCGTAATTTTAATTATTAGACCCGAAATTTCTTTAAATTTTATCCAATTTCTATTAACCTTGATCTATTTATGACTTCTTTGTCAAAGTTTAATATTATATTTCCGGAATTTAACTCCCTTTTAGTTTAAAGGTGAAACCTTTATTTCTATTTTGGCTTTTTGCAAAAGAAAATTTGAGAAGATTACCTTTTCTTTTGATTTTAACGTTGATCGGATGTTAGAACTCGTTATTAGAAACGTTTAATAACTTGTTCTACTCTTGTCGACGAGTGATTTTCGGTTTTAAATTTGTCTTTGACTTGGAAGGTTAGCGTTCTTGTGTGCACAACAAGAGCAATTTCGTTCCATGAATGAGACTTATACTTTTGAAAACTCTTCATTAATGTTTTCGAAAGTATTTTGATTTTTGATTTATACAAATGATTTGCCTTTGACCTTATCTTGGATTTGGAATGTGATGTTCTTGAATGCGCAACGAGAGCACTTCCGTTCCTTTGATGAGAATCAGTTCATCGGAAAATTTTATTTGAAACTTTTGAAAGAATTTTGATTCTTACGATAAATAACCTTTAAAATGTTTTGGTTACCGATTCCAATTCCAGTTTTATTTTTATAACCTTTCATTTATACTTTCAAGTTTCGAGGACGAAACTTTTTAAAAGATGAGGTGATTGTAACACCCCGTAAATTTGGACCGTTATTATAATTTAAAAGTAATATTTTAAATCAACTTTAATTTAATATTAATTTATTTGAAATAATAATAATTCGATAAAATATAATTTTATTTTATTTTGAAGTAATATAATTATTTTTGATAGTTTGGAAATGTTTAAAAGTAATTTAAACTATATTTGAACCTTTTCTTTAATAAAAGGTTATTTCGATGAAAAGTCGTAAACATGGAATTTTCTATTTCTTACGGTCGTTGGGTAAATGAGTTAGGATATAGGGCATATGGGTACTTAATTTTCTAGTAAACTCGTGTTTAAAAACTTTAGCGTTTTCGAAAATCGCGTTTGACGAATAATTTGATTTTCCGTCAAAACGAATCAAAACCGGTTTAATTTAACTCGAAACGGTTTTAATAACTATCGAAGTTTCTTAACGACGAAGAAACGTACGTATAATAAATAGCAGGCAGGCAGGCTGCTCCCTCATTTCTCACGCAACATTTCTTCTTCTCCCTTCCTTTTTCTTCTTTTTCGTCCTTTTCATTTTTTTTAAATTTTAAATTGATTCTGCCACTCCGTTTGTCATCCGTTATCAATGATTTTCGTTCCATAGTGCTGCTTTCATCGTTCCTGTCAATCCGTTGTAAGTAAAATTCATTTTCGTCATGTATTTTTACAAACCCATTTATATTTTCAGCTTTATTTATTATAAGACGGTTGTATGTACTAAAATAGACGAGTGCGGTAGAAGATTTGTTAGTCTGTTTTATAGTTGAGACGGTGTATAATTATATATAGGGATCCTTATGGATGTTAATTAGTCAGTTGTATAGTTGAGACGGTGTATCCTGATATGTGGAGATGATTGAGACGGTGTATCCGACCTCTAAGGATCATTTGGGATGCTAGCCTTAAGTGGTATATTTAAGACGGTGTATCTTGACATGTAGGGATCGTTTTGGGATGCTATTTGGGATCTTGTTTAGTTGTGGTATTGTGCGAAGAAATTAGAATTTACATTTTTGAGTCCGCTTTGCAGTACTTTGGGACATTTTTGGGATTGTTTTGACTCGGTTTAGGACTGGTTTAGGATTGATTGAACTCTATTTTGGTACCAGTTTTGTGCAGCCTTGATTTGTTTTGGGACGATCGAAATGGAGGCCGTGTGGGCTGTTTTGGCCTCGGTTTTGGGAGCCGTGACAGGCTGTTTTGGGCTCGATTTTGGGACGGATAAAATGGTGCTTTATGGGACTGTTTCTAGGGCGTAAAAGTTGTGACAATTTTCTTGGTATGCCTGTCAAAAGGGAGGGTCATAATGGTTTATGAACATAAGACAGTAGCTAATGAATATGTTTACATGTTTTGATTTGAATTAATTTCCGTCTCATATTTTATATAACGATAATTCGTTAATATCGTCCCTTCACATAATTATTTTAGGTGACTCATATGTGGTTGAAGATGAAGAGTAATTTTGGGTTTTAGAAGCTTTCTCAAGTTTATTGCTTGTCTCTTTGCTAGCTTAAGGTAACTATTCCGAGTTACTCGACGAATTAATGTCACATTAGTAGTTAATGTTGTGCTGGTTGTTTGTTAAGTGTTTAGGTGATTGATAATGTGTTACTTTCGTTTTTCACATGATAGAAATTAGAAATAGCATGAGAATTATATTGTGATAAATTTTATGATTTGGGCCAAAGTAGGCAAAGACTCGAAAGTGGGCAGATTGACCGAACGAGTTTGGTCAAACTAGGTTTAAACCGGTCAGCCTCGATTTGACCGATGACCCGTCGCGGGACTCGGGTCGAGGGTTTGTCTTTGAGGTAAGATTGGTTGTTATTGGAGGTTTTATGTTATGCCTTGATATTTGTAATTATCATTTCACATGTTGGTTGTTGGATGCTTTGGATGCCTTATGCTTGAGTCTTGTTTGCCTTTAGCCATTGTAGTTTATTCTCATGGACTATGATATTGATGGTTAGCTATAATTTGGTTATTGATGACATTGAGGATATGGTTGGATTGTCTGCTGAATAGACATTTATATAGCCTTTCACATGATAGAATGTTAGCATTTATGTTGGTAAGTTGGACTCTTTGCCCCTCTTATGGTTAATTGGGTATCCTACTTGTCTTGTGTGGTGTGGGCTAAAGTATTCAAGCTGGGACTAGCTGGGACTAGGTCCTAGGTGAGTATTTCGGCCTTCATCATAGATAGGTCATTATAGTCTTTGACGAGTGTATGTTCACTGCTTAATAGCCTCTGTGTTCCTGACTTGGTGGGTTTATATCCAAGTTGGGGCATGACCTCGTTACTTATTTTGAGAGTAAGTGGTCAACTTAAGTACTAGCCAACCCTTTGGTGGACTCCTTAGGGTACTCACATTGTTTTAAAAAAATTGTGGGTCTTGGGTGCGGTGGTGTGTATCCGCATGTCTAGGTCTGCGCAGATTTTAGGCTAGGGTTGTGTTGTGTCTTGGCCATGTTTTGATAGAACCTCTGAGCCAAGATACCGGTTCGATTACCTTCCCTACCTCATGGTATAGACTCGAGTTACAGAGTGACTATTGACGGGACTAAGAACTTATGCCTGTCTTTGATATATTGCCCTTTCTTGTTTGATGATTCTATGAATCATAGAAGGTGAGATGCAAGCCGGCTATGGTTGATAGAGTTTGGATTCCTGGATGTTATGTGATTCACATGACAGTGTAGTATGAGTCGGTCTAGTATTCACATGCTAGGACATTGTGTGGTTATATTGTTGTTCACATGATAAGCACGATTGTCTAGCATCTATATGCTAACGCATTGTGTGATTCGTATTCATATTCTTATGTTTACATGTTATATTAATTATGATATTTCGTGGCTGGGAGGACTCAGAGTTACTCCCCACTGACTGTGGCTTTCGTATTTGTATAAAATGCGAATGACAGGTAGGTGATGCATATATGGGGTACATGGACGAGCTAGCGAGCAAAGTAACCTTGGGACCTAGATTGGCTTATTTTATTGTGACCCTTAAACACTTTTTATGTCACATACATTTTAGGGACATATGTCTCCCTCTTTACATTTGGTTGTATAAGTTGCTATTCGCGACTTTAGCGATGGTTATGTTGTGAAACTTCTAGTTAGACCTTGTATGTTTGACACCTTCCAATTTGGATATCTTTATAACAGGTTCAGGTTTTAAAAACTACAGGTTTTTACCCAAATGAACCTATTACAAACATATCCATGCAGTTTTATTCTAGAATTACGTGTTTATTTTTCCGCAATAAATGAGGGTGTCACATTTATATTAGTGGAAAATTTAAATGCCAGACAAATTTTATTATAGAAACTACCTCCAACTACAATGTAAAGATTCAATCATATTGTAATGAGAGTGAACTTGCGATACCATATCACACTCTTTTTTGTGCAGATAAAAAGTCATCACTTTATTGTTCTCCATTTTAACAAAGTAATAATACTTTGATTTTATAATCTGTAGGTTTTGATACCTTTTAAACATTCATTGAACATATTCAAAGAATTTCTCTTCTTAACTCATTAAGTGGATACCAAGTATCTACCTAGTTCGTCGGTAAAAAAGAAGAAGTAATAATGACCTTCTCAGATTGAAAATATATTCGACCATACACATTGAAGTGTAATTTGGTGAATAACTTATTCTATTCGCTATACTTTTCAAGAAAAGTCACGAAAACTTCTTGCTTTGAGTACAAGATTTGCACATTTCATGAGATTCACAATCAAATGGTGTAGAATACTAGTCAAAACTAGTTTTAATGCGACTTTCAAATGAGAAATAATTTGGGATCACCAACTCGAGTCTTACAATATATATATATATATATATATAAATATATATATATATATATATATATATATATATATATATATATATATATATATATATATATGACATTTATTTTTAGTTTGAATATAATAACCTTGATTTGTATGGTCTCACCATAAACTTAATCGTGGTATGTTAGGGCACAACGCTTGTTTTAATTGCATAATTGGGAAACCCTTTGCGTTTTATACGAAAACTTGAATTATATTCTTATTTAGAGTTGGTGTACATCATAACAATTATTGAGGTACATTTCTAAATACAAAACTAAAATGAGTACGCTGCAACATTCATATGTTCATGGATGAAATGACAACTACCCTAGTTCCATTCATGCAAATTTCTGAACTTATTTTTGCTAGTCGTCATACGATTATTCAATGATAGGATTCTAAGGATTTACAAAACCCTCGGATTGTGTTATGAACACATCCTCCTCTAAATACCCATTTAGAAAGGTGGTTTTGACATCCTTTTGCCATATTTCATAATCATGATATATGGCAATTTCTAACATGATTCACAAATTTGTATCAAATACTCATGATGTGATAATTGGCAAGAATGCAATGTAAATGTCATAGATATTCAAGAAGGAATATGTTGGAGTCACACGACCAACTTCCTAGATCTTTACTTATTTGGGGTTTGTCTCTATTTTAGTGTCTAACACCTTCTCTTTCTTACCTAGTTCTATCCTTAACGATTAAGATAGGTACTTACTTCTTATTGCTCCCACTGACTTCAAGAATTTCTACTTGATGAAGACTTATCTTCATATAAATTCCTAGTTAATCCTTCACAAGGGTTAACTCTATTGTGGTATTTGGTTAATCAAAATTTCCAACAAATCAATTTACCAATTTAACATTGTCATGTTCTTAACAACTTAAGTGCTTGATGACAAGTGTTTTAGGTTGAGCAATAAGACTTTTGAACCATGGATGCATAGAAGAATTATCAAAACATATTTTGACTAATCATTACCTCTAGTCATATTTCTTCACAAGAAATCATACATAGGTATGTTTGGAATTTAAGATGCTAATCTTATATGACATAGGACAATTCCTATGAAGTTCTATGGAATAGAACGATTCCTATGAAGTTCTATGGAATAGAACGATTCCTATGGAACTAGTCCATGCCTTATTTAATCGGTTTATTTGAAGATTTAGAAAGAGATTCTATTTGTCGTTAGTAATAGTGGTTTAGCGGAGACTCGTGTTACAATCGAATTGATATCGTATATTAATACGGGAAATAATAAAGAACAACATAAAAACAACAAAATAGTGGGAAAAGAAACATTCATCGTTAATATATGAAAACATTTTAGCATGTTTTAGCATTTATAAAATGACCTCCATACAATTATATAAATGATTCCGAGATCCATCTTTACACAAACATGGGCACGGGAAACCGATATATCCCATACTTGCATAAATTTGGTGAATTAACTCTTTAATTGATTCTACCTTAGAACTCTCGGTCGATGAATTTCATAAATTCCATCTCTAGCCCCGGAACATAAGACTAATCTTTATATCCCGTTGAGTCCAACCAAATTTCGCGTGTAATAACGTTTTATTACCCTACTTACCCAATGAAAAATGAAAGTACCCCGGGAAACCGAATCTACCCCAAATGTCAAAGGGATTCATGGGTCCTACTACTTGGTAAGGCTAATCTCAATTTTAAATATGTAAGAGGTCTTGTCGATTTATTATCTATCACTTTTATGTGAACTATATTAGTGAACTAACGATAATTATAATCGACACGGTCGAAAAAACGATATAAATATATATAAAAATGCATGTGATATTAATGGCGATTTGGCAATGCATGCAACATATAAAGAAGAATGCAAAGCAATAAATAAATTTCCTAGTATGGCCTTTCCTAAAATAGAAAATCTAATAATCTATTACAAATTCGGAAACCAACTCCTTTGGTCCCTAGAATCTTCATATGGCACGCCTTCCAAGAAAACTCCGTCTTGTCGAAACACCTTCCGAATGGCACCATCTTGAAGGAACTCCGGAATAACAAATACAATAAAATACATAAATATTCCTATTATACATTTTTAAAAATCAATCTAGCAAAAATAAAAGTGATACGAGATCACATTAAAATACAACCGAATCAATATCCCCTTACATTACGGGAAATATCGATTAAACTAAGGCCATACTAAGATAAAATTACATAATTCAAAATTATATAAATAAAATATGATATTCATCAATAAAAATTGCAGCATAAATATATGTGTCTAACATGCCAAATTAATGTGCCAAATTGCCCTACTTTCATCTTATATCCTATATAATCCGGTTTTATGGAAATGCGTGATAATAACTTATTAAAATCACAAATCAATACTTAAATCAAATTTAAGCCCAAGTTAATTATCCTAACCTACTTAGGACTCAAAAATTAATCTTCACTAAACATTTGACAATAATTCAACTTGGTTTTGTATTATTGCTTATCAAACTTCTCTTAAACATAACAATTATGAAATAATTCCCAATAAATCATAAAAATTTGAAAAAATTCGAAATCACAATTTTGTAAATTCTGGAATATTACCAAGATTCCAAAAACTCATTAAAAGTTGCCCACAAAATATTTATAATTCACTTCATTAATAAATCGTATAAATCATAACTTTTACCATTTAATTCCAAATTAAACATAAAAATTATGGAAAAATCAAAATCAAAATTTTGAACATTCTTGAAAAATTTCCAGAACCCGGAAATGGTAAAATTTCAACCAAAAATTTCGAATTAATTTTTATGATTAATAAAGTTGCCCTTTTATCGATTTTATCATATAAAAATCAATAAACATACCAAATCAATCAAAATTAATCATGCAACTTTAGATCTGATGTCCATATAATATACACAACATTAGGGAAAAATTTCATGTCATAAAATTCATTTTAGCTATTTTTGCTAAAAATAGTCACTATTTATATCATTTTAACCATTAAAATTATAAATCATGCATAATAAATCACATTTATCTCAAATTTTACATACAATCTGTAAAATATGCATGTGACAACATATTAAAATTTCGTGGCCTGTTATGAAGTTTAACTATTTTTAGTCATTCAACCTCCATTTATAGCATTTTTAACACATAAAAATCATAAATCATGCAATATTAATCACATTAATACGAAATTTTACATACAATAAGTAAAATATGCATGTGAGGTAATACTAAAATTTCATGGTCAGAATCGAAATGTAACTATTTTTAGTTAAAAAATGCCATTTTATTCATTGAAATGCAATTATTTCACTAAAAATCATTAAAATAAGCAATAATCATCCATAAATCATCAAAATGACCTAACTATATTTTAGGACCAGAATATATTATATGCAAAAAATTTCGTGGCTTTATCCTTATTAATCACAAATTTTTAGTTTTAATTAAGTTACATTTAACTCGGAAAAACCAAACCGATTATGCATGCAACACCAAAGCTCTTGATGCCAATTGAAAGTTTCATAAACCCCTTATTAAACTTATTTAATAGATTTTATAAATTACTCATTAATTTATCTCTTGGACCTAGTGCAGGCATAACAAATTTGACAAGATTAGGAAAAAACGGTTTTCTTACATTGAGGAGACGGATTCATGGGCACTAGATTTGGACTCCTTCCAAATCTAGATCTTAAGCTAGATAAGATATTAGGATGATTTTCCAAAAACCTTCAAGCATCCATAGTAGAATGCCTCCTCTTAGTTGCACCAAGACTAACCCAAAATCTCTACTAATATTAATTAGATATTAAGTAGAAATATTCTCTAGTTTTTACTCTAATATTACATACATTACTACACTAGTAATATGTAAGTACTACTACTCTTAATAATATTAGGAGTGATATTATATTGTGAGAAAGATAAGAGATCTTGTATGTGTACAAGTAAGTCACAAAAATGAGAACAAAAAGTGCTCTTAAAGAGCCCTCAAAACCGGCAATCACATGCCCAAGCAAGGAATCTTTTGTTATTGTTTTTACTTACTTGTAAGTATAGGTAAAGTGATGTAATATCATGAAATGATTATCTTTTATGTAAGATAATCATCATCACATGCATTGAGTGTGGTAGTAGTAAAGAATAATCCTTATTATTCCTACACAAAATCGGCTACCCTAGGCTTAATGGAGTCCATTTTGATTTTTGACATTTGTCCCACAAATGCTTATAAATCATGTGGTCAATTATCTTATATAATTAATTATTAATATGATTTTTTAGCAATTAAATATCACTATTAATCAAATAATATACACTCAACACTTAAGTAGTATACTACCATTATATCATTATACAATGGATCCCATAATTAATAGTTAGTTAAATTTATAACTCCTTGTGAATATAAATAACTAATTACCTCTACCTCAAAATATTCAAAAAACCCCAACTTATTTTAGTAAATTAGCATTTAATTCACTAAATCAAATCATATTTAATCATATTACAATAAGATATAAAATCCAACTCACATAAATAGGGGATTAATTAATCTGTATCAAATACAATTAATTAATTATCTATTTGGGTTTCATCCTTTAGGTGTGACCTTAAGGGATCAACCGATCACCACCGTCAAACGACAGTAATGTCAAACTCTAGTTAGCCAATCATTACCGATTAATGTTGATCAGTTGACTATATATATTAAATCATCCCTTTACGTATTCTTATTATGAGATTTGATTATGTGATCGCACTATTGTTGAGGACACATACTCCAACAGTTCACCTCGTAATGCGTCATTTCTGCATTAAAACATAAAGTAGCGGCAGTATCGACAATTCACTATAAAAGGCATATAAATGATATAAAAGGCACGAAAACGGTATATAAAACATCATGAAAGGAGTTATAAAAGTGTATATAAAAGTGATACATCATCTACACTCTTCCACGATTCCAAAACATCCTTCCAATCCAAGTTTCGTTGAGAAACGAGTTCACAAATCAAGTTTGAAAAACATCCCTTTTTTCAAAGAAAAAACGTGATTGCAAAACAGTTTGTATTCGCCGACGACGGCCCCTCGAGACAAGATCTACTATCGATTACAACACAAGACTTTGTCAACAATACATGAATGTTGAGGGTGCATAATAATCCCTCTTTTCTCTCTTTTATTTTGTTTGTTTACATTTTTTATGTTATTTTTCGCTTGTATAAGATCGTCTTACACTAACTAAATGAAACATAGTGTAGTATGAGTATGAGTTAAAGTACCATTCCGACACCCGCGTTGACTCGAGTTTAAAAGGCTTAATTCGTTTGAAGTGATCGATATGCCTCGCTTGTTTACATATCCTCGTGTCATAAGAGGGCAATTGATAAAGATGAGTTTATTTCAATTCGTGAAACGGTCTTTTTAATCCTTTGTTTAGTCACGTTTTTTTCCTCGGCCATTTGCCCTTTTTTCGATTTCTTTTAACAACAATCATGACACGATTTTCGAGGTAAGACTTGCTAAATGACATGTTTAAATCAACGATTTATTTTAACTTGTTAAATCTCCAATTCATTAGACATTTTAGGACATAAAATGAACTAACTTGTAAATGAAATTTACAATTTATCTAATCTAAAGTGAATCCATCTTTCTGACACCCTATTTCTCTCTAGTACGGAATTGCGTGCATATCACCTTTCCGTCGACACTCGATGACAAACTCGACTAAAATGGACACTTTTGGACCGAGTGGTGCCTTGGGAATCATGCTGAAGTGACACGGTTTTTGCTCTTCTTTCTGTAATACACCGTATTTATAAGTCTTGGGGTACTCTATCGAGTAGCCCTTACTCTATCGAGTAAGGGCAAGTTGCGAAATAAAATAGTTTCTGACCTGTTGGGTACTCGATCGAGTAGCTGGGGCACTCGATCGAGTAAGGGGGTACTCGATCGAGTGCCTTGGGTACTCGATCGAGTGTCCGGTTTTACGGGGAGTTTTCTCGGGTTTTGTTAATTATGCGATTAGGGTATTTAAGTATCGTCGTCATTGTTTTAAATCACTTTTACAAAACCTAAAACCCTGTTTAAGAGAGAAAGCAACAAGTTCATCTTCCTAATCGCATTCTTAGCAATTCCCGGAGTTCAGACGGTCAGTTCTTGTCGTTATTCGTATCGTTGAGTTCCTTGCGTCGAGGGTAAGATCTACGTACCCTTTTTATTGTTTTTCCCTTGATTTGGTTAAACCCTAATTTAGTGATTGGGGGTTTTTATGTGTAGTATGTGATGTGTAGCCTCTATGTGTTATATGATAGGAGGAGGGTTCATAGAAGAGGCTTTTTGACTCAAAGAAGAGAGACCGTCGATTGTGTGCATACCAGGTAGGATTTCCTACTCAGTATTAGTCCCATAATGGGATATTGGTTGATGTGTTGTATTTGGTTGTTTGATATAATAATTGTATTGTGCTTGTGGTTGTGATTCTTTGTTGATGGTTCGCGAGGCGTGGCCTCTCTACCGAGTGGGGTCACTTGCGGGAGTGACTTCACGCCCTAGTTTCGCCCTTCGTTGAACCCGCCACGAAAGGGGATGTGCACATTAATGGACAGGGTTATCGCTCACTATGTGGAGTGGGGATTTGGTGGGTACGGCTGCGGTCCCCCATGGCGGTGGTGGGTCCGGTGGACGGTCGGTATTGAGATGATGGGAATTGGTTGGTGTGTGTGTGTGTGTGTGTGTGATTAAAGCATCTGTGTATCTTATTGTTGTTATACATATTGATTGTGTGATTAGTATCGACCCGGTGTTGTTTTGTAAACTGCGGTGATCCATTCGGGGATGGTGAGCAGATATTGAGCGGTATTGAGATGAGTCCGGGATAGTGGGATGCCACGACATGATGATAGGAGTCTTCCGCTATAGCCTTTAGTTTATTTACATTTCAGTTAGAACAGTCATTTTGAGATAATGTATCGTACTTTTGGTTTGGTTTTGAGGATTGTAACTATTCGCTAAATTATTTATAATAAACGTTGTTTCTTTATTGTTGTTTGATTATCATTGCCTCGGGTAACCGAGATGGTAATGTCTTCATACCTGAGTGGTCCTGGTAAGGCACTTGGAGTATGGGGGTGTTACAAATGGTATCAGAGCGACGATCCTGAAACCTGTAACCAATGAGCCTAATGAACATAGAGAGTCAATTAAAATGAACCCGGGGTAAAAGTTGTAGGAGCTAGTGCAAAGGCTTGGGAGACGTCCTAAAGTCGCAGGGGTCGCCCTACAACTTTGAACCGGTCACATGGGGGAAGTGTTTATCGAGTCGTATGTGTGTTTGGTTAACTTGTGTACGGATGTGGTGAAATGTGTTAATTGTTGGGTGTTGAAGTAGGAAGTTGAGCATGTGAAAGAAAATGGTGATATGTGGGAATTTGTTGATGAAATGATAACATGTTGGATGATTTACAATGTGGCATTTAATAATATGATGAAATGATTTCATAGATAGTAGAAAAGATGCGTAGCATGTTTATTATGATATAATGTGGTTCATAAAGTTTAGCATGTTAGCATATGACGTAACATGCGGGTAGCTCTTACGAATTAGTGTTACTCGATCGAGTGGGACTGACTCGATCGGGTGGGTTTTTGGCGATTTTGAGTCCAGAATCGAGTTTTGGGGCACTCGATCGAGTAGCCTAGATACTCGATCGAGTAGGTAAGAGATCAGAAGGTCTGTTTGGGGTCTGAAGTTTGGGTACTCGATCGAGTACGTGGGGCACTCGATCGAGTAGCCCGTTACTCGATCGAGTGTGTTTGGGAACTCGATCGAGTGGGTTCTGGGTGGCGTGTTTTCGTGTTTTGAGGTTTAGTACGTATGTTCATATCTACCCTTTCTTATATATGTATAGTTTCAAGATGCCGCCCAAGAGAACTGCTTTGTATGCGAGAGCTGAGCTTATGACCGTGGATGACATCGTTAAGATGTTAGAGCACCAGGATGCTCTCACTGAGACCCTAAAGAAAGTGAATGAGGACAAGAATAAGGATAAGGAGAAGGAGGTTGATCATTCAAAAATCAGCCTTTACATTGCGAGGTTTAACCCGAAAGAATACAAGGGGGTTGGGGAACCTAACCTTCTTGATAGTTGGCTGAGAGAGATGGAGAACATCTTAGACTTGGTTCATTGTCCTGATGAGATGAGAGTGGAACAGGCCGCGTTCTATCTGAGGGAGGCAGCAGGCAAGTGGTGGGATTCAGTGAAAGTGAGTGCTAAGGAGATATATACAAACCAAGGCTTACCCGCTATACCTTGGGAAGAGTTTCGTAAATTTTGTGAGGAAGAAGTTTGTACCGGAACATGTGAGGAGTAAGATGAGAGAAGAGTTTGATGGTTTTAAGATGACTGTTGAGATGTCTGTGGCTGAGTACTATACGCTGTTCAATGAGAAGTCGAGGTATGCTGAGGATATGGGTTTGAGTGAGGAGAATCTGGCATTGAGGTTTGAGAGGGGGTTGACCCCTAAGATTATGGATAAGTTACCCGTGGGAATCCTTACAGATGTTAAGGAAGCTTATGAGAGAGCTGGGAGAGCGGAGAGGTTGGTGGAGATGGCTCAGGAGAGGTTAGGTGGTGAGAAGAGGAAGTCTGAGAGTGAGGGTGGTGGCCAATCGAATCACAAGAAAGGCAACCACAATCAGTCTAAGGGATTTTCTTACGTATGCGGGTTCGATCTTTGGGGCTTCCTTTGGGCGTGGCCGTGGGAGTGTGAGTAATAGTTGGGGAGTTACTGCTATAGTTTGTGGTGGTGTAGGCCACAAGAGACACGAGTGCACAAGTGCACCGGGATCTTTCCGAGACTGCGAGCTTCGCGAGCAAAGCACCGGGCTGGATCATGGCCAAACCGGGGGAGTCAGAGTTACCAGAGTGGAGGCAACCGCAACGGCGGTAATTCTTATCAGAAAACACGAGCGAACAACAACAACAACAATCAAGGGTCGGGTGCTAAGCCGACCGCATCAGCTAGCACTGTCCAGGGAGGTGGGCAGAAGACCAGTGGCAAGTTATTCATGATGGAGAAGAAAGCAGCGGAGGAAGATGCGCACGTTATCACCGGTACATTCCTTGTTAATGGTATTCCTACCTTTGTTTTGTTTGATTCGGGGGCTTCTCAGTCGTTTGTGTCTTCGAGTCATGTAAAACAGTTGGGTTTGAGAGTATACGAGTCTGTTAGTGAGCAAGTTTTCATACCTTCGGGTGAGTCTGTATCGTGTGGGAGATTGTTCAGGGATGTGTCTTTGATAGTTGGGCAAGTTAATTTCCCTGTAGACTTTCTAGAGTTTCCTTTTAACGGTTTTGAGATGATAGTTGGGATGGATTGGTTAGGAAAGTATAAAGCTAAGATAGACTGTCATCAAAAGAAAGTGTCTTTAAGAGGTCCTAAGGGTGTTAGTGTGTCTTACCGTGGGTTTCTAGTCAAACCCAAAGTTAAGTTGATTGCAGCTGTCACCTTGAAGTCTTATACGAGGAAGGGATGTCCGCCGATCTTGTGCCATGTGAGAGATGATCGGATAGAGAGTCCAGATTGATGAGATACCAGTGGTGGGGGAGTTTGCAGATGTTTTTCCAGAGGAGATTCCGGGGTTGCCACCGAAGAGGGAGATAGATTTCACCGTTGAGTTGAAGCCAGGGACGGGGCCAATCTCTAAGGCACCGTACCGTATGGGTCCTAAGGAGATGGAGGAACTTAGGAAACAGTTGGATGATCTGATAGAGAAGGGATACATTAGACCAAGTGTATCGCCGTGGGGAGTACCAGTTCTTTTCGTGAAGAAGAAAGATGGGAGTTTGAGGTTATGCATAGATTACAGGGGAGTGAACCGTGTGACGATAAAGAACAAGTATCCTTTGCCAAGGATAGATGACCTGTTTGATCGGTTGAGTGGTGCAACAGTCTTTTCTAAGATTGATTTGAGGTCGGGGTACCATCAGGTGAAGATTAGAGAGGTGGACATACCAAAGACAGCTTTCACGTCGAGGTATGGCCATTATGAGTATGTGGTGATGCCGTTTGGGTTGTCTAATGCGCTGGCAGTGTTTATGGATTTGATGAATAGAATCTTCAGACAGTTCTTGGACCAGTTTGTCGTGGTGTTTATCGATGATATCTTAGTCTACTCTAAGACTAAGGAGGAGCATGAGGAGCATCTGAGGATCGTGTTGCAGACTTTGAGGGATCATGAGTTGTATGCTAAACTATCCAAGTGTGAGTTCTGGTTAGAGAAAGTTGCTTTTCTGGGGCATGTAATCTCTAAAGATGGGGGGTTGTGGATCCGGCGAAGATTGAGGCGGTGACAAAGTGGGAAGCACCGAAGAATGTTCTTTGAGGTTAGGAGTTTCTTGGGTTTAGCTGGATACTACGAGACGGTTCGTGAAAGATTTCTCCAAGATAGCTAGACCGATGACAGCGTTGATGAGGAAAGAGAACAGGTTTCGTTGGGATGAGAGTTGTGAGACGGCGTTCCAAACATTAAAGGAGCGTTTGACCACGGCTCTAGTCTTAGCATTACTGAAGGAGCGAGAACTTTGAGGTTTATACGGATGCCTCGAAGAATGGGTGGGATATGTGTTGATGCGAGAATGGCAAAGTGATTGCCTATGCTTCTAGGCAATTGAAGCCTTATGAGGAGAACTACCCTACTCATGATCTGGAGTTGGGTGCAGTGGTGTTTGCTCTCAAGATTTGGAGACATTACCTTTATGGAGCAATCTTTAAGGTATTTTTTCTGATCACAAGAGTCTCAAGTACATCTTCACGCAGAAGGAGTTGAACATGAGGCAGAGGAGGTGGATGGAGTTGATTGGCGATTATGACATGGAAATTATCTGCCATGAAGGGAAGGCCAATGTTGTTGCTGATGCTTTGAGTAGGAAGAGTGTACATTCCTTGTGTACAGCTCTATCTTTGATGAGGCTGAGGGATGAGGTAGCGAGTTTTGGGATACATATGATGCATAAAGGAGATGCCATGGGTGATATGACAGTACATCTGGAGTTTTATGATGATATTCGGGATAAGCAGGCTTTGGATCCTAAGATAGTGGAGTGGAGAGCTGGAGTAGAGAAAGGGACAGTGTCCCGATTTTCTATTCATACAGACGGTAGTTTGAGGTTTGATGGTAGGTGGTGTGTTCCTAATGACGAGGAGTTGAAAAAGACAATCATGACAGAGGCGCATTGCACACCGTATTCAGTTCATCCAGGTGGAGACAAGCTATACAAGGATTTGAAGAAAACGTTTTGGTGGCCTGGGATGAAGAAAGAGACAGCTGAGTTTGTGTCCCGTTGTTTGACATGCCAGAGAGTTAAAGGTGAACAGCGACAACCACAAGGTAAGATTCAGTCTTTAGAGGTGCCTGAGTGGAAGTGGGAATCCATTTCCATGGATTTTATTGTGGGTTTGCCAAAGAGTCAACAAGGTAACAACATGATTTGGGTGATAGTGGATCGTCTCACCAAGTCAGCTCACTTTGTTCCAATGAAAGATACATGGACTAAGGCACAATTGGCTATGGCCTATCGAAAGAACGTGCTTAAGTTACATGGAGTCCCTAAGGACATAGTGTCTGACAGAGATGCGAGGTTTATATCGAGGTTTTGGAAGGAGTTGCAGGAATCGTTGGGAACAACTTTGAAGATGAGTACAGTATTTCATCCTGCGACATACGGGCAGACTGAGAGAACAATCAAGACTCTTGAGGATATGTTGCGAGCTTGTGTGATGGATTTTGGTGGTAGCTGGGAGCAGAGGTTGGACTTGATAGAATTTTCTTACAATAACAGTTATCACACCAGTATAGGTATGGCACCGTTTGAGGCTTTGTATGGGAGGAGATGTAGGAGTCCAATCTGTTGGGACGATAGTCCGAGGTGGTTTAGGACCAGAGATGGTGCATGAGATGGTGGAACAGATTAAGATGATCAGGGAACGGATGAGAGCAGCCCAGGATCGACAAAAGAGTTATGCGGATCTACATCGCCGGGACATAGAGTTTCAAGTTGGGGACAAGGTTCTTTTGAAAGTGTCTCCTATGCGTGGGGTTATGAGATTTGGGAAGAAAGGCAAGCTAAGTCAGAAGTTTATAGGGCCTTATGAGATCTTAGAGCGAGTTGGGGAAGTTGCTTATCGTCTGGCTTTACCAGCTGCGTTAGAGAGAGTGCATAATGTGTTTCATGTATCGCAGCTGCGGAAGTATGTGAGTGACCCGTCACATGTGTTGGAGGCAGAGAGCTTAGAGCTAGATGAGTCCTTATCATATCTGGAGGTGCCTAAGCAGATTCTAGACCGAAAGGTTAGAAAGACTAGGAGTGGTGAGACAGTTTTGCTTAAGATCCTGTGGTCTAACCACGAGACCGAGGAAGCTACATGGGAGCCAGAGGAAGCTATGAAAGAGCATTACCATTTCCTTTTTGATCAGGTATGTATGGTTACGGGGACGTAACCTTGTTTCTTTTAGGGGGGTAGGAGATGATCGCGAGCAGTTTTTAAGAGTTTTATACCCCTTTTATATTTTGTGTCGGGATGTTTGTCGGGATGAGTTGGGGTTAGTATCATGTTTTATGTTGAATTTTGTTTGGCTTTTGAGTCGGGAATGTTGTGGGAGTACCTTTGGTTAGTAGTGGTTTGAACTTCGGGGACGAAGTTCCTTTTAAGGAGGGAAGACTGTAATACTCCGTATTTATAAGTCTTGGGGTACTCTATCGAGTAGCCCTTACTCTGTCGAGTAAGGGCAAGTTGCGAAATAAAATAGTTTCGACTGTTGGGTACTCGATCGAGTAGCTGGGGCACTCGATCGAGTAAGGGGGTACTCGATCGAGTGCCTTGGGTACTCGATCGAGTGTCCGGTTTTACGGGGAGTTTTCTCGGGTTTTGTTAATTATGCGATTAGGGTATTTAAGTATCGTCGTCATTGTTTTAAATCACTTTTACAAAACCTAAAACCCTGTTTAAGAGAGAAAGCAACAAGTTCATCTTCCTAATCGCATTCTTAGCAATTCCCGGAGTTCAGACGGTCAGTTCTTGTCGTTATTCGTATCGTTGAGTTCCTTGCGTCGAGGGTAAGATCTACGTACCCTTTTTATTGTTTTTCCCTTGATTTGGTTAAACCCTAATTTAGTGATTGGGGGTTTTTATGTGTAGTATGTGATGTGTAGCCTCTATGTGTTATATGATAGGAGGAGGGTTCATAGAAGAGGCTTTTTGACTCAAAGAAAGAGAGACCGTCTGATTGTGTGCATACCAGGTAGGATTTCCTACTCAGTATTAGTCCCATAATGGGATATTGGTTGATGTGTTGTATTTGGTTGTTTGATATAATAATTGTAATGTGCTTGTGGTTGTGATTGTTGTTGATGGTTCGCGAGGCGTGGCCTCGGCTGAGTGGGGTCACTTGCGGGAGTGACTTCACGCCCTAGTTTCGCCCTTCGTGGAACCCGCCACGAAAGGGGATGTGCACATTAATGGACAGGGTTATCGCTCACTATGTGGAGCGGGGATTTGGTGGGTACGGCTGCGGTCCCCCACTGGCAGGGCTGGTCCAGTGGACAGTCAGTATTGAGATGATGGGAATTGGTTGGTTGTGTGTGTGTGTGTGTGACAGTTAAAGCTGTCTGTGTAACTTATTATTGTTATACATATTGATTGTGTGATTAGTACTGACCCCGGTGTTGTTTTGTAAACCTGCGGTGATCCATTCGGGGATGGTGAGCAGATATTGAGCAGGTATTGAGATGAGTACTGGGATAGCTGGGATGCCACGACATGATGATAGGAGTCTTCCGCTGTAGCCTTTAGTTTATTTACATTTCAGTTAGAACAGTCATTTTGAGATAATGTATCGTACTTTTGGTTTGGTTTTGAGGATTGTAACTATTCGCTAAATTATTTATAATAAACGTTGTTTCTTTATTGTTGTTTGATTATCATTGCCTCGGGTAACCGAGATGGTAATGTCTTCATACCTGAGTGGTCCTGGTAAGGCATTTGGAGTATAGGGGTGTTACACTTTCTCTCGGTTTTTTTGGTCTTATAACTTCAATTTTTGACGATCCTATTTTCGTAAATAGAGGTTGTCACTAATCCTTAGCAATTTGAATTCTATTTAATTAATAGATCGCATTTAATTTGTTCTTTTATTTATTCAACTCGTTTTATCAAACTAATTTTGCTAACTTAGAATTGGTTAGTTTTAATCCGTTTATTCCTCGAGTTAAATGATTTCTTTTCTAAAACCTTGGTTTTGTTTAGTTAGACTAGATTTACCGTCTAATTCTAAAAGCCTAAGTGATGTACGCACAGTACGAGGAATGACCCAAGGCCATGTTTGGGCCTTGAGCCATCCCTCTTTTGTCACGGTTTTCAAAGTCATTTTGGACACGTTTTTCGAGGCCTAAGGCCGTGTACCACGTCAGGTGTCTTAGGTTGTTTTCTACTTGTTTTTATGCGCTAACCACTAACGTTTGCTCATCTATCTTATGCTAAGCGTAAGCCTTTCTATCCCTCTCTTTGTTTGCGTTCTCTATTTTCGAATGAACTCACATGCTAAATCACTAGACGAGTTATATGCATTAAAACGACTTAGAAACTCAATTCACATGTTAAGAATTAACACAACGGTTGCATTTCTCACATGTGCTCAAAACCAAAATAGCCATCCTTTTTCCATTAGTAGAGACCGTTATTGTAACGGGCAAGGTTGGGTGTTTTTCTAATGAAATTATTTAAACTTCCTAACACGTAATCTCACACGAATCCGAAATCTCTAAAATTTGTTTCTAAATTCCATTTAAAAATTTAGTGGCGACTCTTTCAAAATGTAAAAAAAATATTTTTTTTAAAAGAAACATTGCATGGATGAATTTCCCTTGTCCACAAGTTGTCTCGTACAATCGACTCACTCAGCTCAGAACTTAGCATAAGTTAAACCTCTTCCTAGTACCTCCAATTCCCAACTTAACGACTATATACAATTCCACACACCTTGTTGGGACATAGGTCTAAAGGCAAGAGCAAGAAATGCATTCCTTCGGGGCTCATACTCAAACTTGATGCTCGGATACCTCGGAGCTTCAATCACGGAAGGTGCAACCGATTCTTGGCGAGGTTGTCTTCCACGGTTGCTTCCGGAGTTTCTTGACGGCCTTGACATGCTACAAAACCGATTCACACAACAAGGTTCTGGATAGAAAAGATGAGAGTTTAAGACGACTGTGAGACGAGTTTTGGAAGTTTCTCAACATGCTTAGCTTGTTAACAACAATTTGAGTAAATTTTTTTACATAGTTTCCTTTAAATTTAATCAAACCAAAAGTTTATTCAAGACACAAATTTTCCGGAAAAATCGAAATTCTTGTGAAATTACACAACATTTCAACCCAATTTAAAGCAATATATAACACTTTTAGCAATTATCAAAATTTTTGACACAGTTAACCAACAATGAAGCACAAAAATCGAAACTTTGGTATGTATACTAATTTTACGAAAATTTTGTAGGGATTTTTGGGACAAAATTTCCAATTTTAGACACTACAATGCATTACTAACCAAAGTTGAAGTCTTGTGGCAAAATTAGAATAAGAATTAAACATAAAAATCCAAACATTGGTGTGTATACTACCCATTTCGAAAATTTTGGGGAATTTGTAAGACACATTCCCAAATTTTAAGACCATACATGACCTCACTAACAAGGTTCGGCGCATGACGGAGCAATTAAACAATGTTCTAGATGCAAAAATCAAAATTGGTCATGCATATTATGGGATTTTCGAAAATTTTGAGCAACATTTTAAGACAAAATTTTTCGGTTTAAGACAATAGATAGCATCATTCACAAAGATGGTAGTCTTATGGGGCAACTAAACCAAGTTTTAAGCATGAGAGACCAAAATTTGGGCATAAACACTAGATATTTCGAAAGTTGGAGCAAAATTTTAAGACAAAATTTCAAATGTAGAACAAGGTCTAGCATTACTAACAAGTATTAGACTCTTTTACAACAATTAAACTAATTATTAAACACAAAAATCCAATTTTTTGTCTCAAGAACCCTAATTTTCGGCATTTACCAACTTCGGCAAAATTTCAACATGAAAATTTCACATTTGACATCATTAACAGTGTAGAAAGTTGATTAGTACTATAAATTAAACAAAAACATGCAATTAAATGGCAAAACTTGAAGAAATAGAGTAGATATAAAGAAAATCAAATTGGGGAAAAATAAGAGAAAATCACTTACTTTGATTAATTAGCAAAGATTTAGAAGAAGAATTTGAGTGGAAAACTTGAATCCAAGTGACAAGGTACAACAATAAAGTTTTTGAATATTTTTAGGGAAATTTTGATGTTCGAAGTTATGAAGAAAGAAGAACAATGAAGGATTTAAGAACAATGAGATAACATTAATTTTGTGAAATTTCGCTACCCAGAAATGCACTCGGTCGAGTGCCCCATTTCCAAAAAAATTCAGATTCTGGAAAATGGTTTACTCAGTCGAGTGCTAAGGATCACTCGGTCGAATGTCTAGTACTCGGCCTATTGTTTGCTCGCACTCGATTGGGTGCTTCTCTATGGTTTACAATTTCCGACTAAGATCGAAAGGCACAGTCCCTGCAACAAAAGAGTAATGTTCAGAGACCCACCGGCTACCGATGACTGATCCTGAGTTGGTTATACCTCACTACACTCATCGCCTCCACGATATTACTTCTATACTCGTAACTACTTGTAATAACCTGTATTTTACAGTGCTACACTCGGCCGAGTACAACTGAGTACTCGACCGAGTGGATGCTCACTCGACCGAGTTGCCATTGGGACTTTTGACTAAACTCTGATTGTGAGTCACTCGGCCAAGTGGCTGCTGCACTTGACCGAGTGCCGCTGCTCAGTCTTTTTTCCCTGTTTGGGCTTTGTTATTGGGCTTTGGTATTTAAGCACTTTTTTCAGATTTTTCACTTACTTTCACTCATAAACTTTATCTCCCTTATCTCTCAAAATCCCTAAAAATCCTCTCAAACCTTATCCACTCAAGATCTTGCCTATACCTTGAGGATTTGATATTCCAATTCTTATCCTTTTCCATTTGTTTACATTTGTAAGTATACTTTCACTCTTTTCCCTTTATTCTTTAATTAGCAAACCCTAATTCTCTAGTAAGGTTATCTTATGGGATTTTAATTAGGGTTTTGACTAATTAAGTGGGGCTAATTAAGGAGTTAATTTGTATTGTTATTATTGTAGTATGTTGTGGCGATAGTTAGTTATTAATTGTGTAGGAGGAGACTTCATTGAGGAGCCCTTCTAGCTTGCTTGCCTAATTACTTGAATATTTGCAAGAGGTAGGGTCTCCTTACTTAGCTTTGACAAATATGGGTGTTTACTTTTGCATTAGTTATCATGAATTACATAATACTTGTGGTAGTTGCATGATAACATGAGCAAGTAAGTAATTAAGGTTTGGTTCTAATGCTGGGTGTTTATCAAATCTTATGATTTGGTAAGTGGATTTGATGTCATCATGTCACTTAGTTGCATTATAACATGAATTATGAAGTTGGTCAATTGATTAGTTGGTTTAATAGTAAACATGTGAATTCTTGTCATGAGATGGTTTATTATTGTGTGGCAAATCTTATTGGCATGTTGTGCATACTTGCTTCATTGTGGATGTTGGAGGTGGTGAATGGAGGATTTGAGTATCATGTTGGTGTATCCCGAGTACTTTGTTACAAACGGCGGTCCGGCTGTGGGTGACGGTTTTGGATGCCGTCACCGGGTTTGATATGGAGGAGACATGGAGTTTTGATAATTTGCATTGTTACATCATCATTTCTTATCTTATGCATTTAGCATGTCACCTTCATATAATTTTAGTAGTCATTTGTATTATTGGAGTTATTCAAAGCGTTTTCAAATATCTGTGGTGAACCATATGATGATTTCCGCTCATATGGGGAGCAATGGCTTGACAGGTTGCATGTGCATATATACCTTGGAGGCTTGGGAGCGCTCTTCGCCTTAGTTGTCGCCATTTCTTGTTGTCTAGCTTTTTGACATTGTTAGACTCCATTTTATTCGATTGGGTTGTATAACTTGGGATCACACATTAGATAAAAATAGATTGTAGAGATTAGAAAAAAGTTTGTCCAATCTATGCAATTAAGGTGTTATTTGACTCGTTTATTCTTAGGACAAATATCTATCTATATTATTAAAAGAAGCTTTTTTCGAGCGATTACAGAGAGTCCAAGTTTTACAAATGACTTTAATAATATAATATACATTGTGGTGGTGGATTTTAAGTTGGTATACATTTCTCAACAGTGTTTAACGAAAAATATTAAAAATATGTGCATGAGTCCTAATTAATATCGTTTACCGAGATGATTAAGCTTCTTTTATTAGCTATAAATATCAATTGATTATCATCGCCATCAAACTCAATAAATATTTCAGCTGTAACTTTTGCATATTTATTAATGATTTATTTTATTATATGGCCTTATTTATTTCTTAGTGTATCCTTTTATTCAGATAAATTATTGTATTAATGCATACGGAGTACTACATCCGTGTTTTATGTATTCGTTTCTAATCTCATAATTTGTTCTTTGACTATAGGATTGTATGATGTACAACAAGTCGGATTTATTGATGATGCTCGATCATGACAATTACATGAGTCAACAAGTAAGCTTTCCTTTGCCTACCACCAAAAAACCAATCTATCTTGATTCTTACTTCTCTTATTTTTTCATGTTTATTTCATTTGCTCATTATCACCATGCGTAGGTTTTAGTTTTCGTTTTTTATTTTCATGTTTATTTCATGCATGATTTATGATTATCATGTACTTTAGTAAGATAATTTTACTCCATATAAAATATAATATTAGTATCTTGTGCACGTCATAACTATCCTCATACGTCATAACAAAGATGAGTGACGAAATCTATTGTTCACAAAATTTGTGTCTCAAGGCTTAGATTTCTTCAAAAGTCATTGCAGTTATGTACTCGGTAAAATTCATTGTCATTCATTTTCTTACTCACTATGTTAATATGTCGATCGGGTTGTTGTGACACCCCCATATACTCAGGAGCCTTAACAAGACCTTCTCTAGCATATAAGGGCGTCACCATCTTGATTGCCTGAGGACAGTAATAATCAAATGTCGATAAAAGAACAATTAAGTTACATTATAGTGATTAACAAAACTAAAGGTACATGTATACAAAGGTACAACTCAAACTACTGTCAGCTATGTGGACTACTTCTGTTGTAACTCGTGAAAGACTCATCCCGCCAAGCACCCAGCTAACATCCAGATCACAACTCGCTAAGACCGATTTGCTCACCATAAGGGATCAAGGCGGACACAACGAAAACAAACAACAAGACAAAACCACACAAGGTCGATGAATCGAAGAAACACGCCAACAACTACGGACACAACACAGGCACAAAGAACATACACACATCACATCTCCTCTAACCAATCACCGTCACCGATCGTCCTTTGGACCGCCCGCCGAGTGGGGGACCGCAGCCGTACCCACCAAATCCCCGCTCATCATACCGAGCGATAAACCCATGTCCATTAATGTGCACATCCCCTCCCGTGGCGGGTTCCACGGAGGGCGAACAACGGGCGTGAAGCCAATCCCGCAAGTGACTCCACTCAGCCAAGGACGCACCTCGAGAACCATAGACAAACAATCACAATCAACTGCACCACAACAACGATAAATGAAACAACGCAACAATAACCAGTTATCACAATCGATCAACCACACCGACACTACAACAACCAAACCACCTCACAAGACACTCTAGACAACCAACAGTACTGAGTAGGCGAACCTACCTGAGATAGAAATCACCACAGACGATCTAGCAGCTAATCAGAAAGTCTCCTCTATGAATCCTCCTCCTATAACATGCATACATACAAATATACAATTACCACCACAACCATACAAATCACCCAAAACCCCCAACAATACCCAATTAGGGTTTTAAAGAAACTCAATGAAACACAACATAAATTATACAAGAATCTTACCCTTAACGTGACGAACTCAACGGTGTAAAGAACAAGACAATCCGACGATCCTAGCCCTTGGGATTTTCTAATAACGCGATGAATGAAAGCTACGTAACTTCTTCTTCTCTTTAAAAGGGTTTTAGAAAACTTAAAACTGATTATGAAGGGTGACCGAACCCTTAAATACTAATCACGCGTTATTAACAAAACCCGGTTAAAATAACCCGTAAGACCAACTTACTCGATCGAGTAAGTAACGTACTCGATCGAGTAAGTAAGTTACTCGATCGAGTGCCCCTTACTCGATCGAGTGCCACACATACTCGATCGAGTACCCATCAGACAGACTATTGTTTCGTAAAAAAACATACTTACTCGACAGAGTAAGCCCCACTCGATAGAGTATCCAAAGACATAGAAAACCGTAGTATTACTCTCTTCCCTCCTTAAAAAGAACTTCGTCCCCGAAGTTCAACCCATACCCAAAACAAACATAGTAACTCGATTAAGACACAACAACGCAACTAAGGACTCAAAACAAAACCCCAACCTATCAAACATGAACTCTTAACACCAACTCCACCAACTAAGCCTACCTCCACAACATGGCTCGCGATATCGTATCAACTACATTATAGTCTCTCTCGACACTAACTCCATACACTACCAACTACCATCCACAGATGCCGCTAGCTCCGTTTCACTAACATATTATCCACTAAAAACTCCAATAACAAGACACTCATAAACATCAAACGGATGTTACATTCTACCGCCCTTAAAAGGAACTTCGTCCTCGAAGTTTACTCACACTCATAACATCATCATCCAACTGTCAACACTATCGAAATATTCTCCCATTCCTAAACATCGAACTACTACAAGCACGGCCATGACCTTTTAACAATATCAACCATAATATATACAAATCCATTCTTTATGCTACACCAACACTCTACTTTCAATTATACTACAACATGTACAACCATCAAACACTCTTTGCCGCATCCTACTCCTCTTAAGATAAATGTTACGTCCTCGTAACTCACTAATACTAGATCCTTAGCTATATCTTCTCATTATCTTCATCACCACCACATGTCAAAGATAACCGCCTATACCCTCACACCTGTAACCATTCCTATTTCCAAGGCTCTCTTAATTAAACAGATCTCATACCTGAACTCATTCTGCACTCCATCTAACCAATACCATAAAATCCTTATCATAACCAACACTCCAACTCTTCCACATTACCGCAACACGACATACCTCTCTATATAGAATATATAAAACTACTATCGCCAAAAGCATAACTCACGATCCGCACTTATTACGTACACTCACACTAGATCCTCAAGTTCTTTTCTTTCATTACCGCAAAATTCATACATAACTTAATATGACACTAATTTCCAACACCCTATACTCACCGTCCCAATAAAAGATTATGAACCACTTGCAGCTTTCATATCAGTACAACACATGTTCCATAACTCACTTGCCATTACTATGTCTATCAATGCCTCATCTTAAAACAAGATCAAAATTACTGTAACAACCTCTCATAACTGTGTTCCATCAACAGAATATCGCTATACCATGCCGGCAATAGAAGCATACAAAACTCCCTTCCATATGATACACTACCCTCACTCCCAAGTTGAAACTTGTAAGAAACATCAATAAACAAAACAACCGTCTATCTGTCCAAACTGAAACTCACAGGAAACAGCAGCAAACAAAACAACAACTATGTATAACTGGTATGTACTTTCGAAACTCGAATCATAATCATGCCGCCTACTCCACCACAACCGGTGACGGCATTGCAACACCACCACCAACAGCCGCACCGCAGCGCGAAACTACTCGCATCACAATATGACGTACCGTGCCCGGATCACCACCCGAGGCACCACTACCACATCGATAGACATCCCAACTTACACAATCTCATAACACTGACTCGGTATAACTTCCCGGACAAGAAAACTTTCTCAAAACCACTTTACTAGATCACAGCGCAACGCCACATATTATATGGAATAAACAGATAAGAACCTCATGAATATCATCCCCCTACCATATCACAGAATAAACATATATCATGAATACACATACAAGTATAACTTGCCATGTTAGATCACCGAATATATCACTTTTTTTTTTTTTTAAATATCATTCCATTAAGTTACCGTACCCAACATGCATTACAGAACATTCAAATAACAACTTTATAACTATTACACCATACCACTTATCGTGAGGTCAGAACCTCACACAACATTTATACACATCATAGACCCGTAATCACATCCAACTAGTCAATCCTGATCACGAAAGTTACCACCTAATAAAGGTTACCTCTCGCCCGAGCTTAACTCGTATGCCCCTCATAACACCTTCTCCCATTCGCATAACCATCACCCCATGCCAAATATAACCATACTGCTAATACTCAACTACTAGCAACCGCCTCCTAAGACCACGTCTTATACTTTCTCACAACCGTACATATCAATCTGGTCTCTAAAAAATCAACCTCTTTAGAATGGCCATCTTTCCTATTTATCATCACCCTTAACCACTAGTGACAACACCTCAACACTACCATCGTTCGGACATCAAGCCTCTTACACTCATCTCTAAACATCACGGTTTCTTTCCTATCTTTGGTTAACATCCCAAAGAACGAACATCAAACCCATCAACAAAAATTACCTCAACATTATTTCCAATTCCATCCTTAATTGTATCGTCACCCAACTCACCACCAAGACCTCATATCGTCCAAATTCTTTACCCCGCTTTTACTTTCCTTAATTCCTCGAAACTCATGATTATCATGTCGTCCTGGGACTCCTATGTAACTGTTAACTCAAATCCTCATGATAGTATCATACATCTCGACGATTCCTTACTTTTATATCACATAACTCCGGTGAACATTTTCCTAGTTTTACTCCCCTCATTCTTTTCTTCTTTTTTTTTTACACTCGACAAAATCAATTAACCATTCAATTCTTTATTACTTCTACCTAACTCTTTAGTGCTCCGGCTACCTTCTCATTGCTCCAAAACTCACATCTCATTATTTCATATCAGTACCATCTTACTCTTCCTTACCATGGATTTTCTCTTATCATGCTATCACTCACACTTATCACCAATCAGTTCCCTCTGGAATCCCAAAACTCATTTCATACCGTTAATTACCCAAGGAAATCACACAATAGTTTCACCTCTTGATAATACAAATTTTCAAACTCACTCACTATCTGCAAATCCACGTCGCGACATGTCTCCATTAAGTTCACTATATACCACTCTTCTCCATCCCTCTACAACGAACTTTCATTACATATATTCTTAACAAACACAATTCCTAACCAAATACCTCCATAATTCCGTACGCATCTCAAGTTGCTACTATCCACATCCTTCCTTTCAATCTATTCATTCTCACGTTCCTTAGCCTTACATTATCCCTTGCCCATATTCACTTACTTTTTCATTACTCAACACACAATCATATCACTCATCTCATCTCACAAAACATGCCCTATGCCTCAATTAAGCCTTACCAATCTTCCTTTTTCTCTTTCCACTATCTATTACAACCACATATAACTCATGTCCTACTCACCGAACTCTTACTCACCACAGGTGCCACTCCTTACACCATAAGATTGAGTAACTTACGCATCAGGACCAATACATAGGTAAAACAATGCATAAAGAAGCCAAAGAACACCTTTGAATTAAACATAATATGCAACGAAGTCAAAAGATAAGCATATGACCCAAAACAGGGGTCACTAGATCGAGTACAGGCCACTCGATCAAGTAAGTGCCTTACTCGATCGAGTAGGTGAAGGTCATAGGCACGTAAAACAAATCACCAGGGCTACTCGATCGAGTAAGGGTTACTCGATCGAGTAACAAGAGGTGCACTCGATCGAGTGAGGGCCACTCGATCGAGTAACCTACGCATTTCTCAGCACTATCCAATTTTTGTAAAACGGTCATATGTCACTCGTTTCTTGGTCATGTTGGGCGTGTGACCTATCGTTAGAATCGTAAAAGAACAAGATATCACCTCCAATTGGAATCACATCAAAATATTTTATGCATATCAAGTTATAATAGTTTAAAGACAACCTCTCTATAATCGAACAACATAACTATTTGATCTTCTTTTTCAAACAACTTAAATATCAACAAGGTGAACAAAAACGACTCGATACTTGTAAAACCACTATTCCTGATCACATGTTACTACTTACCAAAAGCCAAACAATAACATCTATCATGCTCATATAACATTCAACTTATCAATCATGTACTACTCGCATGCTTTAACTTTATAACTTTTCATAACACAAATCATACCCATACATTACAAATCCTATTTCCATGTTACTAATACAACAATATTACAAATCCGCTTCGTCACCTAAACACATTCATAATCAAGAAATTCATATTCTCATGCAACTGCCACTTCATCTTTTCCAATCAATTCATCTAGTTCAATCACATTCTTCATCTAACAAGTGCATATCATACAACAGTAGACAATTATATGAACTTATTATATAACTTTACGCAAACAAAATTATGAAAAATCATATCACACCCCCTACTTACATGTTACTAGTATAACCACATTATAAATCATTCATCAAGCAACATCATTATTCATCACATATTATCATATATGAACTACTTCCTTTTTCCTCCACATCATTCATCATTCTCATATACCTTTCCAACAATTCCAAACAACATTGTAGACCGACTATCATGCAACATGCCTATTCACAACACTTTATCATTTACCACATTCCCCATTCCACCACAATCATTTTGCAACATTTATACAATACATCATTCAAGATACGCAATAGAACATTAGCAAACACATAGCGATCCCATGACACCCAATAGTGACCGGTTCAAAGTTGAAGGGCGAGTTCGCGACTTTAGGACGTCTCCCAAGTCTTTGCATTAGCTCCTAACAACTCCTACCCGGGTTCATTTTATTTTGACTCTCTAGATTCATTGGGTTCATTAGTTACAGATTCCAAAATCGTCGCTCTGATACCACTTTGTGACACCCCCATATACTCATGAGCCTTAACAAGACCTTGCCTAGCATATAAGGGCGTCACCATCTCGGTTGCCCGGGGACAGTAATAATCAAATGTCGATAAAAGAACAATTAAATTACATTATAGTGATTAACAAAACTAAAGGTACATGTATACAAAGGTACAACTCAAACTACTGTCAGCTATGTGGACTACTTCTGTTGTAACTCGTGAAAGACTCGTCCCGCCAAGCACCCATCTAACATCCAGATCACAACCTGCTAAGACATACTGCTCACCATAAGGGATCACGGCAGACACAACAGAAACAAACAACAAGACAAAACCACACTAGGTCAGTAACTGAAGAAACACGCCAACAACTACAGACACAACATAGGGACAACAGAACATACGCACATCACATCTCCTCCAACCAATCACCGTCACCGACTGTCCACTAGACCAGCCCTGCCAGTGGGGGACCGCAGCCGTACCCACCAAATCCTCGCTCATCATACCTAGCGATAAACCTATGTCCATTAATGTGCACATCCCTTCCCGTGGCGGGTTCCACGGAGGGCGAACAACGGGCGAGAAGCCACTCCCGCAAGTGACTCCACTCAGCCGAGGACGCCCCTCGAGAACCATAGACAAACAATCACAATCAACTGCACCACAACAACGATAAATGAAACAACGCAACAACAACCAGTTATCACAATCAATCAACCACACCGACACTACAACAACCAAACCACATCGCAAGACACTCTAGACAACCAACAGTACTGAGTAGGCGAACCTACCTGAGATAGCAATCATCACAGACGATCTAACAGCTAATCAGAAAGTCTCCTCTACGAATCCTCCTCCTATAACATGCATACATACAAATATACAATTACCACCACAACCATACAAATCACCCAAAACCCCCAACAATACCCAATTAGGGTTTTAAAGAAACTCAATGAAACACAACATAAATTATACAAGAATCTTACCCTTAACGTGACGAACTCAACGGTGTAAAGAACAAGACAATCCGATGATCCTAACCCTTGGGATTTGCTAATAACGCGATGAATGAAAGCTACGTAACTTCTTCTTCTCTTTAAAAGGTTTTTAGAAAACCTAAAACTGATTAATAAGGGTGACGGAACCCTTAAATACTAATCACGCGTTATTAACAAAACCCGGCTAAAATAACCCTTAAGACCAATGATGCGTGTCTAAAATATGATGTTTCACACTGTATTCTACACGCATTTCAGAGCTCAAATGTGCTATATATGCCCATATTTCTCTATTTTCCTCTACTTTCGTGCTTTTGTACTTTATTGCAGAAATGTGGAGAAATCAACGGGAAATCAAGCCAAATCCGTCCCCGAGTAAGCTGCATTGCAAATGACGTAAAGGAATCACTTAAGGAACGAGCTTGGTGCGCGATCCAAGGCCCAAAAGACAAGTCCACGAAGAATAAAGAAGTCAATTAGCAGCTCAAGCGGTCGATCGACGAAACCCATCAGTCGATCGACCAATGCTCGGGATCCAGAAGCTACTGTTGCTGAGATCCAGTCGATCGACTAGCCTGAGTAGTCGATCGACCAGATTTCGATTCCAGACGGGAATTAAAAGATTGAGAAACTCAAGGCCCGTGAAGTTTAGGTTTTAGAAATAAGTTGTTACGTTAATTCCTATATAACGTAACCTAAGAACATCGAAGGAGACACCAAGTCTTTCATTCAGAATTTTACATCAAGTTTTAGCCTTAAGTTTTCATTAAAGTTCTTTATCGAATAATTAGGGTTTGGAATTATTGTGAGCATCGAAATTCGGTTCTTATTAATCAATCTTACCCCTGCAATTCGGTACTCCTCCTGCTTAATTTCAGTTTTATTGTTTTACTTCCATTGTTAGTATAGAATTGATAGTTAGTGTCCCTAAAGCCAATTATCGCTTCATTATCGTTGTTATTTATTTTAAGTATGAATTCCGTAATTGTCATGAGTTTTATTGCTGTTTTTACCTTCACCATGAGTAGCTAATTTCGTAGTGCTAGGATGTAGGGGAGTTGTGGCATAGGCGGCAATAGGTTAGACACGGACTGAACCTGCATGTCAGTCGATCGACTGATATTGTTGGTCGATCGACTGACCTTGTAAGGTTATCCTTCGTTTTAATTGTTTTTAATCTTGTATTTAACAAATCGAATGCATGCGACCAGTTAGATACCTATTTTGTGACTGACCCATTAGACCGAAAGGTAGGGAAGGTTATTTGACCGTCAATTAATTCGACTAAACTGTGCTAAGATCGAAAGATAGGTATAGTTTAGACCATTAGTCACTTTTCAGGACGAAAGTCAGTATTAGTGACATTAGGGACCTATAGCGAGATCGAAAGATGCTATTTGTTAGGAGTGGACCGAGAGGACCTCTTATTTCCCGCCTTACCTGTGTTTAATTCAGACCGACTTAGTTTGCTGCCGCCGAAGCTATAATGACCCGACCATCCTAGTACCCTTCTTTTATCTGTTTAAATCATATTTTTAGTTTATTTTCCTTTTATTGTTGCTAGATGTCGACCAATTCAAATCAACCCCTATTATAGTTACCCCAGACTGAATATAAATCAACTAAAGTTTACAACTGCCTCCTTGTGGTTCGACCCTGTTACCACTAGCTTAGGTTAGTCTTAATAGGAGATTATAAATATTATTTTTGGTACCTACAATGACGGGTATCAAATTTTGGCGCCGTTGCCGGGGAGATAATAGTCCTAATTTTAGTTGTTTTTACTTTTTAGTCTTTCTTAGTTTAAGGAACATCCGTTCCTTAAACTGTTCTTATATTTTGTTGTAGTTTCCTCTTATGCGCAGGTCACAGGGTGGTCCATTACTGCCATTTGATCCAGAGATTGAGAGATCTTTGCACGTTAAGAGGAGATTGTTTCAAGAACAACAGCTGGAAGAGCCCAGTTCTCATTCTAGCTTTTACGAGAACGAGCTGTTCGAGGAGAATCCACCATCTTCACCCGTTTCTACATCTTCAGCCGAGACAGTTACTTCTCCGGAATTTTCAGTCATGGCCGAGGAAGCGAGTATAGCTAGTTTTTCTGAGCCGACAGCCGATAACTTGTATAAGGGGTTCGAATTACCGGGAGATGCCAGGAAATTCGAACCAAAGCCTGCCTACATCACTATGGTAGAGAGGAACCAGTTCGGGGGAGCTGCAAATGAAGATGCAGCTAAACATATGGAGACCTTCATTGACTACTGCTGTTCCATACCCCCACCAGCTGGCGTGACCCAGGACCAGATCAAGGAGACTATGTTTATCTTCTCCCTTCGTGATGCTTCAAGGGAGTGGTATAGAGATCTGGACCGAGCTGCTCAGGAGATCACTGATTGGAATACATTGGCATTGGCGTTCTACAAGAAGTACTTTTCTGCTTCGAGGACGATCGCTATTAGAGCCCAAATCACGGGCTTTAAACAAGGGCCAGATGAGAATTTCCACGAGGCATGGGTCCGATTCAAGAAGTTGGTGCGAACCATACCGCACCATGGGTTTGCGAAATGGAGTTTGTGCAATCATTTCTACAATGGGTTGTACGACGATCAGAGGGCCATTTTGGATGCTGCAGCCAATGGAAGATTCGCTGAAAATTTGGGAGCAACCAAAGGGTGGAAGATCATTGACGATCTAGCTACCCACAAGGCCGAGTATGGGAATTCGAGAGGAAACCAGGAGGAGAGTGCTGAATCTTCCTCTGTCGCCGCACTTGAGGCTCTTCTTTGCGAGATTTGACAAGTATGAGCTAGGAGGAGCTTCTAAAGGGGGAGTGTACCAAGTCAATGCCGTGATGGACGGTCCCTTCGTCTGTGAAAGGTGTGGAGTTGAGGGCCATGTCTCGAAGAACTGCCCTAGTCCCTTTGAATCTTGCACTGCCTTTCAACACTATAGGCGAGACAAACACCTACTACGAGCCACCGCATCCGAACTTGAGTTGGAGGAGCCAGAATGTCCAAAACCCAACTCAACCTCCGCCACAACAGCAGCCATATGTGCCTCCTCATCAAAAGCAACAACAGTATCAAAAGCCTCCTTATGTGCCGCAAAGAACAATCACGAACTCGAGTTCTCCGAGCTTAAGAATCTGTTGCTAAAGGAGTCCCAAGCAAGAGAGGCCGGGATGAAGTTATTAGAGAGCCAAATTGCTCAATTGGCTAGTAAAAATAACACTCGAGCTCCGGGACACTTGCCCACTCAACCCGAACAAAAGGAGACCCTAAATGCCATCACCTTGAGGAGCGGGTCTACCCTTGATGGTCCTGCCATGGTTGAGGATCTTTGTTGGAAAAGATAAGCCGAAGTAAGCCAAGAGAAAGCTTCAACGAACAATTCAAAGAAAAAGACGTCCGGAAATTGATCGATCGATCGAAGTACCTAGTCGATCGACTGAATTACGAGTTACAGGAGCTTCTGGAACTGTGCAACCCAGTCGATCGACTGAGGAGGGTGGTCGATCGACCAAAACCACTGCTGATGTTGAAGAATCTCGTCCTTTAATGCCAAATAACCTACGAGATCACTTGTTTCGGGGTACCACGATCCGAAGATTTTAGGGCGGACCCGAGTGTCTTTGATGGGTCGATCCCGCTCCAAGTTCGATCCAATGACGGTCAATGGGTCTCATTTGAGACGGTCTGAGGAGGGGTCTAGCTTCAACAAAGAGAAGGTGACGGACTTTCAGCCTAAGTCCAAGGATACCGGCACACGTGACTTAGAAGAGAGGGCTAAGGTGCTCCTTCTGACCCCATATCCGGAGAGACTCGTGCCAACCAAAGAACAGGTATCTTTCAATAAGTTTGAGAAAGTTATCCGTAGTCTGAATGTGCAAGTCCCCTTCCTTGAACTAGTTAACCAAGTACCCGCTTACACTAAATTTATGAAACAACTATTGTCCAAAAAGCGGTCACTTGAAAAAAGTGCACACTTTGTCGCACTCACCAAGGAGTCTTGTTCTTATCTGTCTCACATTGCGCCCCTTAAGTTAGAGGACCGGGAAGCTTTTCTGTCCCCTTGCAAAATAGGTACCTTCTCAATTGAGAAGGCATTGTGTGACTTAGGGGCCAGTATAAGTGTCATGCCCTTGAGTTTGGCTAGGAAACTCAAGTTGACCCGGTTTGCTATCACAGAAATGCAAGTTCAGATGGCTGACCGATCTGCGGTCGAGCCTATAGGAGTCCTAGAGGACATACCCGTCCAAATAGGGAAGTTTTTCTTCCCTGTTGACTTTGTTGTCCTTGATATGCCTGAGGATGACCATATTCCCATCATTTTGGGTAGGCCATTTCTGCACACTGCTGGTGCAGTCATCGATGTCGGTCTAGGCACCTTGACCTTCAAAGTTGGGAAACATTCTATCGTTTTTGCCCAACCTGCTAAAAAGAAGGACCCCATGTGGCCCGTTACTTGTAATACGGTCTCTGAAAAGAGATCGTACTTTGTGCTTCCTGAATCGACCGTTCCTTTTACTACTGCTGTGTTAACCCCTCCGCCCCAGATTGGGAGCAAGAAGGAGGAAGAATCTGTTGTTTTAGATAATGCAGGAGCTGGTTTGGGGAAGGAAGAGCCGTTGGATGCTCCAGCTGTGACGGAGCAGATTGTTTCAAGAGGAGGTCTTGGTTGCCTATGCTATGGGACTGATGAGGAAGTGGAAGATGAGCCAGCCAAGGTGAGATGGGCAGATCTGGATTCCGACGATTCCAAGGAAGCCCTTGATTGGGGAGATGACGAAGCTGATCAGTTGAGTTCTCCGACTGTCGAAGCTAAGAAGGGTGCTGGCGATAAGATGAGCACCATTGAGGCTACCTCTAGTAGCCAGAAGCCGACGAAGTGGGCCATACCGTGGTCCTTTTTGATCAACTATTAGTTGATCAAGCTCGTTATAAACTTCATTTTATTGCTTTCGAACTATTTTTTATTGCTTTTGTGTGCGCGAAAACTTCGCTTTTATTTCGTTTGCTTAGGATTTTTAAGTACTTTAGACTTCGTTCTGGGTTTTGCGCAATTTTGGGCGCGTACTATTGTGTATTTGCAGGTATTTAGAGCTTATTAGCTCAAATCATTGAGCAATTACGAAGAAATAAGACATGCTGAGTGTGTTTTTGATCGATCGACTGGCCATCATGGTCGATTGACTGAATTGCAGGTTTACAGAGCTACTGTTCATGGCACACCTGGTCGATCGACTGACCCTCGTGGTCGATCGACCCCTGCTGCTGCTATATGCGTTCACGACCTCTCCCCTGCTGTGTTTGGTCGATATGCGGACCTAAGGGAGTCTTCTACTCCACTTTATTATCCGTCGAATTATCTATTTCTTCTATTGCCTCAATTTTGCACAATTTTTACCGCTTCAAAGTTGCTTTCTTCAGGCTTATGCGTGGTTTAACTGTCTTTCAGGCATTCTTGTTGGTAGCACTGCTAGCTACTGAAACCTCCTAGCTCACGCTGGTTTGGGGAGGTTTCCTTTGCTGCGCTTAAAGCCTTGTGAGTTCCCAAGTCTTTACTTCATGTCATTATGTTTTATTTTATTTCTTTTCCCGCAAATTCCCATTTCTCTTTTCTTCATTATATGATCTTGCACAATGGGGACATTGTGTGATTTGGTTTGGGGAAGGGTTTTGCGTTGCATTCATTCTATTTTGCATTCACGTTTATTTTAGTTTGCATTGTTTTTTTTTTCATCCCATATATATATCACAAAAAAAAAATTGAAAAATTTCAAATATTTCCATAAAATTGCACGTTTATTTCAGCATATAGGTCGAGTCGGAACGGTAGTATTTTTATGATGATTTTGCATTTGCACCTGTTTCGCCTGAGCCTTGCTAACCTGACATGTTATTAGTAGAATCGTAAATGCATATCTACGAGTTTTCGTTACATTCTTGCTGTACCTGAGACTTGACTTAGAAAATTGGCAACCTACATCATATTTTCTGAGAATTAGAGCCTATAACTGGTGACATTCATGACCAGTTCATCTAGGAATGTGAGTAGTACTCCTTATGAAACATGTTTCCTTAATTTGCATAATTATGAATTTGATCTACTTAGTACCTGTATGCATTCGGTTTGTGGTTTGTCGACACATGTGGTAGAGGTTTCCTTTATTCATTTTGCCCATAAACTCCACACTGCCAAAAATATCTTTTTTTGTCCTATTTACTACATCCTACATTTAGCCTGCCTTTGTCAAGCTAGTAGTCCGTGTTCTTGGGATTGTTACTCATTTTTGGTAGCATATGCTCTGTCGAGATGATTGTTGGGAGAATGAGAAGGAGGAAAGAGGAAAAGATGAAAAATGAAAGAAAGAAAAAAAAGAGAAAAAACGATTCAGAAAAGAGAAAAAAGTTTCTGTACTGTTCAAAGCAGTCGATCGACTGCTCCTTTTAGTCGATCGACTGAGATTCGAGAAAAAGAAAAAGTCAATTCGCATAATTTAATCCTTATCTTTTGGCGATTTTTGCTCCCATGTTTCATTTATATCCTATGGGGAGTTTTATTGATTTGATAATTTGGAGATTGTGAGTTTTGTGCTTGCTATAGCACCGTTCATTTGTTTATGAGAAAGGAGTCGGATGTTGTCCTTTGGTTCCGTTTTGGTACTAGCTTGATCACCTGTACCTCCACTTTACCATAAAATGTCTTGCCTCTTCTTACCCATACCTCACATATCCCATATATATACCTCGGCATGTGTCAATGGTCATCTGTTTGGTTGGAATGCATATGTACGGTCATAGAGGTCATTTTCATATTTTATTGCTGGCATGTTTTCATAGGTCGTAGTTAGGTGAGAGTCACTACAGAATTAATTCTTTCTATCTTACATATATATCACCTGTGCTTAATTGAGTGATCTGAGCGACCCGCGAGAGTCCAGTTTGATAAGTCTCTACGATCAACTGTTCAGTTAGATTTTTGACGACTTTATAATTCGTTTGCATGATTCACATTACTAATTAATTGTTGGTTGTGCATTAAATCGGTTTAGGCTTAACAGTTTGCATTTCGCTCTGAGATTGAACTCGTTCCATTAGGTCATTAGATCGAGTCTAGTTCTTGCTTGGGGACAAGCAAGGCTTGGTTTGGGGAGATTTGATGCGTGTCTAAAATATGATGTTTCACACTGTATTCTACACGCATTTCAGAGCTCAAATGTGCTATATATGCCCATATTTCTCTATTTTCCTCTACTTTCGTGCTTTTGTACTTTATTGCAGAAATGTGGAGAAATCAACGGGAAATCAAGCCAAATCCGTCCCCGAGTAAGCTGCATTGCAAATGACGTAAAGGAATCACTTAAGGAACGAGCTTGGTGCGCGATCCAAGGCCCAAAAGACAAGTCCACGAAGAATAAAGAAGTCAATTAGCAGCTCAAGCGGTCGATCGACGAAACCCATCAGTCGATCGACCAATGCTCGGGATCCAGAAGCTACTGTTGCTGAGATCCAGTCGATCGACTAGCCTGAGTAGTCGATCGACCAGATTTCGATTCCAGACGGGAATTAAAAGATTGAGAAACTCAAGGCCCGTGAAGTTTAGGTTTTAGAAATAAGTTGTTACGTTGATTCCTATATAACGTAACCTAAGAACATCGAAGGAGACACCAAGTCTTTCATTCAGAATTTTACATCAAGTTTTAGCCTTAAGTTTTCATTAAAGTTCTTTATCGAATAATTAGGGTTTGGAATTATTGTGAGCATCGAAATTCGGTTCTTATTAATCAATCTTACCCCTGCAATTCGGTACTCTTCCTGCTTAATTTCAGTTTTATTGTTTTACTTCCATTGTTAGTATAGAATTGATAGTTAGTGTCCCTAAAGCCAATTATCGCTTCATTATCGTTGTTATTTATTTTAAGTATGAATTCCGTAATTGTCATGAGTTTTATTGCTGTTTTTACCTTCACCATGAGTAGCTAATTTCGTAGTGCTAGGATGTAGGGGAGTTGTGGCATAGGCGGCAATAGGTTAGACACGGATCGAATTTGAACGCATGTCGATCGATCGATCGATATTGTTGGTCGATCGCCCGACCTTGTAAGGTTATCCTTCGTTTTAATTGTTTTTAATCTTGTATTTAACAAATCGAATGCATGCGACCGATTCGATACCTATTTTGTGATCGACCCATTAGACCGAAAGGTAGGGAAGGTTATTTGACCGTCAATTAATTCGACTAAACTGTGCTAAGATCGAAAGATAGGTATAGTTTAGACCATTAGTCACTTTTCAGGACGAAAGTCAGTATTAGTGACATTAGGGACCTATAGCGAGATCGAAAGATGCTATTTGTTAGGAGTGGACCGAGAGGACCTCTTATTTCCCGCCTTACCTGTGTTTAATTCAGACCGACTTAGTTTGCTGCCGCCGAAGCTATAATGACCCGACCATCCTAGTACCCTTCTTTTATCTGTTTAAATCATATTTTTAGTTTATTTTCCTTTTATTGTTGCTAGCTGTCGACCAATTCAAATCAACCTGTATTATAGTTACCCCAGACTGAATATAAATCAACTAAAGTTTACAACTGCCTCCTTGTGGTTCGACCCTGTTACCACTAGCTTAGGTTAGTCTTAATAGGAGATTATAAATATTATTTTTGGTACCTACAACGACGGGTATCAACCAACTTACTCGATCGAGTACGTAACTTACTCGATCGAGTGCCACACATACTCGATCGAGTACCCATCAGATAGACTACTGTTTCGTATAAAATTATACTTACTCGACAGAGTAAGCCCTACTCGATAGAGTACCCAAAGACATAGAAAACCGTAGTATTCCAGTTGTAGTATTGGGTTTTTAGCAAATATAGCAGCCACCTTTATATCGATATCATCATTATAATAAAGGTCACAACTTAATAACTTTCATTTTAAGGAAAAGAACTTTTTTTTTTTTTTATTGTGGAGTATCCGAAAGGTAGCTTTACAAAGTTTATTTAAAGATACGATTATAGAAGGTAAACCTTTTATAATCTATCTTCCCAATTCAATTTCGAGATTTCATCAACATTAACATGCCAAATGCTCATATTACTTCGTATCTTGATAATAATATAACCAACATTACTTAATTTTTGTAATTTTTTTAATTTTGAATGTTTGGGTCTCATATTTATATTTCAGCCAATAGTATGGTGCGAAATCATCGTAAACGAATGCATGTTCAGTACTTTATCAATATGTAGTTTTATTTTATCCTCAAACCCTATGAAGATATGAACATAGGAGGAGCCAATACTCTTTTATTTTTAGTACAAATAGGTGGAGCCAATACTTGAGAGTATTACTCTCAAGTCTCTAATCAATATGAAACGTAAAAATAACAACTTTAGTCGGCTAAGGTTTCATTTTTTACGTTCTGAAACCTTTTGTTTTTAATAATATTACACTCACACCATTGTGAACAATTAGGTAACTTCTACATCGAAATAAAAAAAAAAAACTGTTTTAAAGCTGGTTAACAAAATTGGATTAAAAATTGTTAGTTAATTACCACCAAATTTGCTCATCCCTGATGAGTTGTATGCAAAGCCTATTATATATATTTATTATGAGTTAGCTTTTGGAAAACAATTGGACAAGCACACGTCATTTTAGGCCCGTGCACTCGCATATAAACAATTGATGAGGCTACTACGTATTTGGTTAAAGTGGATGCATAGGATACCCAAACATGTTGCTTATCATTTAAACGTTTGAGAAATCAATATGTAGAACTGAAATACAATTAAAACTTAATATGGAGCATTATGAATGCAAACTACGCTTTTTGTGTACTCGCGACAGTTGATCTCCCATAGACTCGGTCTATAAACACTGTACAAGACTGCTTTTGAAGAAACTTTGACCCGAGTCCCTTAGGGATTTATACCCATTCTCCTATAAGTTAAGCTCCTACGAGTTCAGTTCAGCTCCTATAAACTCAGTGCAGGAAAGTTAAGCTAAGTTTAGTTCAGTTTCTATATACGTTCAGATTAGCAAACTTAAGTGCAAAAGAGTATTATTACATCATACTCATATATACGATATTACAAATTGGTCCAGACATCGCCCGGGCATTAAATCTAGTATCCGTTATAAAGAAGATTTATTCGAATAAAAACAAAAAAACTAAAATTTTTATTTCACCCGCAAAGAAAACGAGTTTGAATCTTCTCCATTTTTCTAAAAGAAATAAAGAGTCCATTTCCTCTCAACAACCAATATTTAGTCACTTTTGTGTGCTCATATTTCTTCTAAGTTGACTTGTACTTGGTATTTCATTTTCATTGACCTATATTCCCCACTTCATGATTCCCATGGTTGGCAATTGACATTTTCTGAATAATGACTCATGTGAACAAAAATTCCAACAATAATGCATTAAAGAGTAAATGCCAAAATTAAACTTGACATCAAATGTGAATGGCTGTTACTGCTACAAATCTGCAACCATGCAAATTCTAAATTCTAAATCACCAATTTCCTCACGAGCTGAAGACGGGTCAAATATCACCACTTTAACGACAAAATGTGACCATTTTAAGGACAAAGTATTACAGCTTGCGACGAAATATTACCGTCTTCAGCCAGACTTATTGATTCAAAATATGTATAAACATAATTTACATAAATATATAAATAAATGTTGTTAAAAAGAAGATATTGTTGGGAAATATGTCCTCAACAATAGTGCGATCACATGATTTAAATATCATTATTAAATCTCATTTTAAAGAATACAATTGGGAAGTAATTTTTTATTCTTGTCAATGGTCAACATATATCGGTAATGATTGGTGACTAGAGTTTGACATTCATTGTCGTGTGGCGGTGGTGATCAGTTGACCCCCTAGGTCATACCTATAGGGCAACACTCTTAATTGATCATTTAATTAATCGTATAATGTTACGAGTTAATTAAATTACTTGAAAAATTGACGGGCGATTTTGGAAGTAAAATTTACGTATCAAATTGAAATGTGATTAAATGAGATACGGTCTGAGTAATCGAATTGTATCATTACTCGGATGAAATTATTGTTTAAAGAAACAATTGGATTTGAATGAATTATTATAAATGCGATTTATAAACGGTAAAATATTTTGGTACAAGTAATTATGAATTACTAAGTCGATTTTTGTACATGACGTATTTTTATTAATGCGTTTATTTTTAATATGATAAAAATACATAACAAATTTATGTCACATATGACATGTGACATATTGACATTTGACAAAAATAATATGGATCCCATATTATCATATGTGCCGAAAATGGGAGGTGGTTTAAACAAATATTGTGTTTGTTTAATTAGTGGTGAGCATAATGATGATTAACCTATTGCTAGCCATGCACACCTACATATTCTTGTGAAGGTAACCATGGGCATGCATTGGCTCTCCTTTCCCTCCACTCCCACCGGTTTTGGGGAAGACAAAATCCTAGTGATTTTTCCTTATTTTGCCTATTATTCACTTTTACAATATCATGTGAATTATTATTATTCATTCATCTAAAAATAAGAGTTTTTAGAAAGAGAAAATCCTCTATAATCCCTCTTCTCCTACCCGGTTTTAGGAGCATAAACCAAATAATTTTTGGTTCAATTTTTCACTAGATTAATATTATACTAGCTCAAATAATATTAATTAGATTAAGAGTTAGCTTTGGGTATTATTCCTAAGGAGAGATCTTACACTTGGATCTTGTTCTTCCATTAAAGGAAAGCTCAAGAACAAAAGAAAAGGAGATTTCTTTTGTTCCCATTTGAACCGAAATTTCAATGTAAGGATATGATTTCTTCTCTATTTTATTATATTGTTTGCATGCATAAAATCCGCATTTAATTTTATGACAAATTAATTTAAACATATATGAGTATGTTAGTATGTATATGAATCTACATTTCCTTCAATCGGTATCAGAGCAACGGTTGTTTGCATGCAAATCGGTTAAAAGTTTTTCCGAGTTATAAGAATAACAAATAAAACTTGTAAAATTTGTGTTATTATGAGATATCAAGAAATTAATCCATGCATGTTAATATTTCTGGTCCTAAAATGTTTTAGGATATTTTGGTTAATTTTACGGATTTTTATTGTTCATATTTTACAATAATGTCATTTAAATGTGATTTTATGAGTAAAAATGTCATTATTGGTCTAAAATTAGCTATACTTCGAATTTTCCATTTATTTTTGGATATGTTGTCACAAATATTATTTTGAGATAACCTGTAAATTTTCATAATTTTTGGACTTGTTATGCTCGAAAAATGAATTTTTCATTATTAAATTCGGATTTAGGTGAAAAATAGGTTAATATGAGTTAAATTTCGAATCTGGTCATAGAAAATTAATATGTTGTCACATGCAATTTTACAAGATGTGTGTAAAATAATTGGCTATAAAGAAGTCTTTTTGCATGATTTATGAATTTTTGAAGAAAAATAGCAGAAATAGTGACATTATTAGTGGAAAATTAATAAAACATAATCTATGACTTAGGAAATACGTCTAATGTTGCATTTTATTATCGTTTTCAGATCTAAAATTGAAAAGTTAATGAAAATAATTTTTCCATGTTTTTATGATTATTTTATTAAAAATCGATAAACCGCAACATTGTTTTTCCGGGAAAATTTCGAAATTTTTAACCTAAGATTTTGAACATTATGAGTGTCATGGTATTTTTCCAGAATGTTCATGAATTTAAATTTCAAATTTTGAATTTATTTGAAATTTGTGATTTATTTGAAGTTTAATAGCTTATTTTTGTAATTTTTGGTCCATTTATGAACAATTTTATAAAATATGGGTTAATTATGGTCAAATTATTAGTGAAAACTAAATTTTGAGTCCTAAGAGGTTAGGGTAATTAACTTATGCATAAATATGAGTTTATGTATTTTTGTGATTATAAAATGTTGAAATCACGCAAATCCGTAAAAACCGAGTAATATACGATATTGGTTAATTAAAGGCGATTTAGCATAAAATTGAGCATGTTCATACATATTATAATGCTGCATTTTCTTTATGATTGTCATAATTTTAGTTTATGTAATTTTGAATTATGTAATTTTACTTAGTATGGCCTTAGATTTTAATTGGTACTTCCCGAAATGTATGGGAATATCGATTCGGTTGTAATTTTTATTGTGATCTCGTATCACCGTTTTGTAATTTAATAGATTTATTTTATTTTAGTTACAAATGTATAATAGGAAATTATGTAATTTATTATGTAATTTTATTCATTCCGGAGTTCCCAAAGACGGATTTCTTCAAGAATGGCGATACATAAAGACGGTGTTACCTCGAGATGCGTGCCACAACCGAAGTTCAAGGGACCAATGGAGTTGGTTTCCGAATATGTAATAGTTAAATAGTTTTACTATTTTAGGAAAGGCCATACTAGGATTTATTTATTTATCTTTATGCTTACATTTTATTTTATGTCACATGCATCGCTAAATCGCCATAACTAAAACATGCATTGTCCTTTTTATCGAGTTTATCGACCGTGTCAATTCGAATTATCGTAGTTCACCGCTTTAGTTCACTTAAAACGTGATAGATAATAAATTGACATGACCTCTCGCTAAAACAAACAATTGAGACATAGCCTTACCAAATAGTAGAAACCATGAAAACCTATTTCGCGAGGGAGTGTACTCGGCTACCCCGGGGTACAAACCTTGTTACGTAGGGGAAGTGGGTGATGAATGTTAATCCACCAAATTCATGTTGATAAGGGATGTATCGGCTACCCCGTGCCCAAGTTGATGTGGGTTTGGATAATGGACACATTTATTCGAAATTTGGATTGAACTCAACAAAAGTTATTGATAAGGGTTGCATCGGCTACCCCGTGCCCTTGTTGATGTGTTTTGGGCTATAGATAAACATTAGAGTAATTTTATCGACCAAGAGTTCTAAAAGTAGAATCGATTAAAAGGTTAATCCACCGAGTTATATTAATGAAGGTTGCATCGGCTACCCCGTGCCTAAGTTGATATGAATTTGGGTCTTGGAATCATTTATAATAGTTGGGTAGAGGTCACTATATAAATGTTCATATCTTGTTAATTTGCAAGTATGATTTAAAAAGACAAATGTTAATATTTCCTTTCCTCCATATTTGTAGTGCATTACAATGAATCCAACAAATGCTACCGCACCGATAACTATTGAGTCATATCACAATGTTCTTGACGACGTATGCTCCAACAATAATTTCGATACAACTAGAGAACTTCATTTCGGGATAGGTTCGGATGGAAACCTTAACTTCATCACCTCTTCTAAACCACCCACTTCTACTAGACCTCGTGTGAGTCCGTCTCAGGAAGACTACCTCATACGATCTATAGGGTCTTTATCTCTGGAAGATAAGGATGCCAAAGCTAGTGGGAGCTCTAGCAATCAAGTTCTTGCTTCAAAGGGCAAGAGGTTCAAGAAGAAAGGAAAGAAAATCAAAAACTTCAAGCAAGTTAATGATGAGTGCCATTATTGCTATGGCATGGGACATTGGCTTAGGAATTGTCCCATGTATTTGCGAAATATAAGGGAAGGACTCATTGCTCCAAAAGGTACAATTCCTAAAGAAATTTATGTTATTGATATAAATTATACTTCCACTACGACATGGGTACTAGATACCGGTTGTGGTTCTCACCTTTGTAATCATTTACAGGGTTTAAGAGATGTGGAGAGGCTTAGCAAGAGAGATGTGGATCTACGCCTTGGAAATGGAGCTCGGGTAGCGGCCGAATCCAAGGGAACTTATGTTTTAGCTTTGCCTAATGGATTTGAGTTGTATTTGCATAATTGTTTTTATGTGCCTACGCTCTCTAAAAACATTATTTCAATCGCCATGCTAGACATGGACGGTTTTTGTTTTGTCATTAAGAACAATCGTTGTACTATTTCTAGGAACGACTTGGTTATAGGCCAAGCTTCCTCTATCAATGGCATTTACATTTTAGAGACCTCAAATCCGACAAATGATATTTATAACATTCAATCAAAGAAACTCAAAACAAGTGACCCAAGTGAAGCGTTCATTTGGCATTGTCGATTAGGTCACATAAACGAGAATCGCATCAAAAGATTAGTTTCGACTAATGTGATTACACCATTTGATTATCAATCATTTGGTACATGCGAATATTGCCTACTTGGCAAAATGACTCGTAATCCTTTTAGTGGTAAAGGGACACGAGCTAGTGAGCTATTGGGACTCATACACACCGATGTATGTGGACCAATGACTATCACCGCTCGTGGTAATTATGACTACTTCATAACCTTCACCGATGATTTAAGTAGATATGGGTATATCTATTTAATGAAACATAAGAGTGAAGCGTTTGAGAAATTCAAAGAATTTCAAAACGAAGTAGAGAACCAATTGAACAAGAGGATTAAGGCACTACGATCCGATCGTGGTGGTGAATACCTTAGCCTTGAATTTGATTCACACTTGAAAGGTTGTGGTATCATATCACAACTTTCTCCACCCGGAACACCACAATTGAATGGTGTTGCCGAAAGGAGAAATCGAACCCTACTTGATATGGTTCGATTCATGATGAGTCAAACCGAGTTACCTAACTCGTTTTGGGGATTTGCAATCCAAACTGCAATTCTATCTTTAAATAATAGTCCCACTAAAGCCACCGAAAAGACTCCATTTGAAACATGGAAAGGAAAAGTTCCTAATCTATCCTACATGAAAATTTGGGGATGTGATGCTTACGTCAAAACTAAACCCGACAACAAGCTTGCCCCAAGATCTGAAAAGTGCATCTTTGTAGGCTATCCTTTGACCTCTCGAGGTTACTATTTCTATAAACCTCAAGAGAACAAAGTGTTTGTGTCTTGCAAGGCTGTCTTCTTAGAACGGGAATTTATTTCTAAGAGACAGAGTGGGAGAAATTTTGAACTTGATGAAGTTCAAGAGCCACAAACCGAGGTAGAGACGCAAGAAGATGTTCCTTCGTCATCTAATGCGGTTGTACCTCCTCCACTAAGAGGGACGAGTCGAGTAATTCGCCATCCCGATCGATATGTGGGACTTATCGAGGAAGATGGAACACTCGATGTGTTACTTATAGAAAGTGACGAGCCCGCCACCTACAAGACCGCAATCTCTAGTCCGAATTCCTCCTTATGGCTTGAAGCCATGAAGTCCGAAATGGATTCTATGCATGAAAACCAAGTTTGGGACTTGGTAGATTTGCCTAAAGGGGCAAGACCTCTTCAATGCAAATGGATATTCAAAATCAAGAATGGCATAGAAGGACATGATGATGTCTACAAAGCTAGGCTAGTGGCAAAAGGATTTACCCAAGTCCAAGGTCTCCATTATGATGAGACCTTCGCCCCCGTAGCCATGCTAAGATCCATACGGATTATGTTAGCGATCGCCGCATTTCATGATTATGAAATATGGCAAATGGATGTCAAAACCGCTTTTCTAAATGGGCATTTAGAAGAGGAGGTGTACATGATACAACCCGAAGGTTTTGTTGATTCTAAAAATCCTAACAAAGTGTGCAAGCTTAAGAGATCCATTTATGGTCTTAAGCAAGCATCTAGAAGTTGGAATCATCGATTCGATCATGTTATAAAAGAAAATGGTTTCACTCGAAGTGTTGAGGAACCATGTTTATACATGAAATTCAGTGGGAGCAATGTTGTGTTCCTAATCTTGTATGTCGATGACATACTACTCATTGGAAATGATATTCCAATGTTGTCTTCTGTTAAGAAGTGGTTAGGTAACCACTTCCAAATGAAGGATTTTGGAGAGGCACAACGCATATTGGGTATCCGGATCTATAGAGATAGATCCAAGAGGATATTGGCACTAAGTCAAGAATCTTATGTTGATAAGATTCTTCGACGGTTCAGCATGGACAAATCCAAAAAGGGTTTGGTACCTATGGTAACTGGGACGATATTGAGCAAGACTCAATCTCCCTCCGAACCCCATGATGTTGAACGCATGAAGTTGATCCCCTATGCTTCCGCTGTTGGATCAATCATGTATGCCATGATATGCACACGTCCTGATGTCTCGTATGCCTTAAGCATGACGAGTAGATATCAAGGAAATCCAGGTGAGAGTCACTGGATTGCAGTCAAGAACATCCTTAAGTACTTGAGAAGAACTAAGGATTCTATCCTTGTGTTTGGAGGAGACACTGAGTTGCGTGTTAATGGATACACGGACTCAAGTTTTCAAACAGATAGAGATGACTTGAAATCACAAGCTGGTTTCGTGTTCATGCTCAATGGTGGTGCCGTAAGCTGGAGAAGCTTCAAGGAAGTCAGAATCGCGGATTCTACAACGGAGGTGAGTACATAGCAAAGCATCGAAGTCGCCAAGGAAGCTGTGTGGATCAGGCAATTCACGGAAGGTCTAAAAGTAGTACCTACCGCCAATGATCCCATCACTCTCTATTGTGATAATAGTGGGACGATCTTCCAAGCTAAGGAGCCAAAGTCTAGTAATAGATCTAGACAGGTACTTAGAAAGTATCATGTAATAAAAGATTTCATTGAAAGAATGGAAATTGCGATTTGTAAGGTTGGGACGGATGACAACATAGCCGATCCGCTCACCAAGCCTTTATCGCAGGCTAAGCATGATGGACATGTTACGTCCATGGGACTTAAACGTGTACCAAGTTTTTATTAGATTTTGAAATGAAATAAAAAGTGATGTTTTTGTTCATGTTCATAATCACATTTGGCTTTTATCTTTAATTTATACATTGTTACATCCAAACGGGTTGTAGAGACAATTGAACCCCGTTAAAGTGAACACGGATTAACATAGTATTTGCCCATAGTCACTTGTATGAGGTGACGTCTCGAAGTGACTAGAGTGTGAGGCGATTGATGGCAAGTTCAAGTGCCATAGAGTCATGTGAGATGACTAGTCGATCACATAGGCAGACTGTTAGGAACATTTTGTCGGGCCTTATGACCGCTTATAGAGTTCTGGCAAATTTATATAGCCTGGTCGTGGCGAGAGCTACTATAGTATTCAAATGAGTCGATTCTTTTGACTAAAGACTATTCGTCTAAGATGGCACAGTTTCAGATTAACTTTGATTTGTGTTACTACGACCTTCGTAAATGGGGTCAAATAGGCATATTTTGGGTTATGATGGCTGTGGCTAGTCGAAGGGAATGAGTGCGATAGGAATTGTCCACCCCTAGTCAGGGTTATAACAATATCTCAGGGCCACTCGAGGAGTAATGAACTGGAAATGCGTGGCCACGCTCGGAAAGTATCTATGATAGATAAGTCTGGTCAATCAGTTATTCTCCAGATCGAGGAAACCACTCTCGATATGATCACTTGCAAGTACGACTGAAAGAGACCTTGCATTGAGTGGGAGATAGTAATAGGACAAGAGAATTGGTGACGCACACTTGTCGAGGACAAGTGGGAGATTGTTGGGAAATGTGTCCTCAACAATAGTGCGATCACATGATTTAAATATCATTATTAAATCTCATTTTAAAGAATACAATTGGGAAGTAATTTTGTTACTGTCAACTGGTCAACATATATCGGTAATGATTGGTCGACTAGAGTTTGACATTCTCGTGTCGTGTGTGACGGTGGTGATCAGTTGACCCCCTAGGTCATACCTATAGGGCAACACTCTTAATTGATCATTTAATTAATCGTATAATGTTACGAGTTAATTAAATTACTTGAAAAATTGACGGACGATTTTGGAAGTAAAATTTACGTATCAAATTGAAATGTGATTAAATGAGATACGGTCTGAGTAATCGAATTGTATCATTACTCGGATGAAATTATTGTTTAAAGAAACAATTGGATTTGAATGAATTATTATAAATGCGATTTATAAACGGTAAAATATTTTGGTACAAGTAATTATGAATTACTAAGTCGATTTTTGTACATGACGTATTTTTATTAATGCGTTGATTTTTAATATGATAAAAATACATAACAAATTTATGTCACATATGACATGTGACATATTGACATTTGACAAAAATAATATGGATCCCATATTATCATATGTGCCGAAAATGGGAGGTGGTTTAAACAAATATTGTGTTTGTTTAATTAGTGGTGAGCATAATGATGATTAACCTATTGCTAGCCATGCACACCTACATATTCTTGTGAAGGTAACCATGGGCATGCATTGGCTCTCCTTTCCCTCCACTCCCACCGGTTTTGGGGAAGACAAAATCCTAGTGATTTTTCCTTATTTTGCCTATTATTCACTTTTACAATATCATGTGAATTATTATTATTCATTCATCTAAAAATAAGAGTTTTTAGAAAGAGAAAATCCTCTATAATCCCTCTTCTCCTACCCGGTTTTAGGAGCATAAACCAAATAATTTTTGGTTCAATTTTTCACTAGATTAATATTATACTAGCTCAAATAATATTAATTAGATTAAGAGTTAGCTTTGGGTATTATTCCTAAGGAGAGATCCTACACTTGGATCTTGTTCTTCCATTAAAGGAAAGCTCAAGAACAAAAGAAAAGGAGATTTCTTTTGTGCCCATTTGAACCGAAATTTCAATGTAAGGATATGATTTCTTCTCTATTTTATTATATTGTTTGCATGCATAAAATCCGCATTTAATTTTATGACAAATTAATTTAAACATATATGAGTATGTTAGTATGTATATGAATCTACATTTCCTTCAGACATTCACTGAGCTACTCTCTCTTTTAATGTCAATTTGCCACCTCTGTCTCAAAACCCTTGTTTGAGTGTTTTGATGGTTACTTGCCTGTTGCTATCTCAATGGTTTGTTCATTTAATTGTGTTATTCATTGAGTGGAAGTTTCTTTTGAAGAAGAATGTTATCTATTTTACACATGGGTTGCATAATAATGTGGTCGTCTTTATTTGGATTGGAGTTGTACTTGCTACTTGGTGTCTCTTGTTAAAACCCCATGTCAGGAAGACCCACAAGGCTAAAAGCGTGATCGTGATGTAATATAAACTTTATGATCTCGATAATGAAATCAGTCCCAAGAGTCAATATAGACTTGAATTAATTCAACCCTAACACAATCAATAGACGGAATAAAGGACTAACCTTGGTCCATGTCTTACATACGCACTCAATACAATAATAAGAAGTATGAGACGATTGATTCTACTCCTCAACCCTTTCCTTTCTGTTCCTTTTGTTGATGGAGGAAGAAACTGACTTTCACCCTTTTACTTTGTTGTAGGTATGTTTGTATATATTTTGTCAGGATGAATAATATTATATTCTTTTAACTTCCAAAATATATATAATGGGTTAGGTACCTTTTCACACAATCGAACCCGATCGTTCTTTTTCGTGAAAGACGGCTTATATTAGGGTAAGGTAAGAGGGAATAATAATTCCCGTACTTTAATTACATTTAATCAAAACCGATCCATTACGGTGTCGTCTTTTATATTAAAGTCTCTTAATATTTAATATTAACTTAACTTCTATTTAAACCCGAACCACTTAGGCCACTCAAATATTAGTAAATATTATAACATTCTCCCACTTGGCCTTTGTGTTGACTTGGTGGTTCAATAATAACTATAATGTGCACTTTTATGTTAAGCTTATTAACTTTTATATCTTTAATTGAATTAGAACTAATTGGATCATGGCGGTCACACATCATTTATTAATCGATATGATTCCTTCCATGTATCACAAATCAATTCCAAATCTAAGTCACCTTTAATTTGAGAAGAACATTAATTCTCACAATTAGTCACATGTAATCTAATAACTGTAATGTATACATATACTATAATGATTAACATGTCCGTTATAACAGAAACAGTACTATAAGTGAATTCTAGATATCACATTTATTACAAGCATATTAATTTTATAATAACAAGGCCTTTGATACAACACACATGCGTTCTACATGGCCAATGAACGCCTTAGGTGGTAATCCCTTAGTTAATGGATCTGCTACCATCTTATCCGTTCTTATATGCTCAAATGACACTCTTTGCTTCTGTACCTCCTCTTTGATCGATAAGAACTTTAATTCCATGTGTTTAGCACCCTTGGAGTATTTATCGTTCTTAGAGAAGAAGACGGCTGCAGAATTGTCACAATAAATTCTCAGCGGCTTGGCAATACTATCGACGATCCCAAGTCCCGAGATAAAGTTTCGCAACCACAATGCATGAATAGTGGCCTAAAAGCATGCCACAAATTCGGCTTCCATAGTAGAAGTAGAAATGACAGACTGCTTCCCACTTTTCCATGATACTGCCCCTTCAGCTAAAATGAACAAGTAGCCAAATGTTGATTTTCTACTATCAACACATCTGGCATAATCTGAATCTGAATAACCAATCATCTCAAGATGATCGGATATCCTATAAGTAAGCATGAGCTCCTTAGTGCCTTATAAGTACCTAAGGATCTTCTTCGCAGCTTTCCAGTGATCCATCCCAGAATTACTTTGATACCGACCCAACATTCCAACAGCAAAGCTGATATCTGGTCTAGTGCATGTCTGAACATAGTTCAAACTCCCAACCATAGATGCATAGGGAATTCTCTCCATGTCTTTTCGTTCCAGTTCATTATGGGGACATTGCATTTTACTAAATTTGTCCCCTTTTTGTATAGGAACTATCCCTGCAGAGCATTAATTCATTCTATATCTCTCTAAAACTTTGTCAATGTAAGCCTTCTGAGACAACCCTAACAATCCTTGTGATCTATCACGGAAAATTTCAATTCCAATCACATAGGATGCCTCACCCATATCTTTCATTTCAAAGTTCTTAGATAGATATTTCTTTACATCATGCAACATGCCTATATCATTTGCAACAAGTAAAATATCATCAACATATAAGACTAAAATAACAAATCCGCTCCCACTGATCTTAATGTAGATACACCGATCGAGGGTAATCTCTACAAACCCATATGACGTGATGGTATGATTAAACTTTAAATACCATTGTCTGGAAGCTTGTTTTAGCTCATATATCGAGTTTCTCAGCCTACACACCTTATCTTCATTTCCCGGGGATGCAAATCCCTAAGGTTGGTCCATGTATACTTCTTCCTCAAGCTCACTGTTTAGAAAGGCGGTCTTTACATCCATTTGGTGAAGCTCCAGATCATAATGAGCTACCAAAGCCAATACAATTCTTAAAGAATCTTTCTTTGACACCGGAGAGAAAGTTTCTTTGTAATCAATGCCATCCTTCTGAGTGAAAATTTTGGCAACAAGTCGAGCCTTATACCTTTAAATGTTACCTTTAGAGTCCCTTTTGGTCTTATAGACCCATTTTGACCCAACGGTCTTAGAACCCTCAGGCAACACTACTAAGTCCCATACTTTGTTGTCATCCATATATTTCATCTCCTCTTTCATGGCAATTAACCACTTTTCAGAATTGTCACTTTTCACGGCCTTATGGAATGAGACTGGATCCTCACTAATGCTCAAGTCACATTCAACCTTAATGTTATATGTCTCGTAGTCATCTGGGATGGCTGATCTTCTTTCTCTTATAGATCGCCTTAATTGTTCCTGTGGAACGTTGGCTAATCTCCTTCGCATTACAGATTGCCTTGACTGTTCACGTGACATATTATTCTCCCCTTGAATTGTGACTTAATCATCATTGTTATTGTCATTTTGTCGGTTTTGCACCTCATTTCGTTGTTGTTCCACTATGTCATTTGACTGTGACGGCATAATTGGTACAACAATTTCATGTGCAACTTCAGGAGAAGGAACTTCAACCTGAATTTCTTTAATGTCCACTTTTCGTGGTTCAATGCTCCTATTAGTTTGACCGTTCTAAATGAATCTAGCATTTCCAGTCTCTACTATTCTCGTACTGTGATCAGGACAGTAAAATCTATACCCCTTTGACTTTTCAGGATAGCCAATGAAATGACCACTGACTGTCCTAGGATCTAGCTTCTTTTCATTTGGGTTATACAACCTTACTTCAGATGAGCAACCCCAAACTCGAAGATGTCTTAAACTCGGTTTCCTTCCCGTCCATAGTTCGTAAGGAGTCTTAGGAACTGCTTTACTAGGAACACGGTTTAAAACATAGGTTGTTGTCTTTAATGCATAAATCCATAGTGAAAGAGGTAAAGAACAATTACTTAACATGCTCCTAACCATTTCCATTAAAGTACGGTTTCGCCTTTCAGCAACACCGTTCTGCTGAGGTGTACCGGGCATTGTATACTGTGCACAAATACCCCTACTTTCAAGTAAATTTGCAAATGGACCAGGACATTGTCCATTTTCAGTAAACCTTCCATAAAACTCACCACCTCTATCAGACCTTACAATTTTCACTTTCTTTTCTAGCTGCCTTTCCACCTCATTTATGAATATTTCAAGGATATCCACATAATGAGCCTTTTCATGCAATAAATAAGTGAAACCATATCGGAAGAAATCATTTATAAAGGTGATAAAGTACTTTTCACCACTCCAGGATGGAGTGTCAAAAGGTTCACAGATATCGGTGTGTATAATTTCTAAAAGCTGAGAGCTCCTTGTAGCTGATTTCTTTACTGTATGTTTAGTCTGCTTGTCTTTAATACAGTCTACGCATACATCTAAGTCACAAAAATCCAATTGAGGTAGAATTTCATCTTTTACCAACCTCGTTAACATTTCTTTGGATATGTGAACTAGCCTTTGATGCCACAAGTAAGCTGATTTTTCGTTCGATGCACTACGTTTAATACCTTGACACTCAACATAAAATAAGGAATTGAAAAATTTAACATCAAGATTGAACCTATAAAGTGAATCAATCAAAGTACCACTACCATAAAAGTATTCATTACGATACATTGAAAATACACCATGTCCAAACTTGAAATTAAAACCTAAATTATCCAATCTACTTAATGATACAAGATTTCTAGCACAATCAGGTACATAGAGACAATATGTAAGATCTATATGACAGCCAGTGTCTAAGATTAATCTGTAAGTCCCATCCCTCAATGCGTGCCTTCATCCTATTTCCCATGGATACAAACTGTTCAGCTCCTCTTATGGGCTGGATCATACGAAATCCCTGTTTAATGTGAGAAATATGAGTCGTTGCACCAGAATCTAACCACCAAGTATTATTAGGTACTTCTATAAGATTTGATTCAAAGCAAACAAAACTATATGTTTACCTTTCTTTTCGAACCATGCCTTCCTTTTAGGACAATCCTTCTTAAAGTGTCCCGTTTTCTTGCAAAAGTGACACTTCTTTTCTTTCTGGATCGCACTTTCAGGTCCTTTAAAGAAAGACTTTCCCTTCTTACTCGGTTTAGCCTTGCTGCTGCTGGCACCATCATGACTCAAGAAATGAACAGCTTGATCTTTCATCTTCTTTAATCTCCCCTCCTCCTGTATAAGCATGGCTTTTAACTCTTGATAGTTCCATTTATCTTTAATGGTGTTATAGTTCAGCTGAAATTGGCCAAACTCATAAGGTAGAGAGTTAATGATGAATTGGACCAAGAAAGTATCACTTATGTCCATCCCTAAAGTCTTCAACTTTGCTGCCAGGTTAGACATGTGTGTCACATGATCATGAATCGGTTAAGACCAGTCAAACCTTTTAGTAGTAAGCTCACTCATTAAACTACCAACAATTGACTTATCAGCAAAATCCGACTGTGAACACTCATTTACTTTAAGCATGAATTCCCTTGCTTTCTCTGTTTTAGGCATGGAGGGCTTAATGTTATCAGCCATTGTCATCCTCATGAGGTGTAAACCCAACCTGTTAGAGTTTTCCCAAGCCTGATAATGACACTTTTCGGCTTCGGAGCTCTGAGGTGTAATTTTTGTTGGTTCCTCATCTGTCAGTATGGCAATGTCCAAAGCCATTATACCCAGTGTATACTGGATCTTTAAGGCCCACTCATCATAATTAAGCTCATTGAACTTTACAAAAGAGTCAGCAGATGCAAACATATTTGGAGATGCTGCAAACATTTATACATGTTTATCTATTAGTGCTTTGAAAACTATCATACAGATTCAAATAAAATCATATAAACTTTCATACATGTATTTAAATGACCTTTGGGCAACACTTAAATACAAGTAACTTTCATTGATGTTAATATATACTTTAACAATTAATTATAACACACATGAATCAAATAAGAATGCTATCTTTGGATATACATAGTATAAGACCCAATTTATGAATAACTAATCCTTTTATATTATCAACAATATTTAATGACCCACCTTTGAGTGATCTCCCAAAATATAGATGACAAAAAAAAAAATTGAACAATCAAACTATAAATGTCATTTAACCATCTTTTTTAATCATGATCAAATAAAAACATTTATTTCAAATGTCTAATTATAGTATAACAAGGCTATTTTGGTGACTAACATGCCATATACAATAAAATATTTAAACCATATAGGTAGACCTATTCTTACATGTATTGAAGTTTCATAATACAAATTCTGTGATACAATTTACAAGTCATGCAAAATATATATGAACATATCTCGTCATTTATATGACAATGAATCCCATTATCTCATTTAGTGGGATCTCTGAATGCAAGTTTTAATGTCTTGGCATGAAGACTACCACGTTATCAAAATACTCGGCGGAAGCGAAATATTGATCAACTACTGTGGTACATGCATAGGCATTTATAAGACAATACCTAAAAATAATAAAGTACTATAATCTTGAATGAAAAGCCATGTCAAATCATTGATATTAAACAATTAATGGTTTATCAAGTACACATATCATGTAATTGTGATTTCACTTAACATAATTTAAACAAAACTTTTGATTACATAAAAACGAAACATACTGACATGTATATATTTTACACTTTTCACATGGTCAGTCAATTAGCAAGTTATTTTTCCAATTGCCTTTTATCAATATGATACCAGTACCAACAAAGACACCCTTATAATAAAACTATCATGTGCATAAGAATTACACTTTTCAACGGAACCACTGACAATTTATTATAGATTTCACATGTCATGTATTATAAGACCATGATGTAATTCTGCCAAAACAGAACTATAACTTTGCTCACAAAAAAACAAAACTATAACTTTGATCATGGAATTACATACGTATATATACATTACTGATATATACATACATATTATACCATCATTACATAGATTTTTCCCAAAACAAAAGTAAACCAGGGATCTATTTCTTCAAACATGATCAATCTATCGAAACAAGAAAAGTTTTATGGGTAAATTAATCAAGTCTAAATTGCTCTGATACTAAATGTAATATAAAATCTTTATAATCTCGATAATGAAATCAGTCCCAAGAATCAATATAGACTTGAATTAATTCAACCCTAACACAATCAATAGACGGAATAAAGGACTAACCTTGGTCCATATCTTACAGACGCACTCAATACAATAATAAGAAGTATGAGACGATTGATTCTCCTCCTCAACCCTTTCCTTTATGTTCCTTTTGTTGATGGAGATTGGAGGAAGAAACTGACTTTCACCCTTTCACTTTGTTGTACGTATGTTTGTATATATTTTATCAGGATGAATAATATTATATTCTTTTAACTTCAAAAATATATATATAATGGGTTACGTACCTTTTCACACAATCGAACCCGATCATTCTTTTTCGTGAAAAACGACTTATATTAGGGTAAGGTAAGAGGGAATAATAATTCCCGTACTTTAATTACATTTAATCGAAACCGATCCATCACGGTGTCGTCTTTTATATTAAAGTCTCTTAATATTTAATATTAACTTAACTTCTATTTAAACCCGAAACACTTAGGCCACTCGAATATTAGTAAATATTCTAACACGTGATCGATTTCATCACTTGGACCTTGATTACATTGCTCATAGGGTCTTTCTTGTGTGGCTAGTGAAAACGACGTTGATGAAGATATTGGCATCTTCTTTCCACTTGAATAGGTTTTTCGAAAGGATTCAGGAGGCTGTGTTTCATCATTATCTACTAAGCCGACCAGCAACTTCTATAGGAGTCCAGATTGCACACCTAATAAAGCAGTAGTAAGTTCATCCATTTCGTTGTCATCAAACTTTTAATTCAAGAATGATTTATATATGTCATTTATGATTGTCTCATCACTTATTGTCGTTAACTGGTCATTTTATTATCATATATCATGAATATTTGAAAGAATCAAGAACCGATATAAGGTTTAAGATCTTTCTATTCACATTATGGGAAAGAGATGGAATCCGTCTCTTATTAGATAAATTAGTCTGTTACATTGATGTCCTAAGCAAAGCTATATATTGGAATAGATTTTTTGGCTTTGGAAGATTTACACGCATTGTATTAAGTAGTTGTATCCGGTTGGTGTAATCGTTGAAGAAATTGTCACACTGACTAGTTCGGAAATGACTTGATTGCTTCAACACAAAGGGTGAGATTGTGAGTTATCTGCATTCAACCTCCCATTGTTGTGCCATAGGTGAAACTTTAAATTAACCCACTTATTATCTTCCATTTCCTTGTAGATATCTGGAGAAAAATCCTCACATTTGACACCCAACCCGCAATTTGGTCGTGAAAGAGATCGAGAATTGTAAGGAGAAGGGTTTTTGGTTATTATTGGATGAATGAACAGCGTACAATCAAAATGCAATATATACAACCTCCTATGACTTCCTATGCAAACTTTTCCTAATATTAGTCTTATTATTTAGGTAACTAAATTATCTAAAACAAGTGAACAAGATAATTGATATTATTTACAAAAGATTACGATACTAACAGAAATATCGTTCATTACTCCCCCTCAAGTTGGGACACTTGGTAATACAATGCCCAACTTGGATTGAAGAAAATCGAAGAATTCTCCTCCGAGTGCCTTAGTAAAAAGATCTGCAATTTGCTCCTTACTTCGTCCATGTGAAGTAGACACTGTTCCAGTTACAATGTGATGACGAACAAAGTGGCAATCAATCTCGATGTGTTTTGTACGATCATGAAAGACCGGATTTTTTGCAATATGTAACACAGCTTTATTGTCGCAACAAATTTTCATGGGCTGAGCATGATTGATTCCTAGTGATGAAAGAAACGATTTTACCCATATTAGCTCACTAGTTACAGCCCCCAAGGCACGATATTCGGCTTCGACCGTCGACTTTGAAACCGTGGTTTGCTTTCGTGCTTTCCATGAAATGGGAGTGTTTCCTAGTTGTACAAAGTATCCAGTGATAGACCTTCTCGATAAAGGACAAGCAGCGTAGTCCGAGTCCGAATATCCTCGCAGAGACAAATCACAATTCTTATCCATTACTATGCCCTTTCTTGGACTACTCTTAATGTAGCGAATTACTCGCAAGACAGCTTCTAAATGTTCTTTTCGCGATGCGTGAACGAACTGGGACAGAATGTGTACGGCATACACCAAATCAGGCCGCGTAATTGTCAAGTATATTAATTGTCCAACTAACCGTCGATATTTCATTGGGTCCTTCAAAAGATATCCGTCTGCCAATCCTAATTTATGTTGCGGCTGAATAGGAGTGTGCGCCGGCTTTGCTCCTTCAATTCCTGCCTCCTTAATTATCTCCAAAGCATACTTTCGCTGGCTAAGAAACATACCTTTGTGACCGCTTGCAACTTTGATACCCAGGAAGTATTTTAGCCTCCCGAGATCCTTAATTCCGAAACTTCGATCAAGAAATCTTTTGAACCGTGTACTAGCATCATCATTGTTACTTACCACTATCATATCATCCACATATACTAATAACCCAAGGAAAATGCCACTTTCATTGTAGGTAAATAAAGAATAATCTGCTAGTGATTGCACAAAACCGTATTTTGTTAAGGAATCCGTTAATTTTGCAAACCAATTACGCGAGGCTTGTTTTAAACCATATAACAATTTCAATAAACGGCATACCTTGGTTGATCCGTGCTCTCTATAGCCTGGTGGCATTCTCATGTATACTTATTCACTGAGATCACCATGAAGGAAAGCATTGTTTACGTCTAACTGAGCTATAGACTAACCCTTTGCAACTGCCACGGCTAGAAGACACCTTACACTCGTCATTTTTGCTACTGGAGCGAATGTTTCATGGTAATCAACACCCTCAACTTGTATATAGCCTTGCGCAACTAGCCTTGATTTATATCTCTCGATTGACCCATCGGCTTTGTACTTTATTTTATAAACCCATCGACACCCAATGGGTCGCTTCCCATTCGGTAAATTTACCACTTTCCAGGTTCCATTTTTTTCGAGCGCATTAATTTCCGCGGCCATTGCTTGCCTCCATTCTAACTTCGTGGCTGCCTCATGATAATTCTTTGGCTCTATTTCCGCATCAACGATTGCTAAGTAATTCCTGTAAGACTCAGAAAAACAATTGGTTGTGACATAGTTAGCCATAGGATATCGAGTACCTTTCTTTAAGGATGTGGACTGGACCGAGTGAGCATTCGCCTTGGAGGGGTTTTTAATTCACGTCGACTTGCAAACGTAATCCTTCTTCTAATAGGGCTCAAACCTGTCACGAGTACTACGCCTAACATCGTGCTCTTGCATTTCGTCATTGGCTACCTGTACGTCTTCCTCCTCTTCATTTTCAACTCTTACATCCTCATTAACAACACCCTCTGACTCACGGTTTTCCAAATCAGGAGAAATGTGCTCAACAAAATCAAAATTTTCATGTATGGCAGGTTGTGAGGTGATAGTTTGTTGGTGTGTGTTCTCGGCAGTCACATTGGCATATGGAAAAATATGCTCATAAAAACTAACGTCTCTAGAAGAGAAAACAATTCGTTGCTTAAGATCGTATACTATCCACCCTTTATTTCCTTAGGGGTACCCGATAAATACACAACGCTTACCTCTTTCACCAAATTTATCCCGTGGTTTGTCTTTGTTGTGAGCGTAGCAAAGACTACCAAAGACACGAAGATGGCCAAAATTGGGCTTTTCTCCATACAGGACTTCATAAGGGGTCAAGCCGTTTAATATTCTAGTGGGTGTTCGATTGATCAAGTAGGCGGCAGTAAGTGCACATTCCCCCCAAAAATCAAGTGGAAGGTTTGCTTGGAAACGAAGGGCTCTTGCTTTTTCTAGTATATGTCTGTGTTTCCTTTCTACCCTCCCATTTGTTGTGGGGTATCTACATTACTGGTTTGATAAAGAATGCCATTTTCATTGTAATAATCCTTCATTATTCCTGATAGAAATTCGGTGCCGTTATCACTTTGTACTATTTTGACTCGTTTTCCAAACTGTGTTATGGTCATCTTACAAAAATTTATCATTAACTGACTCACTTCTCCTCTATCTTTCATTAGGAAAACCCAAACTCCCCTACTTCGGTCATCCATAATGGTAAAAAAATAGTGAGCTCCGGTTAAACTCTTAGTATGATACGGCCCCCAAATATCACAGTGTATCAGATGAAATCAATCAACACTTCTTTTATTATTTAGCTTAAAAACAGACCGAGTTTGTTTTGCTAGACAACACGAGTCACAAGCATCACTAGAATTCCAAAATAAATCACACCCAACTAATTTAGAAAAGGAAGGTAAAATACTGCATGACGGATGCCTGAGTCTTTTGTGCCATAGCCGTGTATCAGCACTAGTCTTTATACTTGCCACGACTTCCTCCTGATAACGCTTTAGCAAATAGACCCCATCCTTGTGCTCACCGCGTCTAATCTTCATCCTCGTAGATTGGTCCTGTATAACACAATGGTCAAAATAAAAAGTCACAACGCAATTATTTTCCCTAATCAGTTGTTGTACAGAAATTAAATCGCAATTTAAAGATGGAACATATAAAACGTCTTTGAGTACGAAATTGTCACTGAGTACTATTTGCCCATGTTCATGTGCAACGATATGGGTCCCATTCGGCAATCCCACCGTCGAAGACTTATCACTCCATATATTCTCGAGTAGTTTCCGTCTTCCAGTCATATGGTGTGACGCTCCACTATCGAGTAGCCAATCAACTTTACAATTTTTATTTCTATCTGAATTATTTGGATTACCTCCTGACTTTGCATTCAACAGACTTCGTACTCGCTCTATTTCTTCGGCGGTTAGGTCACTCTTTTGTGGTTCCGCCTCGCTTGTTGATGCAGCATTAGCGACTTGGAAGGTGTTACCGCAACCTCGACCTCCTCTTCCATAACCTCGAACTCCACGGCGTCCGCGGCCTCGACCTCGAGGCTGGTACCCATGCTTCTCCCAACAATTTTCCTCCGTATGATAATATTTCTGACAGTGCGTGCATTGCGGTGGGCCCGATTCTGCCTGGTCTTTACTGGTAGCAGAACCACGTCCTTGTCCTCCACTGTTAACTATGGTTGCAGCCATTGCTATTTCCACTGCTGCCTCCTTAGATTTCGTGATTGCTCTATGTCTCTCTTCTCGAAGAATTAGAGCATATGCCCTGCTTAAAGAGGTTATGTCATCTTCCATCAACAAGTTTGAACGAATGTGTCCATAGAAAACATCGTCGAGCCCCATTAGAAACTGGTGCACCTTCTCCTCTTCACGCTCTTTTGTCAAAGCCGCTGCTGCTCCGCAAGTGCATTGGGGAACACGGCTGTAATTTGCCAATTCGTCCCAAATTGACTTTAATTTTGTATAATACTCCACAACCGACTGGTTCTTTTCTTGTCTGCAATCGTTTAACTCGCTTTTGAGTTGATGCACACGTGGTGCGTTTCCGAAAGCATATCGCTCTTGCAATTCCTTTCAAATCTCTGTAACCGTGCCTGAAAAAGTGATACTAGGGTGAAGCTTTATGTCGATAACGCTTTGCAACCACGCCTTTACCATCGCGTTGCATTGTCTCCAGGCTACGGCTTCAAGAATCTCGGTGTCTCCTTCATTGACAATCGGTTTCTTTACTAGTCCCTCGACGAACCCCAACTTTTTCTTGGCGTCGAGACTATTCCTCACTGCGTCAGCCCACAAATCATAATTCTCGCCATTGAAGAGAGTCTGAGTTAGCATTAGACTCGGACTATCCGATGGATGTAGGTATAATGGTGAGGATGGAGGGATTTGTTCTAGTTTTTTGTCAGTGTTCTTACTGTCATCTCCCTTAGTCATGGTTGAAAAAAAATAGGATCGATATTACTCTGATGCCATGTAAAAATGAACAAACAGAGGAAAAGTTGGAGAAGGGTTTTTGGTTATTATTGGATGAATGAACAGCCTACAATCAAGATGCAATATATACAACCTCCTATGACTTCCAATGCAAACGTTTCCTAATATTAGTCTTATTATTTAGGTAACTAAATTATCTAAAACAAGTATACAAGATAATTGATATTATTTACAAAATATTACGATACTAACAGAAATATCGTTCATTAAGAATATAAACAAGATGGGTGGGGGGAAAGCGTCCGGAGCCTAGAGATGATTGGTTAGATCCGAGCAATAGTCAAATGGCCAATCTACAGGTAAGACATCTTTTCCAGCTTGATGGTCGGTGGAATGAAGCCTACATAAAAGGTTTGTTCACGGAAGAGTGGGCAACACGGATCCTTGCAATCCCGCTATGCGAAATTAGAATGCGTGACAAGGTTTATTGGCCAATCACGAAGGAGGGAGCTTATACGGTGAAGAGTGGATATGGGCTAATTTTTGATGATTACATGGCCAAAAAGGGTACTATCAAGGATAAAACTAGAATCAGTGATCGAGGTCGGGATTTTTGTCGGAAAACACTTTGGAAGTTACCAATTCCAAAGGTGTGGAAGATTCTTATCTGGAGGATAATTACCAGCGCATTGCCTACCGGAAGCGAGTTCTATAAGCGTAATTTGAATATTGAAGTTTTATGTGGCATGTGTGGAGGAGAACAAAAACGAATGGAAACCCCCGAACATCTTTTTCGGGATTGCGGGTTATCAAGCAGGATTTGGGCAGGCTCGGATTTAGGAATCAGGGTTGAGAGTGCAGGGGAAATTCCTATTTCTGACTGGATATGTGACTGGATTCGATATTTGTCCAGTGGCGAGGAGGGGGCATGTAAAGTGATTAACTTTGTGGCAATTCTGTGGAGTTTGTGGAACCTGCGAAACAAGGTCATCTTCCAAGATCTGGATATAAACTCGCAAGTGATCACAAACTTCATTTATAAATCAGTCCGGGAGAGAGTGCAAATTTTGTGTAATTCTTCAGGTACGAGGCAATCTCAGATGGCTCTGAGAATTGAGGAGGAGGGATCATCTCATGAGGACAAATCAGCCATTCGCAATGGCCATCCCGTAAGCATTATAGGTAAGCAAACCAGCTGTGATGTGGTACGTGTGAAAGTGGATGCTAGCTGGCAACGGAACTATGAGGCGGCGGTAGGATGGGTGGCTTATGATAGTACGGGGAAGGAAATGGGACGGAGACAGGTGCGCATCAGAGCTGAATCGGCGTTACAGGCTGAAGCACTGGGGGTTCGAGATGTTATGTTATGGGCTCATGAGCGGTGGTTTCTCCATCTCGACATATCGTCAGATTGTTTGCAGCTTATCAATCAGATCGCGGGAGTCGACAAGGACGATCACATGATCGCGGGTCTACTGGAGGATATTCGTAGGCACATTAGTTTCTTTCATTGCTTATGTTTTAATTTTATTCCGAGACATCTTAATAGCATTGCGCAGCAAGCCATGAGACTGTGAAACATCATTTACAGCTGTCAAAAAAAAAAAAAAAAAATATAAACAATATAAAAATGGCGGCTCTATTTTTCAATCACACCATGAACTTCCAAAATTATCCAGAGAAAAGCAGACGAAGAACAGAACACGTGTTGAAGATCAGAACATTTTTTATTCCCTCGAGATCACTTACAATCTCTTGCCTCAAGAAGTTCGTCTTAGCAATATGCCGACCAATGGCTAATATTACCATCTCTCGTTGTTGAGGAGTTAGTTGTTTTGGCAAATGAGCAAGTAAGTCAACTGTTTTCTCTTAATGTTGAACATGGGTGACGCGAATTTTGTCGCATTTTCATCTTTACCTTGTTTTTTTCCTCGTGAAAAAAGTAACAAATTTATAAAATACCCACAAGACAATTCAATTACGGATAGTGCAGCAGTACAACATCGTCTCTCTCTCGTAATTATAATTTTCTATGCCGTTGTCATTTGTTTGTCATACTCACTCATTCCTAAAATAACCTCACTACTGTTTAATGCTGAAAACTGTATGCATATTCCAACCGTCATTAGTTTATCATGGGCATCCTGAAATTTAAAAAGCTGGTGTTCCATGATTGTAGTAACTGATAACTTCTAACACAAGGTAGACTTGTATAATCTAAAAAAGTATGTAACATGTTTACTCTTGTGCTTAGGCAATGCATGTAATCTAAAAAACAAATAATTTGCTGTCTTAGTGAGGAAAGTGATGTAAACATGAACAACTTGACCTGGAAAGAGGCAACATATAACCAAGAAACGCATAAATTAGAACACACTACTTCACTAATACAACAAGAATTGGATCATTTTATATAATTGGCTTTCAGCTTTCACACCGGAGTATTTGTTTTTTTTTTCCAGTATTAACTATCAACCTGTTAACTCATTCGGACATATACAGCCATTTGCTTTAATTCGTATTTAAGCTCGATTTTAGGTGGAAAAATTAGTGTTTTTATACCCATATATCTCAAAAATTTGTGGCTTTTGCCTCAAATGAGTTTGCCTCATGAAATTGACATTAGAAATGAGTAATTGGCAATGTTAGGAACACAACCATATATCCCTTTCGATTTTTCGTCGAGTATTAAGGATTTGAGGGCGAAATGTGATGGCTTCTCTACTAGACCGTAAAACCCTTCGAAAATGGCCCTATGCTAGCCCATTTTTGATGAAACTTGGTGTTCTGGAATCCTTGAGTAGTGGGTAAACTTGCTATCATGTCGGATTTTTGATTTGTGACAGCTCCTCCGGGACGATTTTATATGGCATAATTGACATTGTAGCGAAATGCTGCCGAATTTTCGGCTCAAACCCGCAACTAGGCTCGAACTTAAACCATTATTGACCCATCTTACCATACGAGTGGTTAGACTTTGCAAAGCGTGGCCAAAGATGGCCAGAAATGCCATTTTTACGATCGAAAATGCTCGAAAAATGCTTGAAAACGCTTCCAATATTGCTTTATATCGCTTTGATTGCAGAGGACATTCCTTTTACGTCGGGGAGAAAATTTATGGAGACCGACGTTGAGCTTGAGCCTTCTACCATCCAAGTGATGGAGGAGGACTTAAAGAAGGAGGAGGAGGCCCCACGGAGGGCCAACTTGGGGCGAGATGGCCACCAGCTCGCAGGAGCGCCGGAGTGGGCCGAGAAATGGGATGGCATACATCTCATTTAGGTAGCAGAGAGCCACTTGTCATACATGACGGCAAGGAGTATAGTGAGCCTTCCGTTTGCCATTTTTTTTTATTCATTTCTCGTTGTACATATCCTTGTTCATTCACTTCTTATTCCCTTCTCGTCATTTGCTATGCTTAATAAAAACTCTCTTGAATTGACGCAGGAGGCCGGGAACATGAGGTCCTTTTCCGGCTATACGACGATGATGGATACCTTCGGGAGACTGACGGAGGAGGAGGAGGCCATCATCGAGCAGGGAGCTTTTGGTGTTTTGGTGCGGGCTTGGAGTGAGATCAGGGAAAGGAAGATTAGGGCCAACCTTTGCCTGATTTGAGCCTTTCTTGATCGGTTTTGGGACACGACCTCGTCTTTCCATATGCCTTTTGGAGAGATCGGGGTCACTCTAGAGGACTACGGTATGATCTCAGGTCTGCCGTATGGAGAGGAGCCGGTAGTGTGACCGTTGACGGCCATGAGAGTGGACTCGGCCGAGGTGAGGAGTTTGATCGGCTGGAACCTGGCTGCAAGTGCGGCCCAGGTACCTGGTTTAGTGTCGAGCTCCTACGTGAGGGACTACTTCGGCGGCAGGGTCTCGGCGACGGTGAGGATGGATGGAAGGGCGGTGCCTTCACCACCTCGGAGACAAGGGGGGAAGGCTGTCGACGAAGCTTCTTCTATTTCTTGCTGACTTGAGTAGCCTAGGTCGTTGGGACTGGGTTACTCCTAGTTTTGCGGTCCTCACACGCTACATGAGGGCCATGGTTCATCCGGAGTTGATGGAGAAGGGGACTACTCCTGCCACTGTCAGCCATGGACTTCTGTTGGAGGTATGAACCTTCCTTGCAATTACGAAAGATCATTTTGTCATTTTTATTCCATTTACTTTTGAAAATATGAAAGATCATTCTATAGAGAACAAGTTGTAATCACTATTATTCGTCTGCAGGCGTGGGTGTACTCCTACTTTCCCAGGTTTGCTCCCAAGAGGGCGGCGGACGTACCGAGGGAGTACCCTGTCGTTAGGGACTGGATCGTGTGCCGTCGGAAGAGTCAGCGGTCTTCTTACGACGTCTGCAGGAAGGGCGTGAACGCCCTGAGCTTGGACAGCGTAAGTATCTTGATTTTCATTTATATCTTTTCTTCACTTAGAGACGATCATAGGAATGACCCTCCGTCCTCTTGCTTTAGTGGGTGCCCTGACCCTGGGAGAGCTACACTGGAGCTCTTGCTTTCGTGGCTGAGGTTCTCCGTCCTCGGAGCTCGAGTCGGTTGCTGTTGACGACGCCCATGGGGCCTGTGTGGTACTTGGATGAGCGTTTGGCTCGACAAAGCTCCCGAGACGCTTTTACGGTTCCCATCGATCCTCTACGGACGATGTTTAGGGAGCCTTCAGAGGCTGAGAGGACGATAGACCTGGCTGGTGCGAGTGGTGACGCCCTTTTTCTTCCTGGAGCGAAGTACGCGGAGTTTGTATGCCAAAGGTTGGCGTACTGGCCGATCGTGGTAAGCACATTTACTTCTTACTTGTCTTTGATAAAACCGATAAACGATGAATGATCATCAAAATAATGAATCATTTGAGCCTTGCAGGAGATCGAGGTGGAAGGCGTTGAGCCCCCAGCTTTTCCAGAGACACTGGAGTACACTGACGCGATGGGCATGACGACGATCTCGGAGATCTGCGACTTCGGCGAGGCGGTGACCGACGCTGGCTTGGATGGATGGCAGCACATTGTGAGGAGGGTAAGCCCCCAGCTTTAGCTGTCTTTAGTTCTTTGATGTTTTATTTACATATGAATGCATTTGTTTGAACCTTTTCTGTATTCGAATGAAGTTTGCACCATCCAGGCATGTAGAGCTGTGGAGGATGGCCAACCGGCTGCGAGCTACAGCCATCGAGGCCCTTGCTGGGGAGGAGGGGGGGCAGGTATGAACCTTTTCTTCCCGTTTATTGCTTCTTATCGTTACTACTTCCAAACTTGTGAAGGGAAGTGGAGTAAAATGTTACTTCTTCTGTGTAGACGGAGCGTAGCCTGGAGCGTGAGCTAGCGCAGTCCCAGGAGGAGAAGGCCCGCTTGTTGAGGGAGCTTGAGACCAGAGATGCTGAGATCGCCGCTCTTGAGGCGACAGTAGCTGAGCTGAGGGATCGTCAGGGCTAGTTAGCTGGCTGTTTGTACAGTTGTACATTTTCTTTTTTTGATGTCACTTTGGGCAGGAGCCCGTCCTTTGATGTACATTTGCTTTTTTTGGATGTATATATGACGACATGTGTGCCTTTGCTGCTGGGTGTTTGCTGTATCTGTAGGTTAGCTTAAAAAAACAGGTTTGTCATGTGACGATTTACGCCGTCATACTGCCGAAATTTACGTACAAAACCACATAGCAAAGCATATAAATAAAAGAATTAACTTAAATACAATGGCCTAAACAAGCGCGAAAAAGGAAAAACGTTTCCGAAAATGGACGAAAACGGAAAAGAGTGTCCGAAATTGGACAAAAATGGCAAAAAAGTGTCCGAAAATGGACAAAAATGGCAAAAAGTGTGTCCAAAAATGGCGGATCGGAACGGACGGTAGGGAGGGCTACCCCCTAAAAAAGAAACTAAAAGAAATGTCTAAGTGTATGAGGAATTTTTTTTTGAAAATAGGGAGTGAAATGATTCCCCGAAAAGAAAAAAAAAATAAAAATGAGTAAGTGTGCGTATATGGTAAAAATATCAACGTTGCCTCGAAAAGCGAACCCGTATTGATTAGGAAACGCAATTTAGGCAATTGCACGGAATTATCAAATTAAATCCTTATAGGGATAGGGAATTTTAACTAAGACGGAATTAGGAAAGATCCACGGCCGTCAAAACGAGAAAAAGGACCTGGGGAAGAGGCGCAGCAGGAGCTGCGATTCTTCAAAGAGGCGCAACATCTACCGCGTCATTTCCCCAGCTGATCCGTCCTCAGCTGAAATTAGGAAACAACGAATAGTATAAATAGAGACCTCGGTCGAGCTTCTATTCTCACAATTCTCTCTTTCTCGTCTTCGTCTATTACATAAAATCCCTTATAAACTTCTTCAAATTTTCCAATAAAATATGGATGCCTTTGAAAATCTCGTCAAGGAGTAGTAAAATGAATTCACAAATGTGGAGAAACACGATATGGGTGCTTTAAATTTGGGATCAATCATAAGTTTGAAGCTAGTGAAGGTTGTGGGGCCCTTTTTGGATGCATGTCTTGAATATTTGGACCCAAATTTCCATGTATTTGCCTTCCCAGGAGGCGACATTTGCCCTTTTCCTAATGAAATTGCCGCGGTTGGAAGAGGGGACGCAGAAGGTGTTCGGGTTATACCTCCTAGATCTCAAGGATATAAAAACAAATTTAGGGACTTGCTTGGGTTGACCAAGGCTGAGGTAGACTGTCTCGTGACCTCAAAAAGAGTCCGCATGTTTGACTTTGTTGACCGATTTATAAATAGGGAGGACCTATCTCCTATGTGGCGAGGTGCCGAGCTTATGGATTCTGCCTTCTTCATTGTTATATCTTTCGAGGGCATATGGACCAAGAGATGAGGGGTGATCCTCGATTTCTTGGCATAGTTGAGCAAATCGAACTGCGTAGGAGCCCAGCATGCTTGATTCTAGGGGAGACCATCCTTGGTTTGGATAACAGGAAGGCGAATCCCAAGCTTTCCTATCTTGGGATTCCTATCATTTTACAGGTAAGAACCCATCTTTTGTCTTATTTGGCCGTCTTTTATTATTTCTGTCCGTTATTTTTTTTTTCCCGAATATAAGACTGACTCCCGTCTCTTTTTTCTTTGCAGATTTGGCTTATGGAGAGGCTGCGGTTGATCGAGCCCCTAGTTGATGTGGTAGGATATCATTCCCGATCGATTGCAATGAGAACGAGGCTGTACATGGTGGACTTCACTCGAGTATGCGCTTATTGGAAGAACAAACTGAAGAGTGAAGGTGGGCCCTTGATTAGGTGGATAGTGCCATGGTGGCATCTCAGATCAGTGACTGGAGTATCATCCCTGGATCCGACGCAGTCCATTCGCGTTCGTGGCTTGGAATTCATGGTCCATACCTCTCCGGAGACATTGATGAGGCAAGTGGGCTTAATGCAGAAAATCCCGAAGCCAGACACCGTCCCTCAAACTGCCTTGGCACATATTGCGGAGTCTTGTCGAGAGTGGGCTATGCGTTGGGCCCAAAGGAACATGTGGTTCATACCCGTCCCAGTTGGCTCATTATGGGTGTCTGATTCGTATCTGCAATGGAGGAAAGCTGGTACCCCTGAGGAACGCGAGAAGCTAAGGAAGCACGAGCCTGTAGACTGCAAGATTCGTGAAGTAGCGAAGGAGAACCAAAGGTACTTGACTGAGGAAGAAGAAGAGGCTGGATATCTGGTTGTTCGTCCATCGAAGAAACCAAAGAATGCTCCTGCCGAGAAGATGATGGTGGATCGAAATGGAAGTGCTAGACCGCGAGAACGACCGTTGGTGAGTAGGTCGGAAATAACGCAATAGCGCCACGCTCGTGGTCGAGAGAAGAAATATGACAAGGGTGACAAAGGCAAGGGGAAAATGGAAGAATAGCCTTAGTCATTTATACTAGTATTATTTATTATTATTATTTAAGTTGTAATAAATGGCGGGGTTTTTAGAATCCTAGCCTAACATTTTAAAATTTTAAAATTTATATGTATGTGGCATACTACTATTATTTATGGAACAATGAATAAAAGATTTATTAGTTAAGAAACTTTCATAAATTTCCTTTGTTTATTCTTGTCGAATTTCAAATGCAAATGTAAATGCAAATGTCCTTCTATTTACATCTTAAAAAAGACGGGTTGTATCCCGTGAAGGATTGCCTACGTATTCATTAGAAAAAATGAAATCAAACCCTGTGCGTAGTTCGGGAAAATGTAAAAGAATAAATGTTCAAAGCAAGAGCTTGTAATGAACTTAGAAAACACGCATGTGCTTTACTTATTCCTAAGGAAGTGCAATTTAATTTATTTGATGATATGAGGATGTCGAAATGTCAAAACGCAAGAGCGAAATGTCATGGGCTTTTGCAGGCCAGGGGCCGGTCTTATTTCGTGTCGCACGAGCGGCACGTGGGTCTTGCGAGGCGCGTTTTATCCTATTTCTAAGGGTAGTACCGTTTCAATTGGTCTAGGTTGGTAGGGTTAGAAAACTCATTCTCGTCTAGGTCTATAATCTTAACCGCACCCCCTGAAAGTATGGATTTGACTAAGAATGGTCCTGCTCAATTAGGCTTAAATTTTCCTCGCGGATCGACAGGTAAGAGAGCTCTGACTGATTTGAGTATTAAATCTCCTTCCTTGATATTTCTGGGTTTGACCCGTTTATTGAAGGCTCGTTTAATACGTGTTTGATATGTCTGCACATTATGCAATGCGTGCAACCTTCGTTCGTCCAAGAGGACGAGTTCGTCATACCTATCTCTTTTCCAATCAACTTCTGGAATTTGACTTTTGAGTAGAATGCGCAGAGATGGGATCTCTAGCTCCACTGGCTGTACAGCTTCCATGCCGTAAGTCAAATAGAAAGGAGTAGCCCCAGTGGGCGTCCTAATTGACGTGCGATATCCCCATAATGCAAAGGGTATTTTGCTAGGCCAATCGCGGTAATTGTCAATCATTTTCTTGAGGATTGTGACGACGTTTTTGTTAGCTGCCTCCACCGCGCCATTAGTTTGAGGTCTGTATGGCGACGAATGGTGATGCTTGATCTTATATTTGGCTAGCAATTATGCAGCTTCGGCCTGGAAATGTGATCCATTGTCACTAATGATTTCATGTGGGCAACCATATCGACTGATGAGATTGGTTTGTATGAACTTTGCCACATGTTTGGTTGTAAGGCTGGTGTAAGACGCTGCTTCGACCCATTTAGTAAAATAATCGATAGCTACTAAAATGAAACAGTGGCCTCCTGTCCCGGCTGGAGTAATCTTCCCGATGATGTCTATCCCCCAAGCAGAAAATGGCCATGGAGATGTCATGGTATATAGCATTGAAGGAGGGACGTGTTGCACATTCCCGAAGATTTGGCAGTTGTGACAATGCCTAACATACTTGATGCAATCTGACTCCATTGTCGTCCAGTAATACCCAAGACGCGTTATCTTCTTTGCCATCATGGGTCCACTCATGTGAGGACCGCATTCTCCGTCTTCTTCCATTATTTTCTGTGCCTATGGACGATCAAGGCAATGTAATATGACACCAAGAGGTGTCCTTTTGTACAACTCTCCCTGCATGAGGAGGTATTGAGAGGCAAGTAGACGTATGGCGCATTATCCCTTCTTATCCATATCTGGTGGGTATGTACCATTGAGCTTGAAATTGAGAATGACTTGGAACCAAGGCTCTTTTGGGTTTTCTTCTTCATCTGTAAGGGAGTGTATATAAGCTGGCTCTGATCGCCGTTCAATGCACAAGGGCATTTCAACCATGTTGTCGGGCATATTAATCAGGGATGCGAGTTTTACAAGAGTGTCCGCAAACTGATTTTCTTGGCGAGGTAAGTGCAGATAAGTAACTTGGTCGAAGAATTAAGCGACTTGATCTATCCTAGCCTAATAGGGTGCTAGACTTTCACTTCGGATTTTCCAGGATCCAGTAATTTGGTTGATGATTAAGGATGAGTCCCCGTGAACTCAGAGAATCTTGATGCCTAAACTTACTGCTGCTTGTAGACCAATGAGACAAGCTTCATATTCTGCTGCATTATTTGTCACCTCGAAGTCGAGTTTGACAGAAAGTGGTGTATGCTCGCCTTCAAGAGAAATGAGCAACACTCCTATTCCGAATCCTCTCAAATTGGATGCCCCATCAAATTAAAGGTCCCAAGAAGCCATACTAGTTTGTAGAATGTCCTCATCTGGAAACGACCATGTGTCTATTACTTGCGTATCGTTGATTGGATTGTTTGCGAAGAATTCAGCCACGGTACGCCCCTTTATGACTTTCAAAGGTACGTATTTGAGATCGAATTCCAAGAGCATTAAGGTCCATCTTGCTAAGCATCCATTGAGAACGGGTTTCTCGAAGAGGTATTTGACGGGATCTATGTTAGAATACACCTTGACAGAGTAGCTAAGCATGTAATGGCGTAGCTTCTTTGTTGCTCACACAAGAGTGAGGCATGTTTTCTCAAGAGGTGTATACTTACACTCGTACTCCAAGAACTTCTTACTAAGGTAGTAGATAGCTCTCTCTTCTTTTCCAACAGTCTGCGCCAGCATAGCCCCCATGGCTATTTCGGTGACTGTGAGATATAAACCAAGAGGTTGATCTCGTTGGGGAGGCATTAGCATGGGTGGCTTAGCCAGTATCTCCTTTATCTTGTCAAATTCCTTTTGACAGTCTTTGTCCCATATGGTATGGTCCATTTTCCTGAGCTTTTTGAAGATAGGTTCACAGATCATGGTGAGTTTCGATATGAATCGACTTATGTATTGTACTTTGCCCAGGAATCCTCTAACCTCCTTTTATGTATGGGGTTGCGGCATTTCGACTAAGGCCTTGATCTTGGATGGATCAATTTCTATCCCCCTCTGGCTAACGACATATCCCAGAAGCCTGCTTGACGTTACTCCGAACGCACATTTCTGAGGATTGAGCCTCATGTTGTACTTGCACAATCTGAGGAAGAATTTGCGAAGGTTATCGATGTGCCCGTCCCTATCCTTATATTTGACAATTATATCATCTACGTACACCTCTACTTCCTTATGCATCATGTCATATAGAAAGGTGGTCGCAGTGCGTTGGTATGTAGCCCCTGCATTGATTAGCCCAAATGGCATAACAGTATAGCAATATGTGCCCCACTGAGTGATGAAGGCTGTCTTGTGCATGTCTTCCACGACCATTTTGATCTGGTTATACCCTGCATACCCGTCTATGAAGGATAACAACGCGTGATCTGCTGTATTATCGACCAATATATCGATGTGTGGTAGAGGGAAGTCGTCCTTAGGGCTCGCCTTGTTCAAGTCTCTAAAATCAACACAAACCCGGATTCACCCATCCTTTTTTGGTACGGGGACTATGTTAGCCACCCAGTCAGAATACTCGGAAACTTTGATGAATCCGGCTTTGAATTGTTTATCGACTTCTTCTTTAATCTTAAGAGCCCACTCTGTCCTCATCCGACGAAGCTTCTGTTTTACAGGCTTGAAACCTGGCTTGATTGGAATGCGATGTTCTGCAATATCCCTGTCGATCTCTGACATATCCTTGTAAGACCAAGCGAAGACGTCTTTGAACTCGTGTAGGAGGTCGATGAAATTGGCCCTTTCGGTTGGGTCTAGGGTCGTCCATATCCCGAGTTCATGGGGTTCTAATTCCGTTCCTACGTTGATAGGTGATGCGTGTCTTTTATATGATGTTTTACATCCCATTTTACACGCATTTCAGAGCTCATTCATGTAGTTTATGCTACATTTCTCCCTATTTCCGTCTACTTCCGTATTTTTGTACATTATTGCAGAAATGTGAAGAATCCAGTGGAAATCGAGCTAAATCCGTCCCCGATTATCCTGCATTGCAATTGACGTGAAGTATTCACCCGAGGAACGAGCTTGGTGCGCAATTCAAGGCCCAAAAGATAAATCCACGAGATTATAGAAGTCAAGTAGCAGCTCAAGCAGTCGATCGACCAACCTGCGGGTTCCAGAAGCTACTGTATACTGAAGCTCAGTCGATCGACCACTACCATTAGTCGATCGACCAAGCTGCTATCCCAGACGAGAATTAAAAGACCGAGGAAGCGCAAGCCCATTATGTTTAGGTTTTGATAATAAGTGTTACGTATGTTTGCTATATAACGTAACCTAGAACATCAGAATAAGGGAGGAGTTTTTATCAAGTTTTTACATTACGTTTTACATATAATTCTTTAGTTTTATAATTAGGGTTTGGAATATTGTTTAGCATTGGAATTTTCGTTCTTATTCTCAATCGTTCCTCTGCAATTCTCGGTATTCTTCCTGCCCTATTTCAATTCGTTTTATTTCATTGTTAGTATAGAATTGCTAGTTAGTATCCAAAGCCAATTATCGTTTATCGCTATTTGTTATTTGAATACTTCAAGCATGAATTCATTAGTTCATATTGTTATCGTTGTTTTTATCAGTATCATGAGTAGCTAGATTAATTGTGCTAGGATGTAGGCGAATTATAGCGTAGGCGGCGTAGTATTGTTTTGGACTGAATTCGCGTGTCAGTCGATCGACCGCCATACCTGGTCGATCGACTGACCACGTGAGGTTACCTTTCGTTTTAATTAATTTTAATGTTGTATTTAACGAATCGAATGCATGCGACCAGTTAGATGCTTAATTTATAACTGACCCATTAGATCGAAAGATAGGGACAGTTGTTAGACCACCAATTAAAATGACTAAACTGTGCTGAGATCGAAAGATAGGTATAGTTTAGACCGTTAGTCACTTTTCAGGACGAGAGTCAGTATTAGTGATATTAGGGACTTATAGCAAGATCGAAAGATGCTATCTGTTAAGAGTGGACTGAGAGGACCTCTTGTTTTCCCGCCTCACATGTGTTTGTTTCAGACCAACTTAGTATGCTGCCGCCGAAGCTATAACGAACCGACCATCCTAGTACCCCTTCTTTATCTGTTTAATCCATCTTTTTAGTTTATTGTCTTTATTTACTCTTAGCTATAGACCAACCCAAATCAACCCCCATAATCGTTACCTTAGACTTTTATTTGACAGCTAGAAATTACGTCTGCCTCCTTGTGGTTCGACCCTATTACCACTAGCCTAGGTTAGTCTTAATAGGAAATTATAAATCTTATTTTTGGTACTCACAACGACGGGTATCAAATTTTGGCGCCGTTGCCGGGGAGGCAATAGTTCTAATTTTTAGTTGTTTTATTTTAGTCTTTCTTAGTTTAAGGGACATCCGTTCCTTAAACTTTTCTTATATTCTTTTTGTAGTTTCCTCTTATGCGCAGGTCACAGGGTGGTGAATTAGTACCATTAAATCCTGAGATAGAGAAATCTTTGCGCGAGTTGAGACGATCACAAAGGATATTGCCGACAGAGGAAGAGCTGAGTACTCTGTCAAGTTACTACGAGAACGCTCTATTCGAAGAAGACCCACCTACATCTCCCGCTTCTATTTCTTGGTGAGAGGCAGTTACTTCTCCGAAATCCCAATCATGGTGAAGAAGCAACTATAGCTAGTCATTCGAGCCGTCGGTGAAGATCTTTACAAAGGGTTCACATTACCGGGGAAGCCGGGAAATTCGAGCGAAACCTTCTTATCTCGGTTTGGTTGAGAAGAACCGATTCGGGGGAGCTGCAAATGAGGATGCATCTAAGCATATGGAGACATTTATCGATTCATCGCTGCTCCATATCCCCACCACCCGGCGTGACCCCGGACAGTCAAGGAGACCATGTTCATTTTCTCGCTCCGTGATCGCAAGGGAGTGGTATAGAGATCCGGATCGAATTTTGCTCATGGGATCACCGACTGGAATTCCTTGGCATTGGCATTCTACAAGAAGTACTTTTCTGCTTCAAAGACGATTGCTATTAGAGCTCAAATCACGAGTTTCAAACAAGGGCCGGATGAGAACTTCCACGAGGCATGGGTCCGATTTAAGAAGCTGGTGCGAACCATACCGCACCATGGTTTTGAAAAATGGAGCTTGTGCAATCATTTCTATAATGGATGTATGACGATCGGAGGGCCATCTTGGATCTGCACCAATGGCCGATTTTTGAGAATATGGGAGAGACCAAAGGGTGGAAGATCATTGATGACTTAGCCACCCACAAAGCTGAATATGGAAATTCCTGGGAACCAAAGAAGAGCTGAATCTTCTTTCTCAGCCTGCACTTGAAGCTCTCACTGCGAGGTTCGACAAATATGAACTAGGAGGAGCTTCAAAAGGAGGCATCTACCAAGTAAATGCTGTGTCAGACGGTCCTTTCGTCTGTGAAAGGTGCGGAGCTGAGGGACACGTTTCGAAGAATTGCCCTAGTCTCTTTGAGTCTTGTGCTGCCTTTCAACATTATAGGTAGACAAACACCTACTACGAGCCTAATGTTCATCCCAACTTGAGGTGGACCAGCCAGAATGTCCAAAACCCGACTCCACCTCCACAGCAGCAGCAAGCTTATGTGCCTCCTCATCAAAAGCAACAACAATATCAGAAACCTCCCTATGTGCCGCAGCAGCAACAAACACAGAATTCTGAATTTGCTGAGTTTAAGAACCTGTTGCTGAAGGAATCCCAAGCTAGAGAGGTCGGGATGAAGCTACTAGAGAGCCAAATTGCTCAATTGGCTAGTAAGAGTACCTCTCGAGCTCCCGGACACCTACCGACTCAAACTGACCAAAAGGAGACCCTAAATACCATCACTTTGAGGAGCGGGTCCACCCTGGAGGGGCCTGCTATGGTAGAGGACGCCCCTGAAAAAGTTGAAGCGGAACCGAGTCAAAAGAAAGCTTTAACGAAAAATAACAAGAACAAGGCGTCTACCAGGTACATCAGTCGATCGACTGATATACCCGGTCGATCGACTGAAGCGCGGGTTACAGGGGCTTCTGGAACTATACATCTCAGTCGATCGGCTGAGCAAGGTGGTCGATCGACTGAGACCCCTGCTGATATTGAGAAATTTCGTCCTTCAATGCCCAATAATTTGAGAGACCATTTGTTCCGGGGTTCGACAGTCCCGAAATTATTGGGGCAAGACCCGAGTGCTGATGGGTCCGTCCCGGTTCCGAAGTTTGACCCAATGTCAGTCAATGGCTCACATTTGAGACGGTCTGAGGAGGGGTCAAGTTTCAAGAAGGAGAAAGCGGTGGACTTCCAGCCTAAGTCCACGGATACCGGCATGCGCGACTTAGAGGAAAGGGCTAAGGTACTTCTTTCAGCCCCATATCCAGAGAGACTAGTGCCGACAAAGGAACATGTATCTTTCAATAAATTTGAAAAGGTTATTCGTAGTTTGAATGTACAAGTTCCTTTCCTTGAGTTGGTCAATCAAGTGCCCGCCTACACTAAATTCATGAAACAACTCTTGTCTAAGAAAAAGTCACTTGAAAATATGCATACTGTCGCACTGACTGAGGAAACTTGCTCATATTTATCTCATACTGCACCCCATAAGCTAGAGGACCCGGGTAGCTTTTCTATTCCTTGCAATATAGGTACCTTCTCTATTGAGAAGGCATTATGTGACTTAGGAGCTAGTATAAGCGTCATGCCTTTGAGTTTAGCTAGGAAGCTCAAATTGACTAGGTTCGCAGTGACAGACATGACAGTACAGATGGCTGACCGATCTGGGGTCCAGCCAATAGGGGTCTTAGAGGACATTCCTGTCCAAATAGGGAAGTTCTTCTTCCCTATTGACTTCGTTGTACTAGACATGCCTGAGGATGCCCACATACCTATCATTCTGGGTAGGCCATTCCTGCACACTGCTGGTGCAGTCATAGATGTTGGGTTAGGAACCTTCTCTAGTTGTGAGCTTGAAGAGCCTTCCTTGACTGTTGGTCCATTTGATCGACCTTCTCCATCCTTTCTGCTGATTTGAGTTGGTGTCGGTGATTAATGTTGTAGGGCTGAAATGGTAATCTTGAAGTATCATGGTAATGATCTCATCCTGTGCTGCCCTGACGAATCGATCCTCTCCAAACAGGAGGCTAACGGCCTGTTCGTCGAGACAAGGTGTCTGATGAGTTTTGACTGTAGGAACCGTCGCTGGAGGAATGAAGTAGTAATCATGGAAGACCTCGATTCCATCTAGTTGAATGCCTTTGTATCTCCAAGGTTCGGGAAATGCGTAAAGATTTTCACAGTCCCCTTCTCTGTCGAAGTAGCCATTTAGTGTGGGGAGATAGGGTTGCATTTGGACTCCCTTATTTTTGCGATTCCAAACTTGAATAAGCATTTCAAGAGCTTCGGCTTTCGTTGGTTTGTACCCCAAGCCTATTGGTATCCTTTGGGAGTCTCTTTCCTTAAAAGGTGCAAAGGTATTCTTCCTGATGGGGTTTAGTGGTATTCCTGGGAAATATCCCTGGGATTTGAGTATGTGGTTGACCACTAAGTTGGAGTATGGATTAAAGTATAAGGGAGCCAGCTCGCTCTCTATAAGGTTTATGATTTGAAATCCTCCAAGCTCATACACTGGGTCTGCAATTACCTGGTTGCTTGACATCTTCTCTATTACGGCCTTGATAGGTGACGAAGTGATCGCTACTACCTTGCCATGTAGAGGGATCTTGATCTTCTGGTGTGAGGTGGATGTTACTGCTTTGGAAGCGTAAATCCTGGGCCTACCCAAAAGTATATTGAAGGATGCCTCTATGTCCACTATCTGAAAATTAACCTTTCGCTCGATTGGCCCAGTGGCCACAGTAAGGTTAACTAGCCCCACTACTTTACGCCGCGTTCCATCGTATGCGCGAACGCCTTAGTTAGTAGGAGTCCAGTCTGACTCTTTCATGCCTAACTTGTATGCTGTTTTTAGTGGTATGACATTGACTGCGGAGCCATCATCCACCAAAGTCATTGGTACATTCTTCTTCAAGCATATGACTTTGATGTATAGAGCAAGGTTATGAGTGGCGCCAAAGGGAGGCAAATCTTCATCTTAGAAAGTAACTAGGTTACTTAGCTTAACTGAGTTTTGAAAGACTAGGTTTACGACGTCGTCAGGTGTAGAGTTAGATGCCACGTTCAATTTAGACAATGCTTGTAGTAAAGCCTGGCGATGAGGAAATGAACTTGCAACTAATTGCCAGACTGAAAGATCAGCCTTTCTCTTTTGAAGTTGCTTCAATAAATGGTCAGGAGAAGTATCTTCGCCATCGTTTGGTGTGATGACATTGGTGTTAGTAGCAACTGGACCATTTGTTTGAGTGACATTTTGATATGGACGTCCCGAGCGAGTAAGGTGGTCCACATCTTGATCTTCACTAGCCTTGACTAGAGGATGTTCCGTGAGGTAAACATCTTCATCATCATCCTCCCAAACTTCATTGACGATACTGAGCTCTCTTAAGCCTATGATTTCAGACTCTAGGTTGATTATTTGCTTGACTAAATCGTCGGTTACTGCGATCACTTCTTGCATTGTGGATTCTTGGGATAAAATTGGAACCACTGGCTTGTTTTCCCTAGGTACAGTGCTTGGATTGCGTAGGGATGCCACTACAGCTTCTAGCTTTGAAACCTGTCTACTCACACTCTTTGCCCATGCGACAAAATCAGCGATAGTAGGGGAAATGGTGGAATAACTCTCTTCATTTTCTAGTGCATTGACCTCATCTTTAGCTAGAGAAATGAGGTGTGAACAATCCAAGGTGGGTTCCTCATCTGTGATCATTAGAATTCCAAGAGGATTCTGAGTATTGTTAGGCTTACTTGCGGGAGGTATAGGTAGATGCCCATCCTAAATCATATCCTGAATGACATGTTTTAATTTGAAACATTTCTCTGTATCATGCCCATTGCCTCTATGGTACTCGCAATAGGCATTCTCATCCCAGAATTTAGACTTTTTCTCTGGGTCAGGTGTAGGTCCTATAGGTTGGAGCTTACCCTGTTTCATCTATCTTTTTAGAGCGTTGGAATATAAGTCACCAACGTTCGTGAACTTCCTTTGTGGGTTATTCTTCTTGGTAGATGATTCGACAAGGTTGACTTCGTTGGTCTTGCTAAAAGAGCCATAAGAATGACTCGTTGTGCCTTGATATCCGCGACCTACCATTTTGAACAAGAGTCCTTTACGGATGTCGTCTTCAATTATTATGCCTAATACAGTTAAGTCTTTGAAAGACTTTATGTTTTGGTATCTTAGGTGGTTCGCATAGATTGGTCTTAAGTCGTCCACGAACTTTTCAACAAGAGTAGCCTCGTCTGGGCGTTCGACGAGTTGTGTTCTAGTCTTTCTCCATCTACTTAGGAAGTCGGTGAATCCTTCTTTCTCATTTTGGGTAAAAACCTCTAGAGTGTGCATATTGACTTGAATTTCAGCATTATCTGCGTACTGTTTGGTGAACTCAATTGAAGCATCATCCCAAGTGGCAATTTTCTTGTGTTCCAAAGAGTAGAACCATTGCTTAGGAATAGTATCGAGAGATGAAGGAAAAATCCTTAGGAACATCTCTGGTTTGATGCCTTTGATAGATATATAATCTTTGAAGGCACGAATATGGTTCAACGGGTTTTCATGCCCCTTAAACTTCGGGATGTCATTCATGTTGAAGTTAGTTGGTAATTGAGCGTTTACTGCCTCATACTTGCGATTGTTTTCCCTGTAGATGTCATCTCCCTTGAGGCACATTAGTTGCTCCTCCAAATATTGGAGTCGCTTTTCAGCTTCAGTAGGACCTGGTGGAAGATTGACTTCTGGTTGTCCAACAAAGGGTGGAAGGTTATCATGTATGATCATGTCAGGAATGGCATCCTCTGCACGAAGAAGTCTGGCTTCCACAGCGAAGAGCCTTCGATGGTGTTAAGGCGACCATAAGCTTGGTCATGGCTTATTTGGAGACGAATGAGCGCAGCTAGGATTTGATCATCACAATTTCCGGGTTGTTCGGATCGACCATTAACGCTTCCATGACTAGTTCCCATCATTTTGGAACTGAGGATAAGAGATCGATGATGAATCAAAACACGATCGACCATTTTAGCACACTTACTCAAAAAAGACTAGACTCGTGAAGTGAGCGTGTATCACTGTGTCGAGTGAGGTTTGAAAATGACAGATTTTTGAAATGTTTGTCCTAGACAACTGTAATGTAGTTGTAGGGGTGCTAACTTAAAGTGAGGTTTGAAATGGGTTTGAGGCCCGAATTTTGACCCGACATTTGGACAGAGTTTCGGCTTCTTTTGCGTTATTTTAGGCCATTTTTCGAAAATGTTTACATTTTGAAAATGATTTTATTTTACAAAATTTCGTCATAGTTTTTTTTATAAAATGGTGATCACGTATATGGTACAAACATACATATGGGCATTATAACGGTATGCTGAGTGCATTTAAAGGGTTTTGGCTTAAAAAGGTGGGTTGCCATACCAAGCAATCAAACCCTGGTCTGTGGAGAGGTCCGTGCCAAACAAGAGTAATGTCGGTTCCTAGTCCATTTCCTTGAGTAGTGAAAGCTCTTGATACAAACAAGAGTATGTACCACGGTATGGTTGACGTCAATCGCTATCCATTTTTAGGCCCTGATAAGAATTTGGACCGTCCAGACGGGACTGTAATACTACGGTTTTATGAGCCTCTGGGTACTCTATCGAGTAGGCCTTACTCTGTCGAGTAAGGGTGTGTTGCGTTTTAAAAATAGTTTCTGACCTGTTGGGTACTCGATCGAGTAACCTTGATACTCGATCGAGTAAGGGGGAACTCGATCGAGTACCTCAACTACTCGATCGAGTAGCCCGGTTTACGGGTAATGTTTTGACGGGTTTTATTAATAATGCGGGAATGATATAATAGGCTTTCGTCACTTTTCTCAAAACACTTTTACAATAAAAAAAACCTTCAAGAGAAGATTAGAAGTTACGTTGAATCATTCTCGCCGCATTATTAGCAAATCCCGGAGCTATAAGTGTCGGATTCTGTCGTTCTTTATATCTTTGTGATCCTTGCGTCGAGGTTAAGATCTACGTACCGAATTTGTTATATTTAATTAAGTTTCGTTAAACCCTAATTTTGGGATTGGGGGTTTTCTATGTTTATGTTGATGTGGTAGTGATTGTATGATTATGTGTATAGGAGAAGGGTTCGTAGAGGAAAGGTTTTGAGACAGCTGCTAGATCGTCTGATGATTGTGTTGCTTTACAGGTAGGGTTTCCCTACTCAGTATTAGTCCCATAATGTGTTGTTGATGTGTTGTGGTTGTTGAATATTATCGTAATTGTATTGTGACGGTTGTTGATTGTGATTGTTTGTCTCTGGTTCTCGAGATGCGTTCTCGGCTGAGTGGAGTCACTTGCGGGAGTGGCTTCACGTCCTAGTTTCGCCCTCCGTGGAACCCGCCACGGGAGGGGATGTGCACATTAATGGGACAAGGTTATCGCTCGGTATGATGAGCGGGGCTTAGGTGGGAACGGCTGCGGTCCCCCACTGGTAGGGCTGGTCCAGTGGACAGTCGGTGACGGAGATTGATTGGAGTGGGTGTGATTGTGTATGTGACCGTTTGAGATGCTTGTTTACTGTATTGTTGGTTATATAAATTGTGTGACTAGTACTGACCCCGTTTAATGTTTTAAAAACTTTGGTGATCCATTCGGGGGTGGTGAGCAGTTATTGAGCAGGTATGATATGACGCGTATGGGATAGCTGGGATGAGTCATCACGTGGCAGTTAGAAGTCTTCGCTGTGTCAGACGATGTTTTATAGCTTTGATAGTTTTAGCAGTAGACCGTCTGAGAGTCTTGTATTTATTTTTATCAGTTTTGGAGTTGGTATGTAATCACTTTAAACATTATTTACGTTTAAGTATGTTTCGTTATTGTCTTATGATTATCATTGCCTCGGAAAACCGAGATGGTAGCACTTCCATGCCTTAAGTGTTCCTGGTAAGGCACTTGGAGTATGGGGGTGTTACAAAATGGTATCAGAGCGACGATCCTGAAACTTGTAACCAATGAACCTAATGAATATAGGGAGTCTAATTAAAATGAACCCGGGGTAGGAGTTGTAGGAGCTAATGCAAAGACTTGGGAGATGTCCTAAAGTCGCGAACTCGCCCTACAATTTTGAACCGGTCACCATGGGATATGAGTCGGGATCGCTATGTGTTTATCTTGTGAATTGTGTATCTATATAGTGACGAGTGGCATGAATCGGTGTGATTTTGAATGTTGTTGGTTTAAAGCATGTTGAATGATAGTTGGTTTACAATGTTGGTTGGAATTGTTAGAAAAGTGTATGAGAATGATGAGTAATGTGGTGGAAAAAGGAGGTGGTTTATATGTGATAAGATGTGATGAATAATGATGTTGCAGGATGGATGATCTACAATGCGACTATATTAGTAACATGTGATTAGGGGATGTGATATGATTATACATAATTTTGATTGTGTAATTTTATATAATGATTTCATATACATGCCTACTATTGTTCATATGTATATGTTATATGAGGAATGTGGTTGAAATGGATGAAGTGATTGGAAAAGATGGAGTGTCAATTGCATAAGAATATGAATTTTGTGATTATGAATATTGATACTGTCGTTCTGTACCAAAAATAAATACCTAAGTTACTACTAACAGAAGTCAGCGGTAAGTAGGGTCGATCTCCACAGGGAGGCTAAGTTGCTATATATCTGTTTAATTCGGTCTGTCAGGGTGTCACAAAAATGGGGGTTGAATTGATTGTGAACTAACTAAACTACTGAAACTAGATGCAAGAGAAGGGAAATAAGGAGATTAAAAATAAGAGAAAGGAAGTATGCTAGGAGTCGGTCTACCGTGGCAGCTATCAGATCTTATACTATCGGGAATACTAAGGCGATTAGACTATTGATAAGAAGAGCTATGGTCGTCACCTTTCGGTCCTTGAACCGCCCTAGAGCGTAAACAGCTTAACTTTCGCCCTCACTGCAATACCCTATTGTAATTAAGCAAGCCTTCCCTTCCAATCTTTCGATCTAGGTCGGGGTTAACTAAATTTATGGTCTCCTGCATGCATTCATTCGACCGGATAACAATTAAATTGCCTAATACAATTCCTATCGCAAGACTAATCTATATAAGTCAATTAAAACATTGCTACCACGGCTTCCCTAATCCTAACATACTACGGAAATTAGCTATGCATAATTAGGGAAGAGCAAGAAATAAAGAAAGAACAAATAATAAACATTAAATTAAAAGGAGAGAAAAGGGAAGAAAGGATTACTGAAATAAGTGATCCGGAAATGAAAGAACAAAGTAACAGTAGCAGTATATTCGAACCAGAGAGGAAGGGAACGAAGTAAAGTGTGTGTGAGAGTCTTTATAATAACATACTGACTCCCTATTTATAAGAAAATAGGATTAGCTAAACCTAATGACGGAATTAAACCTAAAAAGCCCAGCCCGTCAGCAAAATCCACTCGATCGACTAACTAAAGGCTCTCGATCGAGTGATATTCCTTAGCATTCCTCTCGATCGAGAACAATACCTCTCGATCGAGGACTTCTTTCCCTTTAATCACTCGATCAAGAATAGGTAGCTCTCGATCGAGCAAATGGGCTCTCGATCGAATAGAAATAGTTCTCGATCGAGCACTTCTCAGCGCGTAATTCCTGCTTCGCACACTGAACTTCAAACGGCTGTCATTTCTTCGTTACTTGGTCAAACAGGGTGATTCCGGTGGCATTGGAAAGCTAAAAGGACAAACTTTCATCTCCAATTGGAATCACCTGAATATCTGTTGTAGAACTAGAGATATGGCTCTTACAAGCAGGAACTAGCAAATTGAAGCACTCTCTTGGCTCGCCTAACTTCCTTACTCCAATGCGCATCTCAAAATAGCTTCATTTCCGCTCTAAATTCACTCTTCCTCCAAATGCATGCTAAAAGGACGGTAAAAGGCTTGATTTCACTACTTTTGGGTTCATTCCTGCAAAGAAGACAAAACAAACCAAAGCAGCATATTCGGGGCATTTCGTAGCATAAAACCACGATAAAAGCATAAAGATACGCACATAAATTAGGCTAAAAAGACTATATAAAATGCACGCCAAAATTTGATACTGTCGTTCTGTACCAAAAATAAATACCTAAGTTACTACTAACAGAAGTCAGCGGTAAGTAGGGTCGATCTCCACAGGGAGGCTAAGTTGCTATCTATCTGTTTAATTCGGTGCATCGTCGGTGTCACGAAAATGGGGGTTGAATTGATTGTGAACTAACTTAACTACTGAAACTAGATGCAAGACAAGGGAAATAAGGAGATTAAAAATAAGAGAAAGGAAGTATGCTAGGAGTCGGTCTACCGTGGCAGCTATCAGATCTTATACTATCGGGAATACTAAGGCGATTAGACTATTGATAAGAAGAGCTATGGTCGTCACCTTTCGGTCCTTGAACCGCCCTAGAGCGTAAACAGCTTAACTTTCGCCCTCACTGCAATACCCTATTGTAATTAAGCAAGCCTTCCCTTCCAATCTTTCGATCTAGGTCGGGGTTAACTAAATTTATGGTCTCCTGCATGCATTCATTCGACCGGATAACAATTAAATTGCCTAATACAATTCCTGCTTCGCACACTGAACTTCAAACGGCTGTCATTTCTTCGTTACTTGGTCAAACAGGGTGATTCCGGTGGCATTGGAAAGCTAAAAGGACAAACTTTCATCTCCAATTGGAATCGCCTGAATATCTGTTGTAGAACTAGAGATATGGCTCTTACAAGCAGGAACTAGCAAATTGAAGCACTCTCTTGGCTCGCCTAACTTCCTTACTCCAATGCGCATCTCAAAATAGCTTCATTTCCGCTCTAAATTCACTCTTCCTCCAAATGCATGCTAAAAGGACGGTAAAAGGCTTGATTTCACTACTTTTGGGTTCATTCCTGCAAATAAGACAAAACAAACCAAAGTAGCATATTCGGGGCATTTCGTAGCATAAAACCACGATAAAAGCATAAAGATACGCACATAAATTAGGCTAAAAAGACTATATAAAATGCACGTATCAAATCTCCCCAAACCAAACCTTTACTCGTCCCCGAGTAAACTAAAATGCAACTAAAGGAACGGAAAAAGATAACTCAGAGCTAGCTACAAATGCCCACTTAAGCCAATTTAATGCAAACAAACTAACACTTATAGCAAAGCAGTCAAATGCAAACGAGTTATAGGATGTTTATAATAAAGCTGAACCGTCGACCTTGCAAGACCTTTAAAATCGGACTCTCTCGGGTCACTCTTCTCTCATGAAGCAAAGGGTGAACAAATATATGTAAGAGAGAAAGAAAAATAGTCGCTCACCTAGACTACGACCCACATAAACATGCATGCAGCTAATATGATAAACAATTCTAACTACCGTACACACATTCCAACCAAACAAGGTCCTGTCACAGCCGAGGGCTTTCAAAAATATGGTAAAGTGAGGCAATGGGTAAGAAAAGGCAAAACAATTATGGGAATGTGGAGGTATAGGTGATCAAGCTAGTACCTAAACAGAACCATATGAGACATATCCATTTCCAACTCAATTATAGAATAAAGCACATGCCCTTCATTTGGCATAAAACTCACCAAACCGAACCAAACATACTCCTCAAATGATATAAGATAGAACATAGGAGCAGAAACCGACTCATAATTAAACATCTTTTTCTTTTTTTCGAAATCTTTTTCCTTTCTTTTTCTATTTTTTCTTTCTTTCGGTTTCTTCTTTTCTGATTTTTTTCTACTCTTTTCATTTTTCAATTCTTTTTTTTTCTTTTCATCATCACGTTTTTTTCTTCTTTTTCGAATTCTTTTTCTTTTCCATCATCCTCCTTTTCTTCATAAGTTACCAACTCCGAATCAATAGATACAAGCCAAACTTGATACAATAGACGATATACCGCAGAACAATCTAAACTAGCTTGACAAGGCAGGCTAAATTTGGAATGTAGTTAAGGGTCAACAGGCAAATTTGGCTAATGTGGAGTTAAATGGTTAAAAATGAAAGAAAAGGGAAATTGTATGCACCTCCCTGCATGTGACACCAACCACTAACCCGAATGTATGAAGGCAAAAAGCAATTGAATTTCATATACGTGCAAATTGATGAACATGATATGCAAGGAGTAACTACTCACAATCCTACATGAAACTGGTCACAAATGACACCAGTTTATAAGGCTCTAAATCCTTAGAAATTATAAGTAGGTTGCCAAAATTTCAGGTCAAGTCTATTCGTTCAGCTAAATTTAAACATTAACTCGTAGATTATGCAGAAGACAAAGCTAAAAGAATAATAGTTTAATGCAAGGCTTAAGCAAAAAGACAGATATAGTGCAATTTCATCATAGAAATCGACCATTCCGACTCAACCTACATGCTAAAATAAACGTGATTTTTTTTTTTGAATTTTTTGAATTTTTCTAATTTTTAGGGAATTTTATGCATTTAAACAAAAATAAACAACAATGCAAACATAAATAAAACGTGATAACAGAAATGCATTAAAAACAATATGCAGACACAGATATGGATGCATAACCTCCCCAAACCAAACCGTACAATGCCCTCATTGTACCAAAACATGGAAAGGAAATGCAAACTGAAAGAGAAAAAAAAAGAGTAAAAGCGGAAAAACTCACAAAATGCGCGAATAAGGGGACCTTCCCAAACCGACCATGAACATGGGAGGTTGCTAAGGCCCGGAAAACCATCTCAGGAAGCTAATCCAAGTCAAATACACTCGATATCCGTCCAACAGTGGTCGATCGAGTGAGTGGGCATCCAAGAACTGCTCGATCGAATGGTGATGTGGTCGATCGAGTGGTTTTCTTTCTTGCAGGTGGTCGATCGAGTAATATCTGCTCGATCGAGAGGATTTGGCAGCACAAGTGCTCGATCGAGTACAAAAAGTACTCGATCGAGTGATCCGCAGCGTATTCCTGCATAATGCAATGAAAAACAGCCCGCAACTGACAAAAGCAAGCATACTGAGATAGTCTATGGTATAAAACCATTTATTACAACTGAAAGTAAATAAAAATGCAAAATAAAATTGCCGGGTTGCCTCCCGGGTAGCGCTAGCTTCAATCAGGTCCCAGCTCGACCTTCTTTTCTTCGAGCCTCTCTAATAATCATAATCAAAACAGCTCAAAGCGCGCAGCAACCTGTCAAATAGCTGCGCATGTGCTACACAACAGCATAAGTAGCACCAAAGTGGAATAGCAAAATGGGAAATAAAAATGTTTAACTTTTTAAGCCGAACAAATTTCCTATGAGCGCTCCTAAATTTATCCACAAAATAAAGGAGCGCGGGAGCAATTGTCAATATATAAGGGTCTCGATTCAGATTAGCAAATTTGAAATGATAAGGACGGTGAAAATTCGTTAAATTATGCGTCCACATATGAGAGGGTGTAGCATTAAAAGAAGGAGCATAAATTAAACGAGGCAATATACTGTTGAAACAAACAATAATGAAATTATCGCTTACTACCTCGGGTTGGTCGCTCTCAACGACGGAATCACTGACAAAGGAATGGATTACCTCATCCGTGCTAGGAGCAATTACCGTCTCAGCTGCTTCTTCATCAACCTCCTCAGTGGAATCCATCCCGTAAATCGCAGCTTCAAGTGTATCCGACTTACTTTGTGAATAAGGGAGGTTCACCGTAACCTTCATCATCGTCAAACTCGTCATCCAAAATGAACCCAAGTGACGAATTAAGCTCCCAATGGCCAACTCAGTCGATCGAGCAAAATAATCACTCGATCGACCACTTTCCTCCCGCATCTCACTCGATCGAGTAACAAAATCACTCGATCGAGAACTCTCCTCCTGCATGTCACTCGATCGAGAAGAGATATTACTCGATCGAGGAATTTCTTCCTGTACAGCGCTGATATCCTCGCATACACTCTGGAAATACGATAGAAAGTCGTCATCCTATAGAAATCATTTTCAGCATTGGGCAACGCGGGTTCTTCATGGGAAAAACCGCTCTTGGTCAAGTACACCTCTTCTGGTTGCCGATCATTCAACCCAGCTGTTAACCGAGCAATTTCAGACTGCAGCTCAGTGACTTGAGCACCCATATATCTATCATATTCTAGAATTAAGGATTTGACTCCGCGATTTCTTTTTTCGGTATATCACGAGGATCTTGTTGCGGTGGCCATTGATGGGGTGGATGTGGCGGCACAACTACAGCTGCATTGTGCTCAGCAGCACCACATCCCCAAGATTTCTTCCTTTCCCAACTAGTAGGTTTCTCAGCTTGGGCTTCAAACTGAGCAATTAGTCGGGAGACAGATGTCATCTTGGCAAGAGGGAACGAAGATACTCAAGCCTTCCCTTCGATAATCTCCCTCAGTAGCCTGTTTAATACAGCTGTAGGCCTATCAAAACAGCACTAACGAAAAAGATAAGACGGCCTCAAGGTACTTAGTCTTCCCTTGAGGCGAAAGGACAAACGAAATAAAACAGATAAAAAGCGTCGCCTCCCCGGCAACGGCGCCAAAATTTGATACTGTCGTTCTGTACCAAAAATAAATACCTAAGTTACTACTAACAGAAGTCAGCGGTAAGTAGGGTCGATCTCCACAGGGAGGCTAAGTTGCTATCTATCTGTTTAATTCGGTCTGTCAGGGTGTCACAGAAATGGGGGTTGAATTGATTGTGAACTAACTAAACTACTGAAACTAGATGCAAGAGAAGGGAAATAAGGAGATTAAAAATAAGAGAAAGGAAGTATGCTGGGAGTCGGTCTACCGTGGCAGCTATCAGATCTTATACTATCGGGAATACTAAGGCGATTAGACTATTGATAAGAAGAGCTATGGTCGTCACCTTTCGGTCCTTGAACCGCCCTATAGCGTAAACAGCTTAACTTTCGCCCTCACTGCAATACCCTATTGTAATTAAGCAAGCCTTCCCTTCCAATCTTTCGATCTAGGTCGGGGTTAACTAAATTTATGGTCTCCTGCATGCATTCATTCGACCGGATAACAATTAAATTGCCTAATACAATTCCTATCGCAAGACTAATCTATATAAGTCAATTAAAACATTGCTACCACGGCTTCCCTAATCCTAACATACTACGGAAATTAGCTATGCATAATTAGGGAAGAGCAAGAAATAAAGAAAGAACAAATAATAAACATTAAATTAAAAGGAGAGAAAAGGGAAGAAAGGATTACTGAAATAAGTGATCCGGAAATGAAAGAACAAAGTAACAGTAGCAGTATATTCGAACCAGAGAGGAAGGGAACGAAGTAAAGTGTGTGTGAGAGTCTTTATAATAACATACTGACTCCCTATTTATAAGAAAATAGGATTAGCTAAACCTAATGACGGAATTAAACCTAAAAAGCCCAGCCCGTCAGCAAAATCCACTCGATCGACTAACTAAAGGCTCTCGATCGAGTGATATTCCTTAGCATTCCTCTCGATCGAGAACAATACCTCTCGATCGAGGACTTCTTTCCCTTTAATCACTCGATCAAGAATAGGTAGCTCTCGATCGATCAAATGGGCTCTCGATCGAATAGAAATAGTTCTCGATCGAGCACTTCTCAGCGCGTAATTCCTGCTTCGCACACTGAACTTCAAACGGCTGTCATTTCTTCGTTACTTGGTCAAACAGGGTGATTCCGGTGGCATTGGAAAGCTAAAAGGACAAACTTTCATCTCCAATTGGAATCACCTGAATATCTGTTGTAGAACTCGAGATATGGCTCTTACAAACAGGAACTAGCAAATTGAAGCACTCTCTTGGCTCGCCTAACTTCCTTACTCCAATGCGCATCTCAAAATAGCTTCATTTCCGCTCTAAATTCACTCTTCCTCCAAATGCATGCTAAAAGGACGGTAAAAGGCTTGATTTCACTACTTTTGGGTTCATTCCTGCAAATAAGACAAAACAAACCAAAGTAGCATATTCGGGGCATTTCGTAGCATAAAACCACGATAAAAGCATAAAGATACGCACATAAATTAGGCTAAAAAGACTATATAAAATGCACGTATCAAATATGTTTAGGTGACGAAGTGTATTTGTAATATTGTTGTATTAGTAACATGGAAATATGATTTGTAATGCATGAGTATGTTTTGTTTACGAAAAGTGATAGAATAAAAGCATGTGGGTAAGTCATGATTGGCAAGTTAAATAAATTATTTGCATGATGAATGTTGTTGCTTTGCTTTCGAAAATAGTAACATGTGATTGGGGCTGCTGGTTTTATGAGTATTGGGTTGTTTTTGTTTACCTTGTTGTCGTTTAAGTGTTTGGAAGTAAAATCAAGTAGATGTGTTTTTCGATTATAAAGAGGTTGTCTTAAAACTGTTATAACTTGAGATGCATAAATGATTTTAATGTGATTTTACGTGCTTCTGACCTTCACCTACTCGATCGAGTAAGTCCCTTACTCGATCGAGTGGCCAGTACTCGATCTAGTGACCCCTATTTTGGGTCATATGCTTATCTTTTGACTTTGTTGCATATCATGTTTAATTCAAAAGTGTTATTTCGCTTCTTTATGCATTGTTTTACATGTATGTTGGTCTTGATGCGTAAGTTACCCAATATTGTGATGTAAGGAGTGGCACCTGTGGTGAGTATGAGTTCGGTGGGAGGACATGAGTTATATGTGGTTGTGATAGATAGTGATATGATTGTGTGTTGAGTAACATAAAAGCAAGTGAATATGGGCATGGGATGATGTGAGCCTAATGAACGTGAGAATGAAATGATTGAGAGTAAGGATGTGGATAATGGCAACTTGAGATGTGTAAAGAATTATGGAGGGAGATGGTTAGGAGTATGCATAGTGAAAGTTCGTTTAAAGGGGGTTGAGAAGAGTAGTATATAGTGAACTTTATGGAGACATGTCGCGAAGTGGATTTGTAGACAGTGAGTGAGTTTGGGAGATTTGGTTTATTAAGAGATGAAACTACTGTGTGATTTCCTTGGGCAATTAACGGTACGAAAGGAATTCTGATTTCTAGAGAGGTACAAAGGAGATGCAATTGTTTGAACAGTGAACGTTGATTTTATGGATAGATTAGTGGCAAGTGTGAGTGATAGCATAATAAGAGAAGATCCATGGTAAGAAAGAGTGAGATGATATCGGTATAAAATAATGGAATTTGAGTTTTGGAGCAACGAAAGGGTAACTGGATTACTAAAGAGTTAGCTAGAAGGAATAAGTAGTTGAACTATTAATTGGTATTGTTGAGTGTAAAGAGAAAAGAAGGATAAAAGTAAGCTGAGAAAAATGTTGACCAGAGTTATGTGATATAGAAGTAAGGAACCGTCGAGATTTATGATATTATCATGAGGATATTAGTTAAGGGTTATATAGGAGTTTCAGGAGAACATGATTAGTCGTGAGTTTCGGGGAATTAAGGAAGGTAAGAAGCCGGGTAAAGAATTTACACGATATGAGATTTTTGGTGGAAAGTTAGATGACGATACAATTAAGGATAGTATTGGGAATAATGTTGAGGTAATTTTGTTGATGGATCCGATGTTCGTTATTTGGGATGTTAACCAAAGATAGGAAAGAAATCGTGATGTTTAGAGATGAGTGTAAGAGGTTTTATGCCCGGACAGCGGTAGTGTTATGGTTTGTGACTAGTGGTTAAGGGTGATGGTATGTTAGAAAGGTAGCAATTCTAATGAGGTTGATTTTGTAGAGGCCGGATTGATATGTATGGTTGTAAGGAAGTATAAGATGTGGTTAGATGAGGCGGGTGCTAATAGTTGAATAGTAATGGTATGGTTATACTTGGCATGAGGTGATGGTTATGCGAATGGGGGAATATGTTATGAGGGGCATATGAGTTAAGCTCGGGCGACAGGTAACCTTTATCGAGTGGTAACTTACGTGATCAGAACTGACCAGTTGGATGTGATTACGGGTTTATGATGTGTATAAATGTTTGTGTGAGGTTCTGACCTCACGGGAAGTGTTATGGTGTGATAGTTATAAAGCTGTTATCTGAGTGTTCTGTAATATATGTTAGACACGGTAAATTAATTGAATGATATTCAAAAAGGTAATAATTTGATTGATCTGGTATGACTGGTTATACTTGTATGTATTCATGATATATGTTATTCCGTGATGTGGTAAGGGGATGATATTCATGAGGTTATTATCTGTTTAATTCATATAGTATGTTGCTTTGTGAGTTAGTAAAGTGGATTTAAGTAAGTTTTCTTGTCCAAGAAGTTATGTTGAGTCAGTGCTTATGGGATTGTGTAAGTTGTGATGACTATCGATGTGGTAATGGTGCCTCGGGTGGTGATCCAGGCACGGTATTTAGTGTTGTGATGCGGGTATTTTTGCGCTGCGGTGTGGCTGTTGGTGGCGGTGTAGTGATGCCGTCACCGGTTGTGGTGGAGTAGGCGGGATGATTATGATTTGAGTTTCGGAAGTACATACCAGTCATACATAGATTGTTGTTTTGTTTGATGTTGCTTCCTGTGAGTTTCAGTTTGTACAGATAGACAGTTGTTTTGTTATTGATGTTTCTTACCAGTTAAGTTTTGGAATGAGGGTAGAGTATGATATGAAAGAGAGTTGTATATGTTTTCGTTGTTGTCATGGTATAGTGACATTCTGTTGATGGGACACAGTTGTCAGAATTTGTTACGGTACTTTTGACCTTGTTTTAAGATGAGGCGTTAAACATAGTCATGGTAAGTGATTAGTGGAACATGTGTTGTACTGATCTGGACGCTGCACGTGGTTCATAATCAGATTTTGGGACAATGAGTGTAGGGTGTTGGGTATTAGTGTCATGTTAAGTTGTGTATGAGTTTTGCGGTAATGAAAGAAAAGAACTTGAGAATCTAGTGTGAGTATACGTAACGAGTGTGGATCGTGAGTTATGCTTTTGGGAGATAGGTGCTTTACATAGAGAGGTATGTTGTTTTGCAGTAATAATGGAGAGTTAGTATGGTGATTTTGCTACGAGTTTTATGGTATAGGTTAGGTGGTGTGCCGAATGAGTTGAGGTATGACAAATGTTTAAGTAAGAGAGCCTTGGATATATGCATGGCGAGTGTTTAGATTATAGGTGGTTGTCTTTGACATGCGGTGGTGATGAGGATAATGAGGTAATATAGCTAGGATTTAGTATTAGTGAGTTACGAGGACGTAACACTTATCTTAAGAGGAGTAGGATGCGATAAAAGAGATTTTGATGGTTGTGCATATGGTGGTATATTCGCAGTAGAGTGTTGGTGTAGCATAAAGAAGGAAGTTGTATATGTTGTGGTTGATGTTGTTAAAAGGCCATAGTCGTGCTTGTAGTAGTGTGATGTTTAGGAGTGTGAGAATATTTCACTAGTGTTGACAGTTGGATGATGAGGTTATGAGTGTGAGTAAACTTCGAGGACGAAGTTCCTTTTAAGGGTGGTAGAATGTAACATTCCGTTTGATGTCTATGAGTGTCCTGATATTGGATTTGGTAGTGGATGATATTATGGAGCTAGTAGCGTTAGAGGATGGTAGTTGACAGTGTATGGAATTAGTGTCGGGAGAGTTTATGATGTAGTTGATACGACATCGTGAGCGATGTGTGGAGGTAGGAATAGTTGGTGGAGTTGGTGTTAAGAGTTCATGAGTTATAGGGTGAAGTATTGTTTTGACTCTTAGTTGCGTTGTTGTGTCTTAGTCAAGTTGGTAGGTTTGTTTTTATGTATGGGTTGAACTTCGGGGACGAAGTTCTTTCTAAGGAGGGAAGACTGTAATACTACGGTTTTATGAGCCTCTGGGTACTCTATCGAGTAGGCCTTACTCTGTCGAGTAAGGGTGTGTTGCGTTTTAAAAATAGTTTCTGAGCTGTTGGGTACTCGATCGAGTAACCTTGATACTCGATCGAGTAAGGGGGAACTCGATCGAGTATCTCAGCTACTCGATCGAGTAGCCCGGTTTACGGGTAATGTTTTGACGGGTTTTATTAATAATGCGGGAATGATATATAAGGCTTTCGTCACTTTTCTCAAAACACTTTTACAATCAAAAAAACCTTCAAGAGAAGATTAGAAGTTACGTTGAATCATTCTCGCCGCATTATTAGCAAATCCCGGAGCTAGAAGTGTCGGATCCTGTCGTTCTTTATATCTTTGTGATCCTTGCGTCGAGGGTAAGATCTACGTACCGAATTTGTTATATTTAATTAAGTTTCGTTAAACCCTAATTTTGGGATTGGGGGTTTTCTATGTTTTTGTTGATGCGGGAGTAATTGTATGATTATGTGTATAGGAGAAGGGTTCGTAGAGGAAAGGTTTTGAGATAGCTGCTAGATCGTCTGATGATTGTGTTGCTTTCCAGGTAGGGTTTCCCTACTCAGTATTAGTCCCATAATGTGTTGTTGATGTGTTGTGGTTGTTGAATATTATCGTAATTGTATTGTGACGGTTGTTGATTGTGATTGTTTGTCTCTGGTTCTCGAGATGCGTTCTCGGCTGAGTGGAGTCACTTGCGGGAGTGGCTTCACGCCCTAGTTTCGCCCTCCGTGGAACCCGCCACAGGAGGGGATGTGCACATTAATGGGACAGGGTTATCGCTCGGTATGATGAGCGGGGCTTAGGTGGGAACGGCTGCGGTCCCCCCGCTGGTGGCTGGTCCAGTGGACAGTCGGTGACGGAGATTGATTGGAGTGGGTGTGATTGTGTGTGTGACTGTTTGAGCTGCTTGTTTACTGTGTTGTTGGTTATATAAATTGTGTGACTAGTACTGACTTCGTTTAATGTTTTAAAAACTGTGGTGATCCATTCGGGGTGGTGGCGATTATTGAGCAGGTATGATATGACGCGTATGGGATAGCTGGGATGAGTCATCACGTGGCAGTTAAAAGTCTTCCGCTGTGTCAGACGATGTTTTATAGCTTTGATAGTTTTAGCAGTAGACCGTCTGAGAGTGTTGTATTTTGATACCCGTCGTTGTGAGCACCAAAAATAATATTTATAATTCCTATTAAAACTAACCTAGGCTAGTGGTAACAGGGTCCAACCACAAGGAGGCGAATGTAATTAAAAGTTGTCTAAATTTAGTCTAAGGTAACAAGTGTGGGGGTTGATTTGATTTGGTCTATAGCTAATAACAATAAAAATTAAACTAAAGAAATATATTAAATCAAATATAAAGAAGGGTACTAGGATGGTCGGTTCATTATAGTTTTAGCAATGACAAAATAAGTCGGTCTAAATCAAACACATGAGGCGGGAAAACAAGAGGTCCTCTCGGTCCACTCTTTACAGATAACATCTTTCGATCTCGCTATAAGTCCCTAATATCACTAATACTGACTCTCATCCTGAAAAGTGACTAATAATCTAAACTTTACCTATCTTTCGATCTCAGCATAGTTTGGTCATTTTAATTGGTGATCTAACAACCTTCCCTATCTTTCGATCTAATGGGTCAGTCAAAAATAAAGCATTCAACTAGTCGCATGCATTCGATTCGTCAAATACAACATTTAAATCAATTAAAACGAAGGTAAACCTCACGTGGTCAGTCGATCGACCAGGTATGGCAGTCGATCGACTGACACGCGATTTCAGGCCATGATAATTCTAATGCCGCCTACACTATAATTCCCCTACATCCTAGCACGAATAAATTAGCTACTCATACTAAGAATGATAACAACAATAAGATTGACAATTAAATCTACTGAATTCATGATTAATACGGAAAGATAAATAAATAGCATATAATGATAAAATTGGCTTTGAATCTAACTAGCAATTTCTATACTATCAACGCAATAAAGACGAACTGAAATATAACAGAAAGAATACCGAAATTGCAGAGGAATTGTAACGGAATGATTAGAAGTACGAACGAAAATCCGATGCAAACCAATATTCCAAACCCTAATTACTGATAAAACTGAATGTAAAACTAGATAATAATTCGATCCCTATTCTGATGTTCTAGGTTACGTTATATAGCAAACCAACGTAACTTTTATTTCCAAAACCTAAATACAATGGGCTTCAAGTTTCCCAATCTTTTAATTCTCGTCTGAAGTAGCGTCTTGGTCGATCGTCTGCTGGGACCGGTCGATCGACTGGGACACAGTGTACAGTGGCTTCTGGATCCCGTGGGTTAGTCGATCGACTGATGGTACTGGTCGATCGACTGACTTAGCTGGTACTTGACTTCTATAGTCTCGTTGATTTGTCTTTTGGGCCTTGAAATGCGCACCAAGCTCGTTCCTTAAGTGAATACTTCTCGTCAAATGCAATGCAGGATACTCGGGGGCGGATTTAGCTCAATTTCCGTTGAATTCTTCACATTCCTGCAATAATATACAAAAACACGAAAGTAGACGGAAATAGGGGAAATGGTAGCTTAAACTACACAAATGAGCTCTGAAATGCGTGTAAAATGAGGTGTAAAACATCATATAAATGACACGCATCATATTTCTTTTTATCAGTTTTGGAGTTGGTATGTAATCACTTTAAACATTATTTACTTTTAAGTATGTTTCGTTATTGTCTTATGATTATCATTGCCTCGGAAAACTGAGATGGTAGCACTTACATGCCTTAAGTGGTCCTGGTAAGGCACTTGGAGTATGGGGGTGTTACAGGGACGATTGGTCGAATGGTTTAGTTAAGCCTAGGAAGGCCGAATGAAACGACCTAAGAAGGTCGAGTAATGAAAATCGATAACTGTCTCGTATAAACTATTCCCTAACCTTGTTCAAGTTTCACCCTGGGTAACACGTAAGTGTATCATCCCCTGCGGAGTCGCCAAACTGTGGACATGGGCCACCCGCGGCGCGCACAAAAGGGCTTAAATAAGCTTGCATCTGTGGAGTCGCCACCAATTTTTATGGGAAATTGGAACCGTTCGAATACCTCGTGCCATGTGAAGACACAAAGTAGTGACATGAACACTAAGAGCTCGTTACCCTTAGCATTCTATGTCTAGAATGACTCTCGTGGATGCCAATGAACACATATGTTCACAGAGATCTGGAGTAAGGGGTGATGGTACGTATTAGGAAGCTCTTTAATTGAACACCTAATCCCGCCCGCCTCGATAGCGGCCTCTACTAATGATTAGGGAAATCGTTCATAGTTGATATGTCGTCGATTCTATGCATGCAATGCAACATCCAATGTTTTAGTCCTAGCATGTGAGATTAGACTATGTCAGTGAACATGTAATTGAGCACTCAATTGAGTCGAAGTTGGAATTTAGATTAATTACATGTGAAAGCCATACAATAAATCGTACATAAGGCAATACATGAACTATAATAAATTATAATAATTAAAATTACAAGGATTACAATGGTTTAATTGATTTACGTCAAAAGCACGCTCAAAACGGGATTTTGAAGAAGAAAATAAAAGAATTAGAATTAAAAGGTGAAAACTACGTCAGATTAGAGGCGATAATACGGTTAATAATCGATTTAATTCATAATTAGAAGCTACGTCAAAGCGAGAAAGAGTTCAGGGACAGAAGACAACCCAGAACAGGCGCATCATCTGCTGCGTCCTCTGGAAGAGGCGCAGCTCTTCCTGCGTCTGTTCTCCAGTTGGATTCTGTCTGTGAAATCAGAACCGTGGATAGTTAATATTCATTGTTAAATTTAAGGTCGATTATTGATGTACGACTCAAGTTGAAGTGATTTAATTAATTACATACACCTGGAACCGTCATAAAACGAACCAAAGGTGAGAATTTACAGCGATTTACATAGTTATGACGAACTCGTGTCGGATTTAATAAAGGAGCAAACTTTGAACTTGAAAACAAAATTGATAAAATAAGTTGAAATTAAATAAACTTTGTACAAAAGACGAATTTTAGAGTTCGATATGAACGAATCGAGCCTCTAAAATCCGGGTTTGAATAAGATGACAAAAACCCGCAAATATCGAATTATAAGGGATTTATGTCGATTAAACATTATGATTTGAAAAGAATTAATAGAAACATGATTATATGCTAAAACGAAACAAAAGAAATGAAAGAAAATAAGAAAAATAGAAAATTGCAGAGGATCGAGGAAGAAGAGGAAGAGCAGGAGCAGCGGCAGCCTCAGGAAGAGGCGCAGCAAGTACAACGACTTTTCAAAGAGGCGCAGCTGCTGCTGCGTTTCTTCTCGACGTGAGATCTCCGCTGTTTTGTAAATACGGTTTAAAAGGTGGTTTTTAAGACGGTTTTGAGCGTGCTCTTGATATAAACCTTACATTCGTGATATGAAAATAAAAGTACAATAAATAAATAGGATTTTAAACCCTCAGACTTACATGTTTGACGAAACAATATTGACTAAATTATCGCTTAGTGATTGCTCGACTCGAATATGCGTGGAAAGTGCCCTTGTTAAAGGATTTAAAAGATTGATTAAGTTGATTAGGTGGAGTTGGTCAAATTGGTCGGTCTATGCAACATGACTGAGACTCAGAATGATCTGAGCTTACATGGTCGATTGATCAAGCACGTAGGCGTCGAAAGCGAAGAGTGTGGTCTAGAATGCAAAGAGAGAAGAGAAGGGCGGACAATCGCGTGCCAAATTTGAGGCCAAAGGTCTCTATTTATACTAAACACACGAAGGAGTTTAGGTATGGCACGGATACGGAAACAAATCACGGAAATATTCTGGAAAGAGTGAAAAAAGGGCTGGGAAAGAGGCGCAACAACCACTGCGACTCTTGGAAGAGGTGCAGCACCTGCTCCGCCATTTCCCCAGAGGTTTCCTCCTCAGCACGAAAGATTTCCGCATTTTTTACGGAATTTCGGTAGTTATACACTTCCTTATTTCGTGAAACAAAATATACGGAAGATTTTCCTTAAAGATATTATATTAAATTAGGAATAATATCCAGAGAACTCTAGAACACTCCGGAACATTCCGACTCGACATTTAAACGGTTTCTTAGAAAATGAAGCGGTTTTTGACCCGGACTCCAAATGAACTCTAATTAGTGTCAAAACGACCGTATCGGTTCGTAGATGACGACCATGAGGTTGACTCGAGTTTTTGGGCTATCACTTGTCAATGAACTTACGAACTGTTATAAAATCGTTCCGCGTACAAAACATGCAGCCCAATCATCACTGGGTGGTTGGCAGGAGGCGCAGAAATGAGGTATCTACACACGAGATAACTTTTCCCATGGCAAAAAGTCAATTGTGCCACTATTTTGGCTACGGCCGTAGCTAATAATCATTCTTGCTACAAACTTTGTCATACACGTGGCAAAATTATATTTAGCCACAGATCATTCCGTGGCAAATATTTGTTTAGCCACGACTTACATTTGTCTATGGCAATATATTTGCTTAGCCACGAAGCTAGTAACAAACACCCGTGGCGAAGATTTTTGCAGACTTGAATAAAGATGTTTCATGTTAAGGTAAACATAAAAATTGCATTTTTTTGTAAATAGAAAAAATACAAAATCGGAATGAAACTTAATCAAATATAGATAATTTGAAAATAAATTTAAATATAAAATATTCAAAAAATTTAGAACAATTTAATAAATATTAGGTATTCTTTTATTTAGTTTTGTAAGAAATTTAAAACTTTTATAATATCATACACAAGTAAAGAAAGTTATTATCGTTTTAATTTTTGAGTTTTTTTACAAATCAGAATATTTTTATGTGGTTTTTTCATATTATCGATAATTTAATAAAGGATTAATTCATGTGAATAATCTATACTATTGCTCATCTTCTTAAAATAATCCGAACTATAATTTAACCTACAATAAACCCAACTTTACATAACACCTTCTCAAAATAGATTTGGTTCTTTTTTGACCTGTTGTATCAGGTTAAACATGACATGGCGGTGACGTGCTGCTGAAGTGGCACTTATAATGATAAATAATACTAGTAATAAAAAAATAAAAATAAATAAAACACTGATAATAAATAACATCATTATTAAATAATCACTTCATCACCCATCATTATTTACACGGCAATCAGGCCATCAAACATCATGATCGCCACATATCCACTAATCCACACCCACCCAACCCTTCCTCCTTTATCGCCTCACCCTGTCACCCATCGCCTTGCGACTCAAAAAGAATACCGAGGCACCCGACCGAGGAAACTACCCTGTTTGTCTCTACCACCACGACAAAAAGAAGAATTTATATAGTAGCTCGGCGGTGGGGCATTTTTGAACGGTGGTATGGTTTTGAATAGTGGTAGCTCGTACCGACGAATGGTGGTGCGTTTTCATCGGCAGAGGAAAGTACAGACGTACGCAAATAAGGTGGGTTTTCGTACGATGGTGCGTCGGGTGGCTGGTGTGGTAGCTTGTCGGAGGGGTTTGAGAGATTGAAATGGGTTGTTGTGGGGGATTGTTATAAGAAAGAGTTGGGCTAGGAGGAACTGGTGTTGGTGGTGGAGTGATATGTGACGGCGGTGTTTGGGATCTAGGGTTACCGTAAATTGAAGATGCAATGGAGAGGATTTGGTGTTGGTGAATTAAATAAAAATGGTGTTTTGGGGAATTAATGTAATGTGAGTAGGATTAATTATGAAAATTGGAAAAAAAGGTAAAAAGAAATTAATTATTTAACTAACAGGTATTCTGTTACCATAGACTATTATGAGAAGAGGGTACTTATATTTGGGTTTATTGTGAGTTAAATCATAGTTCGGATTATTTTAAGAAGACAAGTCATAGTATGGATTATTCCCATGAATTAATCCTTTAATAAATGAATCTGAATATACAATTCTGTTTACTAAAGTCGTGAATTTCTCATAAATTGCTTTATCTTTTTTTTTTGGTTTTTCCCATCTGTGCCCCTTTAGTTTTCACTTTTCTCAACTGTACCCCTGCGTCTGGCACTTTCCCAATTGTACCCTTAAACTTAGTTAGTTATTCCCATCTGTAGCCAATCTACCCTAAACCATCTATTTTGCCGTTAAGTGCCAACATGGAATTGTCAACATGGCTTTTCCTTTCCTTTTTTTTTTTCTTTATTCCCCCTCCCCCCTCCCCATAACTTTCCTCCATTACTTCCCCTATATAATCTACTAATCCCTCAATTTTATTTCATTAATTTCCCTTAATCCGGACAACAATTATGAATAATTAAGGGAAAAAAAGGAGGGTGAAGGATCCGGATCGGACAACAATTATGAATAATTAAGGAAAAAAAAAAGAGGGTGAAGGATTTTGGAGGATTAATGAAATAAAATTAAGGGATTAGTAGATTATATAGGGGAAGTAATGGAGGGAAGTTACGGAGGGAAATATTAAATAAAATGAGGGGAATAAAGAAAAAAAAAAGAAAAGGAAAAGTCATGTTGGCAATTCCATATTGGCACTTAAGGGCAAAACAGACGGTTTAAGATAGATTGGCTACAGATGGGAATAACTAACTAAGTTTAAGGGTACAATTGGGAAAGTGCCAGACACGGGGGTACAGTAGGGAAAAGTGAAAATCACAGGGGCACAGATGGGAAAAAGCCTTTTTTTTTGTTAAAACTTCATAATATTGTATAACATTCTTAAAAGACCACATCACATTAAAAGACATAGTATATCAAATTAAATAAGTAACTGTGACACCCCCATACTCCAAGTGCCTTACCAGGACCACTTAAGGTATGAGAACGTCACCATCTCGGTTACCCGAGGCAATGATACTCAAATAGACAATAACGAAACGTATTTATATGATAATAAATTTTAAGTGTTACAAGCCAAACTCCAAAAACTGTTAAAAGGAAATACAAGGTTCTCAAAACTGTCAACTACTAAACAACTACAAAATGTTCGACAAAGCGGAAGACTTCTAAAACTGCAACGTGATGACTCATCCCAGCTATCCCATGCGCATCGTCTCATACCTGCTCAATAACTTCTCACCACCCCCGAAAGGATCACCACAGTTTTAAAACATTTAAACGGGGTCAGTACCGATTACATAAAACAAATGCCACAATGAAACAGAAACACAAACAGTCCAAGTAGCTCAAACAATCTCCATCTCCAATCTCCACACAACTGACTACACACTAAAGTGTGTAGTCCTGCCAGAGTACCCATCGCAACAAGTACTCCACGCCGCCAGTGGGGGACCGCAGCCGTACCCACCAAATCCCCGCTCATCTCCATCGAGCGATAAACCCAAGTTTCCTTAATGTGCACATCCCCTCCTGTGGCGGGTTCCACAGAGGGCGAACCAAGGGCGTGAAGCCACTCCCGCAAGTGACTCCACTCAGCCAGGGACGCGCTACGAATATCACAGACAGTTATACAACAACAATCAACAATATAAACCAACAACCGTCACAATCACCAGCAATATAATTAATCAATAATCACAATACAACCACCACACACATCATGTAATTAATACCGAGTAGAGAAACCCTCCCTGGAAAGCAATCACCAAGATCGTCACAATCAGCTAATCAACATCGTCCTTCACTGAAATTACTTCCTATCAAACATACAATCATACAATCACAATCTAACATCAACAATACTCCCCAAAACCCCCAAATTACCCAATTAGGGTTTCAACCAACTTTAACAAAACATTATAAAAATTATATAAAAAGCTTACCCTCGACACAAGGATCACAACGGCTTAAAGAACATGGTGATCCGACACTCCTAGCCTTGGGGATTTGTTAACAGTGCGAGGAACACACTTACGTAACTTCTTTTCTTCTCAAAAGGGGTTTTTAGAATGATAAAAGAGATTAAGAAAGATGACGAAGGCTTTATATACTAATCCCGCATTATTAACAAAACCCGTCAAAATCACCCGTAAAACACTCTTACTCGATCGAGTAAGTGACATACTCGATCGAGCGCCCCTTACTCGATCGAGTGCCACACGTACTCGATCGAGTACCCATCAGGCAGACCACTGTTTTGCGTAAAAACATACTTACTCGACAGAGTAAGCCCCACTCGATAGAGTACCCATAGACATAGAAAACCGTAGTATTACAGTAACTTATTATCACCTATCATTGAGAAGTCTAAAACTAATATATTGTCAAACTTTTCATTCAAAAATTGATTTATAACTTTATTTGTAAATATTTATAGAAAAACTTGAATTTGAGATAAAATTTAACTTTGTAAAAGATAAATTTTGGAGAATTTTTTAAGGACTAAAAAAAGAAAAGACAATTAGATTAAAAAAATAATTAAATAAAAAAGTGCGCTAAAAAATGAACGTTAAAAATGATCTCCAACAAATATTAAAGAAATGAAAAAAAACATATTGAAAAAATAATCGATAAAAAAATTAATATAGAAAATCTTTTTTTATTGAAAATGAGTGAATCGCAAGGAAAAATAAAATAGAGATTATAATAATTAATTCACATGTGTAAATTATGTGAAAATTTTGATGAAAGACACGATTTAAAATAAAGAAAAGAATTCAATTTAAAGAAAACAAAAATTCTGGTGCACGACCGTCTTTTCTGTGTTTTTTGGCAAAAGTTGATCACTTTTTGGTTAATAGTAACCTGGTCATTTTTTAGTAATAAAAAGTGGTCATTGGTACTCGAAAGTGATAACTATTTAGCAAAAAGTGATTAAATTTTTCACGTTGCATGACGACGATCATATATATAATAGAATTTGCGTAGAAAAATGTATGAAAAGATGAGTAAAAGAGAAATTAAAATAAGAATATCGAACAAATTAAAAAAAATTAAAAATATATTAGGAAAACACGATTAAATTTAGTTTTGAGAAAACGGTTTTGCTGACTCGGGCAAAAAATGACCTCAGAATCATTAGTCAGAAGGTCGACATCGAAAACTCGAGTAATTTTGCAAAAATAAATTTTTCTCGGCAAAAGTATGTAAATCATTTTAATATTTTTTCAATTAAATAATTTTAAAGGTATTTTGAAAGAAAAAAAAATCATTTTAAGAGGATTCAAAGTGCTAACTATACCAACAAAGTTAAGTTTCAATTTCGGTAGCTCATCATAAAAACTCCACAGTTAAGCATGCTCAGGTGAGAGTAGTCTTGGGATGGGTGACCTCTTGGGAAGGATCTCCGATTCGCACAAGTGCATAACTGGTAATGCAGGTAACGATCAAATGGATCGAGTTAACTAGCAAAGTAAGTAGCAAAGCTTGACACCTTCCATATGTGAAAACATTTTAATTATTAATAAAAAAAATATTTTATATTTTGTTTATTTATTTTTTATATTTTTTTGGCTACGGGAATTATTTTTGGCCACATGAATAACTTTTTTGCCACGGAGTTATTAGCCACGAGTGAATTTGTGGCTAAAAATTTAATTCTAGCCGCGTTCTTATTTTTCCCGTGGCTATCTCTTAACCACGGACACTTGCGCCACAAAATATATTCCCGTGGCAAAGTACTTTAGCCACGGAAATTTAGCACTTGTGCCACGAATTTAGCCATGGCCTAAGTGCTCAATTGTAGTAGTGAAGTCTTGGGTAATTAAATGTCTAGGATTATGGACTAATTACTTAGTCTCTCCTAAATTAGAACACAAAATCATCACAATGCATTCAAACTCATCATAAACATACTATAAAGTACCCACATAAACTCTCATCTATGAAGATACTAAGCATAAATTGAAGAAATGTATGAACTTTCATACACACAATTCTATAAGATTCATTAACCTCTTATTAGACATTTCTAATAACTATATATGTTTAGTTTAGTCATAAACTAATAAGATCTTATGCATGCATAACATTATTAAAACAAAGTAAGAAGAAATCAATCAACTTACAAGGAGGGCCGAAATGGGTATTCTAATTTGGACACCTTCCAAATTAGTCTTCTTAAGAAAATCCTAGTTCTCCAAGAAAACCTTAGATTCAGTAATAGAATCTACTCCCCAAGGATTTGTACCAAGATAATCACCCTTAATACATATACTAATTTGAATACTAGAATTAGTATATGAGCCCTTAAGATAACAACTAATATTATTATTTACTACTACTAGTAATGGTATAATAATATTGGAGGTTTTGTGAGATTATTTTGTAGTGTGTTCACAACAAAACTAGAGAGAGGAATAAATTATCAATCTCATAATCTATATAGAATGAATTGTGTGAATTAGAAGAGAAAAACTCTCCCAATTCACAAGGGTGGCCGGAATGGTCTAGGGTAGAATGCCCAATGCTTTTTCAAGTTTCTCTTCTCAAGAGTCTAGGCATGCAACCCTATGATTAGTAGGGTATGATTGTGTTCCCTTCAATTAAATGAATACAACACAACCAACTCCCTATCCACCCCATTTACACTGCACCCTTATGTTAATAAGGGTCCATTTTAAGTTTGTCAATTGTTCAATTTGTGTAGTGTGACATATTGGGCATGTTACTAGACATGTTATTAAATAATGTATTTTTACCTTATTAAAAATCATTATATTAACAAAATAAATCACATACAAAAATTAACTAGTAATTCATGATTACAAGTACTTAAAATGGGTCATAGAATTATAAATCACAACAACTTGTATTTATAATAAACCATTCATTCTTATTTTAATTGTTTCATAAACAATAACAAAACCTAAGTAATAAAACAATTTAATTACTTAGTACGAATCTTATTTAATCAAATTACAATAAGATACGTATTCTCACTCACAAAATTATTTGTTCAATTTTAAAGAATTAATTAACTTGTATCAACATACAATTAATTAATTAATCAATTAAGAGTGTTACCCTGCTAGAGGTATGACCTTAAGGGATCAACTGATCACCACCGTCATACGACAGTAATGTCAAACTCTAGTCAGCCAATCATTACCGATTAATGTGGATCGGTTGACAATAAAATATTACTTTCCCTCAGCATTCTTAATATGAGATTTAAACATGTGATCGCATTATTGTCGAGGACACATACTCCAATAATCTCCCACTTGTCCGCGACAAGTGTACGTCACCAATTCTCTTGTCCTATTACTATTTCCCACTCAATGCAAGGTGTCTTGCAGGTCGTACTTGCATTTGATCATATCATGAGTGGTTTCCTCGATCTGGAGAATAACCGTCTGACCGGAATTATCTACCGTAGATACCTTCCGAGCGTGGCCACGCATTTCCAGTTTATTACTCCTCGAGTGGCCTTGAGATATAAGATAACCCTGACAGGGATGGACAATTCCTATTGCACTCTTCCCTTCGAATAGCCACGGCTCATCATGACCCAAAACATGCCCATATGACCCCAATTACGAAGGTCATAGAACATGAATCAAAGTCACTCTGAAACTGTGCCATCTTAGGCGAACAGTCTTTAGTCAAAGAATCGACTCATAAGAATACTATAGTATCTCTCGCCACGACCAGGCTATAAAAATTTCCAGAACTCTATAAGCGTTCATTAGCCCGACAGAGTGTCCCATACAGTCTGCCTATGTGATCGACTAGTCATTTCTCACGACTCTATGGCACTTGAACTTGCCATCAATCGCATCACACTCCAGTCACTTCGAGATGTCACCTCATATAAGCAACTAGGGGCGAATACTATGTCAATCCAGTTCACTTTAATGGGGTTCAATATTGTCTCAACAACCCATTTGGATGTAATAAAGTAATAGAAGAGTTTTTAATAAAATTCAAACGATGAATGCATTATCACATATGTAAAATTGATACAATATCAATTACTACATAATCTATAATCCATATTCCGTTTTATATATGTTGCACATTTTAACTCAATTGAAATGACATGACTTATCATGTTAAACCTGTAAAAAGGCTTTTGGTTAGTAAGTCTCAGCAACACATTGTACTTTCACTAACCTTGCTATATGCTTTTTCCTTTTGTTATGTATAATCTTTATTATAAAACTTTTGAGTACGTGTCTAAATCCAATCTAGACATAGGCTCGTATGCCTTAGAATAGCTCCCACTGTCCTCACAGTGTATGGGATAGGACCTTTGGTTACTGGAACGAACTACCATAGTTCCTCCAATTCATAAAACCGAATCCTAATATCATCCCTTCCTTCTTGCATATCTCATTATTGCAAGTGTACTCAATTTCCGTTGTTAATCCCTCATTGTGATACTGCCTAAAACACTTCTAGTAGATTTGCTCCTTAAATAATATAGCCAAGATGGTTCTCTAACCATCCTTATGTGTTTAGAACATGGTTTTTGTGTAACTCCTGTGGACGCGGGCCCACGGGGGCGCTTGGGAGGAGAACAAGCGTTTGCATTTGTGGAGTCGCCACCAATTTATTGTGGAAAATTGGAAACTGTTCGAATACCTCGTGCCATGTCAAGACACAAAGTAGTGACATAGACACTAAGAACTCGTTACCCTTAGCATTCTATGTCTAGAATGACTCTCGTGGATGCCAATGAACACGGATGTCCACAGAGATCTGGAGTAAGGGGTGAGGGTACGTATTAGGAAGCTCTTTTGATTGAACACCTAATCCCGCCCGCCTCGATAGAAACCTCTACTAATGATTAGGGAAATTATCTATACTCGATATATTGTCGATTATATGCATGCAATGCAACATCCAAGTTTTAATCCTAGCATGTGAGAATTAGACTAAGTCGGTGAACAATTAATTTAACATACAATAAATGTCAAAGTAGGAATTTAGATTCAATTACATGCGAAGACATACAAGCAATGCGATAAAAGAAATACAATAATACAATAATGAAAATTACAATAATTACAACAGATTAATGATTTATGTCGGAAATACTTTTAAAACGGATAAATTGGGAAAAGAATAAACAAAGGAATTAACGAACGGGAATTAGGGTGATAATACGAATAATAGTTAATTAAATACGTAATTAATAAACTAGGTCAAGGCAGAACGGAAGTTCAGAGACAGAAATCAACCTGGAACAGGCACAGCAGAGCTGCGCCCTCTGGAAGAGGCGCAGCAGACGCTGCGTCTGTTCCAAGGCTGAGTTCTGGTTGTGAAGCCGGAACTGCAAATCGTTAATGTTCGTGAGTGAATTTAAAGATTGATTACGATATTCGACTCGGATGAAAGTGATTTAATACATTAATTACATGTGAATGAGTCATAAAAACGATAAAAACATGGACGAAACCGATTAAAATGAATTAATTACATGAATGCAAAATTAATTAGTGACATGAGTGAACTAATTAGGTTAAATATGACGAATTAAGGAAGAAATAATGACGGACAAACAGATGGAAATATATCAAAGATCGAATTCCAGAAACCCAATATGAACGAATCGAATTTCTACAACCCGGATTGATTTTAATGACGAAAAACCCGCAAATATTGGTTATAAGGGATTTAAAGTCGGGATTTTAATGATAAATTATGTGTGTTAATGACGATGAACAATGTACATGTGAAATTATTATGCTATTATGTCAAGGAATTGAAGAACAAACGAAAACAAATAAAACGACGAATTGATAGAGGACGAAGGAAGAAGAAAGGAAGCAGGAACTGCGGCAGCCTCACGAAGAGGCGCAGCAAGCACTGCGCTCCTTCGAAGAGGCGCAGCAGTTGCTGCGTCCTTTCTCGACGATTGTCTTCTGATAATCCGTAAAAAGGGTTTTAAACATGATTTTAGAAATCGATTTTAATTGTATTTTCGACATAAACCTTACAATATGATTACAATAACAAAGAACAATAAATGAAAGAGAGATTTACACCCTCAGACTTACATGTTTGACGAAACGAGATGAACTAAGTTTACGATTAGTGATGCTCGACTCGAATGTAACGAAAGTGCCCTCGTAAGAGGAAAACGATTAAGATTAATTAAGTTGATTATGGTGGAGTTGGTCAAATTGGTCGGTCATGCAAACGAGGCTGGTACTCAGAAAGATCCGAGCTTACGTGGTCGAAAGTTCAAGCACGTAGACGCCAAAAAGTAAGAACGTGGTCTAGAATGCAAAGGGAGAAGAGAAGGCCGGGCACTCGCGTGAGAAATATGAGGAGCGAAGGCTCCTATTTATACTAATCACGTGGAGGAATTAGGGTTTTCGGAGAGACTTTGGAAGTGAATCTCGAAAAGATACGGAAAATACGCAGAAAAGGACTTGGGAAGAGGCGCAGCAGGCACTGCGTCTCTTGGAAGAGGCGCAGCACCTGCTGCGTCTATTCCCAGGTGGTTTCCTCCTGCGGAAGAAAGATTTCCGTGTTTAATTTATGGAATAACGGATTAATCTTATTTTCCTTAATATTTTGTGTGAATATTACGGGAAATCCTTTACCAAATATTAAAATATTGTGAAATATGGAATAGAAATATCGGGAACATTCCAGAACATTCTGACTCGGGATTCAACGGTTATCAGAAAATAAAGACGGTTTTAGGCCTGGACTCCAAATGTACTCTAATTACTGTCAAAACGACCGTATCGGCGCGTAGATGACAACTAAGAGGTAGACATCAGTGTTTGAGCAATCACTTGACGATAAACTTATGAACTGTCATAAATCGTTCCGCGTACAAAACATGCGGCCCAATCATCACCGGGTGGTTTGCGGGAGGTGCAGAAATGAGGTATCTACAGAGCCCCCACTTTGACTGAGGCTTGGACAAGGCGAAAGTCAAAGTATAGCCATCAGGTCAATCGAATATTACAACCTGACGACTATGGCGACGCGAGGCGGCTCAAGGGGTCTGAGCCAAGGACCTGTCGTCGGGAACATTTTAGAGTCTGTCAACTATCGGGGAGGGTCGTTTAAAGTCCATTAGACTACGTAAGGGGGCTCGCCAGCCATAAGAAGAGACCATACCTGAAACTTCTTTCTCGAGATGCTTCTGGAGGTGCATAGGAGCTAAGGGTAAGCGTAAGAGCTAAAGGGTAAGCGTAAGAGCTAAGGGTAAGACCTAAAAGATAAGTAAGGATTGTGCTAGGGTGTGAGACCCTAAAGGAAAGCATCAATGGGAAGGAGGCCCGAATATAATTTCAACCTGAGGGGTAACTAAGGCTTGAATGTAAGAACTCTACCGGTCTGGGAACTTCTGGAGAACGACACCTTTATCGCACTCCGTGGGGAAACAAGAAATGTTGTGAGTAGCAGGACACGGGCGGGAACTGCTGGGAGAAATCTGCTTGGGTCGTCTTCAAACAAATTACGGAAGAACTTGAGAAGGACGATTGTATGTCGCGAATTCTCGTTGGGGAAACCTTATCGGGAACTGATCTCCATGTCTCGAGAGGGATTGTCTATCCGCTTACTCTCGCTGGGGGAATATAATGAAGGCGTGTCGAAATACCTGTCAAAGAATACCTGCTCGTTATGACAAGCAAAGTCTTGGATGCAGTAAATAATGTACGATAGTCTGCAGTTGGCTTATAAATGTGAGTCTGAAGAAGAATGATCGTCAAACGGACCAAAAAGGATAAAATGGCATCGGGAAGAGGCGCACCAAAGATGGGCCCACTAACAACGAACTCAAAACGAATTTTTGAAAATTCGTATGAAAGGAAGCTGAGAAAGAGGCGCATCACCTGCTGCGTCTATTCCTGGAGGTGTCTTTCCTGCGTAAAAACGCGATAAAACAGGGTTTTATTTCATTTGTTTCGAAACATAAATCATCAATTTCTCTCTCAAATTTCAACCATTTCCGCCAAAATTTGATCGAAAAGCTTGCATTCGCCATGACTAATCGAGGTATTTATATCATTCTTGCATTAATCTTCTATAATGGACGAATTGGATCGACAAAATTAAGGGTTTTCAACCCTAAAATGTCGAAAATTTGGGGCTTTTCCCCCAAATGATTTTGCCTTGTAAAATTAACCTTGTAAATGGCTAATTGGTAGTATAAGGATCATAACCATGTATTCGTTTCGAATTTTCGTTGAGTTTTGGGCATTTGAGTGAAATTGAGACGGTTTCACAGCTAGACCGTAAATTGCTTCGAAAATGGCCTTAGGATTGCCCATTTGTGATGAAACTTGATATTTGGAATCCTTGGATGATGGGTAAACTTCCTACCATCTCGGAATTAAGGTTTGTGACGGCTTTTTCAGGACACTTTTCTAGGGCATAATCGCCGTTATAACGAAATGCTGTCGAAATTTCGACTCGAACCCATGACTAGGCTTCAACTTAGGCTTGACTTAACCCAAATTACCACATGAGTGATTGGGTTTGTGGGTGGCGAGAAAAGAGCGACTTCGGGGCTTCCAAAACTCGAAAATCCCCTACTCAAGGTTCGTCGTCACTTGACGCGGCCTAAAATTACTTTAATTTTGCAGGTGACGAGGCTTCTACGTCCGGGAGAGCTCCCATGGACATAGACACTTCTGTTGACGCTTCTCGTGCTCCCGAGGAGGCTTTTACTATTGTTGGGGCAGCTACTGAGGTTGCCGGGGACGAGGTCCGGGAGGAGGAGGCTGCTGAGGAGGAGGAGGCCCCGAGACGGGCCAACGTTGGGCGAGGTGGTCGTCAGCTGAGGGAAGCACCTGCGTGGCTTGAGACCTGGTACAGCAGGCACTTGCTTTGGTTTGCGGAGGGTCACCTGTCCTATAGGACGGTGAAGAGCTTGGTAATCTTGAATTCATTACCCATCACTCACCTTCTTTCATTTCATTTGCTCATATCTTTTCCAATTTCGTAAAAACTAAAGATAGCTTTTATTTCAAATCACAATAGGAGGTCGGGAACATCAGATCGTTCTCGGGCTACACGACGGCGATGGAGTGCTACGAGAGGCTGTCGGCGGAGGAACGAGCCATGATCGAGCGGGGGGCACTCGGCGCCCTGGTGCAGGCTTGGAGGGATATCGCGAAGAGGAAGCTGCGGGCTAACCTTAGCCTGGTCCGCGCTTTCTTGGACCGATTCTGGGACACGACTTCCACTTTTCACATGCCTTTTGGTGAGGTGGGAGTCACGTTGGAGGACTACGGCATGATCTCAGGTCTGCCGTGTGGGACTGAGGTAGTGGAGTGGCCGGAGACTGCCATGAGGGTGGACTCGGCCGAGGCTAGGAGGTTGATCGGCTGGAACCTGGCGCCGAAGGCTGCTGTAGTGCCTGGTTTGGTGCCTAGTTCTTATGTCCGAGACTACTTTGCGGGGAAGACCCCGGCGCGAGTGGTGATTGACGGGAGAGAGACGACTCCTCCTCCCTGCACAGCTGAGTAGAGGGCCCGCTTGTGGCTTTGGTGGTTTCTGTCTTCGATCTACCTCGGAGACAAGGGAGAGAGGCTGTCGACGAAGCTCCTTCCTTTTCTTTCTGACTTGAGCTCCCTAGGACGTTGGGACTGGGTCACTGCTGGTTTTGCGGTCCTCATTCGCTTCATGAGGGCCATGGTTCGTCCGGAGTTGATGGAGAAGGGGACTTCTCTGGTCTTTGTCGACCCCTGGACTCTTTGTTGGAGGTATGAACCTTCATTTAGACTAAAATCACTTCCTTTCCTTATCGAATTACAAAAGATCGTTATTGACTATCTTGCTTCACAGGCGTGGGTGTACTCCTACTTTCCGAGCCTCTCGCCCAAGAGGACGGAGCCACTGGAGAAGGTCTATCCCGTTGTGAGGGATTGGGTGATGTGTCGCACGAGGAGCAAGCGTTCTTCTCACGGTGTCTACCGGCGGGACGTGAACACTCTTCAGCTGGACAGTGTGAGCATCTCACTTATATTCGTCTTGCTTCTTTATTCCTTTTTAATCGATCATAAGAATGATTTCTTGCTTGTCTTTTCCCAGTGGGTGCCCAGGCCTCGGGCGGAGTATGCTGGCGCTCCTCCTTTTGTGGTTGAGGTCCTTCGACCTAGGAGCTCGAGCCGGTTGCTGCTGAGGACGTCGATGGGTCCTCTGTGGTACTTGGGCGAGCGCTTGGCTCGTCACTGCTCTCGGGATGTCTTGACGGTTCCCATCGATCCTCCTAGGACGATGTTCGGGGAGCCTTCTGAGGGTGAGATGGAGGCTGACTTGGCAGGCGTCGGTGGCGACGCCCTCCTTCTTCCTGGTGAGGACTACTCGGCGTTCCTCCACGGGAGGTTGGCGTACTGGCCGGTTGTGGTAAGTGCTTTACCCTTCTTTATGACCATTTCGAAGGTATGATCGATTTAATGGCAATCCTTTGTCTTTGTAGGAGGTCGAGGCGGCGGGCATCGAGCCCCCAGAGTACCCCGAGACCCTCGAGTACACTGACGCGACCGGGAGGACGACGATCTCCGAGCTGCGTGATTTTGACGTGGCTGTGACGGATGCTGGCCTGGACGATTGGCAACATCTGATTCGGAGGGTGAGCCTCTAATTTGCATGATTTTTGTGTAAGAACACATTTGACTAAACTTATCCAATTATTGAGAACTTCTTTTTGAAAATGCAGGTTGCGCCGTCTCGGTTTGTGGCGTTATGGAGGGTAGCCAACCGGCTGCGAGCTACTGCCGTTGAGGCACTTGTCGGCGGTCGAGGTCGTCAGGTATGAACCTTTCGTCTATTTCATCTTTGAACTTTCTAACTTTTCTTATGATTGCTTGAAATGATTGACATGAGCCAATTTTGTTGTTTGCAGAGGGAGCGTGAGCTGGAGCGAGAGTTGGCCCAGTCTCGGGAGGAGACAGCTCGTTTGCTGAGGGAGCTCGAGGTTCGCGACGCCGAGGTTGCTGCTCTCGAGGCGAGGGTTGCGGAGTTAGGTGGCGACCGGCAGTAGTTTTGTTGTTGTTTGTTTGCTGTTGGCCGTATCTTGCACATTTGTACATTTTAGGACCTTCATTTTGGACATTTGGATTTTGCTTGGGGTTCGAGCCCCCAGCTTGTTGTACATGTCCCCCTTTTGATTGTATATATGATGGCCTGAGTGCCTTTGCTGCTGGGTTGTGTTGCTTATACATGCAGGTTAGCTTTGAACAGGTTTGGTAGATGACGGTTTACGCCGTCATGCTGCCGAAATTTACATAGAAATTCACGTAAAACATGTATGCATACATATGGCCTAAATTAGCGCAAAACAATGACTTGAAAATGCAAAGAAATGTAAAAAAAATGCCAAGAATGCAAAAATTTGCCGGAAATAACCGGACGGTAGGGAGGGTTACCCCCTTAAAAAAAGAAAAAATAAAAACATATAAGTTTGAAATGGAGAGTGAAATGATTCTCTGAAAAGAAAAAGTAAAAGTGGAAATGTATAAAAAAAAGATATAATTAAATTAAATAAAAAAAATGTATAGGTTTTTTAAAAAAAGATGAATTGAATTAAATTTGTGAAATGATTCCCCAAAAAAAAAAATTAAAAAGAAATGTACAAGTGTGCTAAAATGACGAAAATGTCGATATCGTCTCGAGATGCGTGCCCGTGGATTTAGGAAACACGAACTATGGTAATTTTGACGTATTTACCAAAATAATAACCCGTATGAATAGGAAATTATTTGCCAAGGAATTTAGGAAAGATCCAACGCGGAAAATCACAGAAACGTTGCCGAGGAAGGGGCGCAGCAGGAGCTGCGTCCCTTTGAAGAGGCGCAGCAGGTGCTGCGCCTGTTCCCCGGTGTATCCGTCCTGACGGATTTTAGGAAACAGATTTTAGTATAAATAGTAACGTCGATAGAGGTTTTATTCACACAATTCTTTCGTTTCTTCCTTCGTCTTATTACATAAAATCCTCAAAATAATCATTCATCATGAATACTTTAGAGATTCGTCTAAAAGAGTGGACCAACGAGTTTTCCAACGTGGAGAAGCACGACATGGGTGCTTATAATCTTGGATCGTTGTTGAGTTTGAAGCTTATCAAGTTGGTCAAACCATTCCTAGATGCTTGTCTTGATTATTGGGACCAGAATTATCACGTTTTTGCTTTCCCCGGAGGTGACATTTGCCCATTTCCTGAAGAAATTGCTGCGATTGGTGGGTGGGACCCAGAACACTTGCCTGCTATTCCTTCTGCATCTCAAGGATATAAAAACAAGTTTAGAGACTTGCTTGGGTTGACAAGAATTGAGGTGGACCGTCTAGTGACCTCGAAAGGAGTGCGAATGTTGGACTTTATTGACCGATTCATTAACAAGGCTGACCCCACCATCTCTTATGTTGCTAGGCGAAAGGCATTCGGATTTTGCTTGTTACATGTATATGTCCTTCAAGGGCATGTTGATGAAGGCTTGAGGGGTGATCCCCGTCTCCTGGGCCTAGTTGAGCAAATAGAACTGCGCAGGAGCCCAGCCTGTTTATGTTTAGGAGAGATCCTATTGGGTTTGGATAGCAGGAAAGCCAATCGCGACCTACCTTATTTGGAAAGTCCCATTATCTTGCAGGTAAAAGAACACTCTTCTCTTTTTCTTGTTTGTTTCGTTTTTTTTCTTTTTTTCCTTTTTCTTTTTTTTTCTTTTTCGTTTTTTTTTTCGTTTCTAATACTTGCTTTTGGTAGGTCTGGCTTATGGAGCGTCTTCGATTGATCGAGCCCCCAGTTTATGTTCCTTCTTATCATGCTCGCTCGATTGCAATGAGGACCAGGCTTTACATGGTGGACTTCACTCGAGTCTGCAATTATTGGGAAAACAAATTGAAGAGTGATGATGGCCCCTTGATTAGATGGGTGGTACCATGGTGGCATCTCAAATCTGTCACTGGAGTATCTTCCTTGGATCCTACCCGATCTGTGCGCATTCCTGGCTTGGAATTCATGGTATGCATCTTCCCGAAGAGGCTGATGAGGCAGGTTGGATTGAAGCAGACAATCCCGAAGCTTGACACTGTCCCGCAGACTGCCGTAGCGCTTACTACTGAGAGTCGAAAGGAGTGGGCCATTAAATGGGCTCAAAGAAACGTATGGTTCATGAACTCTTCTGTTAGTGCCTTATGGGTGTCGGACTCCTATCTGCGGTGGAGGAAAGCTACTACTCCGGAGGAGCGTGAGAGATTGAGGAAGTGCGAGCCCGTTGACTACAAGGTGCACGAGGTGGAAAAGGAGAAAGAGAAACATCTGACTGAGGGAGAGGAAGAAGCCGGGTTTCGAGTTGTTCATCCTTCGAAGAAACCGAGGACCTCTCCTGTCGTAGACAAAGTGATTGACAAGAATGGGAAGGCTAGACCGCGAGAAAGACCGTTGGTGATTAGGTCCGAGGTGGCACAAGAGCGTCCGGCTCGAGGTCGGGACAAGAAATATGACAAGAATGACAAGGGCAAAGGGAAGATGGAGGAATAGCCCAAGTTTTATTATTTATTATTATTATTATTATTATTGTAATAAGAAGGTGGGGTTTTTAGAATCCTAGCCTATTTTATTCCCTTTTTTTTAGCATTATTATTATTATGTAACGTATTATTATTATTATTATTATTATTAGAAATGAATGAAATAAAAGAGGTTAATTGGTTATGAAACCGTTGTGATTTTCTATTTATTATTCTTGTCGAATTCCAAATGCAACTGCAAATGTCCTTCTATTCACATTTTGAAATTAAAGGGTTGTATCCTGTGAAGGATTGCCTACGTATTCATTAAGAAAATGAAATCAAACCCTTGCGCGTAGTTCGAATAAATGTAAAAGAATAATTGTTCTGAGCAGGAGCTTGTAATGAACTTAGAAGATAAGCATGAGCTTTTTACTTACTCTTAAGATGCAATTTAGTTTATTTTGACGATATGAGGATGACAAATTGTCAAAATGCAAGAGCAGAGTGACATTAGCTTGTTTCAGCTTGGCCAGGGGCCGTTTATTTTAGTGCCACAAGAGCGACACGTGAGGTTACGCGAGGCGCGTTTTTGTTCCTATTCTAGGCGTAATACCGCTTTAGTTGGTCAAGGTTTGTCGGGTTGGCAAATTCATTCCCATCTAGGTCTGTGATTCTAACCGCACCCCCTGGAAGTATGGACTTGACTAGAAATGGCCCGGCCCAATTAGGTTTGAATTTTCCCCGTGGATCGACAGGTAAAAGGGCTCTAACCGACTTGAGTACTAAGTCTCCTTCCTTGATGTTCCTTGGCTTGACCCTTTTGTTGAAGGCTCGTTTCATACGTGCTTGATATGTTTGGACATTATGTAATGCGCGTAGCCTACGTTCATCCAGGAGGATGAGTTCTTCATATCTATCCCTCTTCCAATCGGCTTCTGGGATTTGACTTTCGAGTAAGATACGCAAGGATGGTATTTCTAACTCGACTGGCTGTACAGCTTCCATGCCGTAGGTCAAATAGAAAGGGGTGGCCCCAATGGGCGTCCTAACAGATGTGCGATATCCCCACAAAGCAAAGGGTATTTTGCTTGGCTAATCTCGATAGTTGTCAATCATTTTCTTGAGAATTGTGACAACGTTCTTGTTTGCCACCTCTACCGCGCCGTTAGTCTGTGGTCTATATGGCGAAGAGTGGTGATGCCTAATTTTTTACTTGGCTAGCAATTGCTCAGTCTCAGCTTGGAAATGTGATCCATTATCACTAATGATCTCATGTGGGCAACCGAATCGACAGATGATGTTGTTTTGTATGAACTTTGCTACATTTTTAGCCGTGAGACTAGTGTAGGAAGCCGCTTCTACCCATTTGGTGAAATAGTCAATTGCCACTAGGATGAAACAGTGACCTCCTGTTCCGGCTGGAGTTATCTTCCCGATTATATCGATTCCCCAGGCGGAAAACGGCCAAGGAGATGTCATCGTACAGAGCAAAGAAGGAGGGACATGCTGTACATTCCCGAAGATTTGGCAGTTGTGGCAATGTCTTACATATTTGATGCAATCGGATTCGATTGTGGTCCAATAATACCCCAAACGTGTGATTTTCTTTGCCATCATGGGCCGACTCATGTGAGGACCGCATTCTCCATCATGAACTTCTTCCATCACTTTCCGCGCATGTGAATGATCAAGGCAACGTAGGATTACACCAAGAGGTGTTGTTTTGTATAACTCTCCTTGCATGAGAACGTATTGGGAAGCTAGTAGGCGTATAGCTCGTTGTCCGCTTTTGTCCATATCCGGTGGATAGGTATCGTTGAGCTTGAAATTTAGGATTGCTTGGAACCAAAGTTCCTCCGTGATTCCCTCTTCATCGGTGATTTGGTGGACATAAGCTGGCTCTGACCGTCGTTCGATACATAAAGGCATTTCCACCATGTCCTCTGGCATATTAATCAAAGATGCAAGTTTTGCAAGAGCATCTGCAAATTGATTTTCTTCCCGAGGTAGGTGTAGATAGGTCACGTGATCAAAGAATTGGGCAACATGGTCTATTCTGGCTTGATAAGGTGCTAGGCTTTCGCTTCGGATTTTCCAAGATCCCGTAACTTGATTGATGATCAGGGACTAATCCCCATGCACACGGAGGTTTTTAATGCCTAAGCTCACTGCCGCTTGTAGCCCAATGAGACAGGCTTCGTATTCTGCAGCATTATTTGTCACCTCGAAGTCGAGTTTTGACAGAGATCGGTGTATGCTCGCCTTCAGGAGAAATGAGCAACACTCCTATTCCAAATCCTCTTAAGTTTGATGCTCCGTCAAAGTAAAGGTCCCAGGAGTCTACATCGGTTTGGAGTATATCCTCGTCTGGAAATGACCAAGTATCTATTGTTTGTGTATCATTAATGGGATTTTCTGCAAAGAATTCGACAATGGCGCGCCCTTTTATAACTTTCAGAGGTACGTATTTGAGATCGAACTTTGAGAGCATCAAGGTCCATCTTGCTAGGCGTCCGTTGAGGACGGGTTTCTCGAAGAGGTATTTGACAGGATCCATTTTGGAGTATATTTTGACGGAGTAGCTAAGCATGTAATGACGTAGCTTCTTCGTTGCCCACACAAGAGCGAGGCATGTCTTTTCGAGTTGTGAATATTTGCACTCGTACTCCAAGAACTTCTTACTAAGGTAGTAGATAGCCCTTTCTTCCTTTCCTACGGTTTGAGCTAGCATGGCGCCCATGGTTTTTTGATTCTTGTGAGATATAAACCAAGAGGTTGATCTCGTTGAGGTGGCATGAGCACTGGTGGTTTAGCTAATATATCCTTGATTCGGTCGAATGCCTTCTGACAGTCATCATCCCACATGGTGTGATCTGTTTTCTTGAGCTTCTTGAAGATAGGTTCACAGATCATGGTGAGTTTCGATATGAATCGACTTATATATTGCACTTTTCCCAGGAATCCTCTGACTTCTTTTTCCATTTGAGGTTGTGGCATTTCGATCAGAGCTTTGATCTTGGAAGGGTCTATTTCTATACCTCGTTGGCTAACGACGTATCCCAGAAGTTTGCCAGATGTTACTCCGAATGCGCACTTCTGAGGATTGAACCTCATGTTGTACTTTCGTAGCCTTGAGAAAAATTTGCGAAGGTTCGCAATGTGCCTCTCTCTATCCTTAGACTTGATAATCATGTCGTCTACGTATACCTCAACTTCTTTGTGCATCATGTCATGTAAGAGTGTGATTGCGGTGCGTTGATATGTAGCTCCGGCGTTGATTAACCCAAACGGCATGACCGTATAGCAATAGGTTCTCTATTGAGTGACAAAGGCAGTCTTATGCATGGCTTCTATGGCCATCTTGATTTGGTTATAACCCGCGTAACCATCCATGAAGGATAGTAACGCGTGATCTGCGGTATTGTCCACCAATATGTCGATATGTGGTAGAGGAAAGTCATCTTTAGGACTTGCTTTGTTTAAGTCCCTAAAATAAACACAAACACGGATTCTCCCATCCTTTTTGGGTACGGGTACTATGTTGGCTACCCAGTCAGAGTACTCGGAAACTTTGATGAACCCGGCTTTGAATTGCTTATCGACTTCTTCTTTAATCTTGAGAGCCCATTCTGTTCTCATTCGACGAAGCTTTTGTTTCACGGGCTTGAAACTTGGCTTAATTGGGATTCTATGTTTGGCGATATCCCTGTCTATCCCTGGCATGTCTTTGTAGGACCAAGCGAAAACGTCTTTGAACTCGTGTAGGAGGTCTACGAAATTGGCCCTTTCGGTAGAGCTCAAGGTAGTCCCTATCCTAAGTTCTTGGGGTTCTAGTTCGGTTCCTACATTGATGGGTTCGGTGTTCTCTATTACTGGTCCCCCTTCCCCCTCTTGTAGTATTTCCTTGGCTATGTAGGGAGGTATCTCAATTGAGTCTGGGTCTGGGTCATCCTCAGTATCATCGTAAACAGAATTGCATTCAAGATAACACAAAGAGTAAGCGGAACCTGATTTATTCATATTAAAGTTTGAGAAAAGTTGAAACAAAGAAGCCATCTGATCTGTGGTCAGCGGCGGCAAAGGGACAGTTGTTGGGACATTTCGCGAACTACTGTTACTATTTGAGGCTAAGCTAGGAGAAACAAAGGGAATGGGGGTGACGACAGGAGGAGACTCCCTAGTGACTTCTCTAGACTCCGACTCCGACTCCGACTCTGACTCTGACTCTGACTCGAATTCATCGTCTTCTGGTTCTCCCTTGAACATCACTCCTTCATCAGTGGTGAGCTTGAAGAGTCTTCCTTGATTGTTGGTCCATTTGATTGATTTTCTCCATCCTTTCTGCTGATTTGCGGTTGTTTCTGTGATTAACGCGGTAGGGTTGAAGTGGTTATCTTGAAGTATCATGGTAATGATCTCATCCTGCGCGGCTCTAACAAATCGATCTTCTCCAAACAGTAGACTAACAGCTTGTTCGTCTAAGTAAGGTGCTTGACGTGCTTTGACGGTAGGAACCGTTTCTGGAGGAATGAAGTAGCAATCGTGAAAGATCTCGATTCCGGCTAGCTTCCTTCCGAGGTAGTGCCAAGGTTCGGGAAATCCGTGAAAGAGTTCTTGACTTCCTTCCCTAACAAAGTATCCATTTAGGGTAGGGAAATATGGTCGCATTTGGACTCCTACGTGCTTACGACTTTGAACTTGAGCGAGCATCTCGAGAACTTCCTCTTTAGTGGGTATGTATCCCAGTCCAAGTGGTATTCTTTTTTAGTTGCCTTCCTTGTAGGGTGCGAAGGTGTTTCTTCGGACAGGGTTCAAAGGCATTCCAGGGAAGTATCCCTGGGATTTGAGTATGTGGTTGACCACCAAGTTGGAGTAGGGATCGTAGTATAGGGGTGCCAACTCGCTTTCTATGACACTTATGCTTTGAAAGCCCCCAAGTTCATATACTGGATCCGCAAGGACTTGATTATTTGACTTCTTTTCGATTATTGCCTTGATGGGTGACGAAGTGATCGTCACCACTTTGCCATTTAGTGGAATTTTGATCTTTTGGTGAAGGGTGGATGTTACCGCTTTGGAAGCGTGAATCCAAGGTCTTCCCAAAAGTATGTTGAAGGAAGCTTCAATGTCCACTATTTCGAAGTTAACCTTTCGCTCAATTGGCCATGTGCCTATGGTTAGGTTAACGAGTCCTACTACCTTTCGTCGTGTACCATCATATGCGCGAACACCTTGATTGGTAGGGGTCCAATCCGACTCTTTCATGCCTAGTTTATATACCGTTTTCAGGGGTATGACGTTGACCGCGGAGCCATCATCCACCAAGGTCATTGGCACATTCTTCTTCAAGCAAACGACAGTGATATAAAGAGCCAAGTTGTGACTAGCGCCAAAGGGCGGCAAATCTTCATCTGAGAAAGTAATAGGATTACTTAGCTTCGGTGATTCTTGGAAGACCAAGTTGCCTACATCGTCGGGTGTGGAGTTATGTGCTACATTTAGTTTGGCCAAAGCTTGCAGTAAAGCTTGGCGATGTGGGAATGAGCTTGCTTCTAGTTGCCAGACTGAAAGATCAGCCTTTGTCTTCTGTAATTGCTTGAGCAAATGGTCAGTAGAGTCATCTTCATTAACATTTGGTGTGATAACGTTGGTTGGACCATTTTGAGTAGTACTTTGATATGGACGCCCCGAACGAGTTAAGTGGTCCACATCTTGATCTTCACCATTTTGGACTATTTCCTTGACTAGGGAGTGTTCAATGAGATACTCGTCCTCATCGTCATCGGCCCATACTCCATTGACTATAGCTAGTTCCCTCATTCTCATGATCTCGTCCTCTAATTGTGCGATTTGGTCGACTAGTTTATCAACCACGGCGACTATTTCTTGCATGGTAGCATTTTGGGAGAACATTAGTGGCGCATGTTCTTTGGGTGTTGCATTGGGGTCATGTAAAGTTGCCACCACATTTTCCAATTCCGAAACTTGCCTATCCACACTCCTTGCCCATGTGACGAAGTCGGAAATGGTAGGGGAGATAGTAGAGTAGAACCCTTCATTCTCGATCGCGTGGATCTCATCTTCAACTGGAGAAATAAGGTGTGAACAATCTAAGGTAGATTCTTCACTTGTGATCACTAGAATTCCAAGAGGATTCTGAGTGTTGTTGGGCTTACCTCCCGGCGGTATTGGTAGTTGACCATCCTCAATCATGTCTTGAAGCACATTCTTCAATTTGTAGCATTTTTCTGTGGCATGCCCCTTACCCCTATGATATTCGCAGTATGAGTTCTCGTCCCAGAACTTGGATTTCTTTTCTGGTTCGGGCGTAGGTCCTATGTGTAACACCCCACGGTAATTGAAGAGGTCCAGTGTTAGGCTTAAATGACTAGTGCTTAAAAGGATTGGAAGTACTACTCATATCAACAAAGTGCACTTTCTTTTATGGTCATCCATGCGAAAGAACTCCAATGTTAAGCGTGCTTGACTGGGAGTAGTCTTAGGATGGATGACCTCCTGAGAAGGTTTCCGGGATACGCACGAGTGAGGACAAAATGCGCTATAAAGGACCCGTGTTGATCTGTGGGCCATGTACACAGCCTGGTGAGCTATCATAAGTAACCGCTCCCGACCCGGTTTGGGCCGGGGTGTTACACTATGGGTTGGAGTTTGCCTTGTTTCATTAACCTTTTTAGAGCATTGGAATAAGTGTCCCCAAGATTTGTAAATTTCCTTGGTGGGGCACTCTTCTTGGATGGCTCGAGGAGGTTAACTTCATCGGTTTTGCTATTGGAGCCGTAAGAACGACTTGTTGAGCCTTTATATCCTCGACCTACCGTCTTGGACAAGAGCCCTTTACGGATGTCATCTTCGATCCTTGTTCCTAGTACGGTTAAGTCTTTGAAAGTTTTGATGTTTTGGTATCTCAAATGATTTGCATAGATGGGTTTTAGGTTGTCCACGAATTTCTCCACAAGGGTAGCCTCATCCGGGCGTTCAACTAGTTGAGTACTAGTCTTCCTCCACCTACTTAGGAAGTCGGTGAAACCTTCTTTGTCATTTTGGGTAAGAACCTCTAAAGTGCGCATGTTAACTTGGATCTCAGCATTATCCGCATATTGCTTAGCAAACTCGATCGCGGCGTCTTCCCAAGTAGCGATTTTCTTATGTTCTAGAGAGTAGAACCATTGCTTTGGGATGGTGTCAAGAGATGAAGGAAAGATCCTTAAGAACATCTCGGGTTTGATGCCTTTGATAGACATGTAGTCCTTGAAAGCACGAATATGGTTCAAAGGGTTTTCATGCCCCTTGAATTTAGGGATATCCGTCATGTTGAAGTTGGTTGGCAACTTGGAACTCACGGCCTCATACCTGCGATTATTCTCCCTATAAATGTCATCCCCTTTAAGATACATCAATTGCTCCTCTAAGTATTGGAGTCGTTTCTCAGCTGCAGTCATACCCATGGGAGGGTTTTCGTCCCTGAAGTCATTCACGAAGTCATCAACGATTTCACTTTCCGAGGAAGAAACCTCGTTTCTACGGTATAGATTCGGCCCTCGATGGTGTCAAGGCGATCATACACTTGGTCTTGAGTAACTTGGAGCTGAGCTAGCGCGGTTAGGATTCGATCATTACCATCATGGAGTTGATTGAAGTTCACGTCGCTTGTTTCAGGCATCTTGGAAACTGGATAAGAGATCGACGACGAATCAAAACACGATCGACCATTCTAACACACTTTACTAAGAAAGAAATGTTTTGACTTGGGAAGTGGGTGTGTGCCACTTGCGTCGAGTGAGTTTTGAAAAGATGACACAGTTTGAAAATATGTGTCCTAGTCAACTATAGTGTAGTTGTAGGAGTGGACTCGAAGTGAGGTTTTGAAATGGGCTTGGGCCCGAATTTTGACTCGACAAATGGACAGAGTTTTGACTCGTGTTTTGCGCTAATCATTGGCCTTTTTGAAATTTACAATTTTAAAGGGATTTTGATTTTACAAAAAAATCGCCATGGTTTCGTTTAGAAATGGTGATCATGTAAGGTACAAACATTTATACAAGCATTATAATGGGATGCTGAGTGCATTTAAAAGGTTTTGGTTTAAAGGGTGGGTTGCGATACCGAACGATCAAACCCGAAGTCTGTGGAGAGGCTCGTACCAAACAAGAGTAAGGCCGATTCCTAGTCCATTTCCTCAAGTAGTGAAAGTCCTTGATACAAACAAGAGTAAGTACCATGGTATGGATGACGTCAATCGCTATCCATCCTTAGGCCCAAATAAGAATTAGGACCGTTTCGACGGGACGATTGGTCGGATGGGTTGGGTTGGGCCTAGGAAGGCCGAGTAAAGGATCTAGGAAGACCGAGTTATGAAAACCGACAATTGTCTTGTACAAACTATTCCCCAACCTTGTTCAAGTTTCACCCTTGGCTACACGTAAGTGTACAATCCCCAGCGGAGTCGCCAAACTGTGGACGTGGGCCCACGGGGGCGCTTGGGAGGAGAACAAGCGTTTGCATTTGTGGAGTCGCCACCAATTTATTGGAGAAAATTGGAAACCGTTTGAATACCTCGTGCCATGTCAAGACACAAAGTAGTGACATAGACACTAAGAACTCGTTACCCTTAGCATTCTATGTCTAGAATGACTCTTGTGGATGCCAATGAACACGGATGTTCACAGAGATCTGGAGTAAGGGGTGAGGGTACGTATTAGGAAGCTCTTTAATTTAACACCTAATCCCGCCCGCCTCGATAACGGCCTCTACTAATGATTAGGGAAATCGTTCATAGTTGATATGTCGTCGATTATATGCATGCAATGCAACATCCAATGTTTTAGTCCTAGCATGTGAGATTAGACTATGTCGGTGAACAATTAATTTAACATACAATAAATGTCAAAGTAGGAATTTAGATTCAATTACATGCGAAGACATACAAGCAATGCGATAAAAGAAATACAATAATACAATAATGAAAATTACAATAATTACAACGGATTAATGATTTATGTCGGAAATACTTTTAAAACGGATAAATTGGGAAAAGAATAGACAAAGGAATTAACGAAAAGGAATTAGGGTAATAATACGAATAATAGTTAATTAAATACGTAATTAATAAACTAGGTCAAGGCAGAACGGAAGTTCAGAGACAGAAATCAACCTGGAACAGGCGCAGCAGAGCTGCGCCCTCTGGAAGAGGCGCAGCAGACGCTGCGTCTGTTCCAAGGTTGAGTTCTGGCTGTGAAGCCGGAACTGCAAATCGTTAATGTTCGTGGGTGAATTTAAAGATTGATTACGATATTCGACTCGGATGAAAGTGATTTAATACATTAATTACATGTGAATGAGTCATAAAAACGATAAAAACATGGATGAAACCGATTAAAACGAATTAATTACATGAATGCAAGATTGATTAGTGACATGAGTGAACTAATTAGGTTAAATATGATGAATTAATGAATAAATAATGACGGACAAACAGATGGAAATATACCAAAGATCGAATTCCAGAAACCCAATATGAATGAATCGAATTTCTACAGCCCGGATTGATTTTAATGACGAAAAACCCGCAAATATTGGTTATAAGGGATCTAAAGTCGGTATTTTAATGATGAATTATGTGTGTTAATGACGATGAACAATGTACATGTGAAATTATTATGCTATTATGTTAAGGAATTGAATAACAAATGAACACAAATAAAACAACGAATTGATAGAGGACGAAGGAAGAAGAAAGGAAGCAGGAACTGCGGCAGCCTCACGAAGAGGCGCAGCAGGCACTGCGCTCCTTCGAAGAGGCGCAGCAGTTGCTGCGTCCTTTCTCGACGATTGTCTTCTGATAATCCGTAAAAAGGGTTTTAAACATGGTTTTAGAAATCGGTTTTAATTGTATTTTCGACATAAACCTTACAATATGATTACAATAATAAAGAACAATAAATGAAAGAGAGATTTACACCCTCAGACTTACATGTTTGACGAAACGAGATGAACTAAGTTTACGATTAGTGATGCTCGACTCGAATGTAACGAAAGTGCCCTCGTAAGAGGAAAACGATTAAGATTAATTAAGTTGATTATGGTGGAGTTGGTCAAATTGGTCGGTCATGAAAACGAGGCTGGTACTCAGAAAGATCCGAGCTTACGTGGTCGAAAGTTCAAGCACGTAGACGCCAAAAAGTAAGAACGTGGTCTAGAATGCAAAGGGAGAAGAGAAGGGCGGACACTCGCGTGAGAAATATGAGGAGCAAAGGCTCCTATTTATACTAATCACGTGGAGGAATTAGGGTTTTCGGAGAGACTTTGGAAGTGAATCTCGAAAAGATATGAAAAGATACGAAAAATACGCAGAAAAGGACTTGGGAAGAGGCGCAGCACCTGCTGCGTCTGTTCCCAGGTGGTTTCCTCCTGCGGAAGAAAGATTTCCGTGTTTAATTAATGGAATAACGGATTAATCTTATTTTCCTTAATATTTTGTGTGAATATTACGGGAAATCCTTTACCAAATATTAAAAGATTGTGAAATATGGAATAGAAATATCCGGAACATTCCAGAACATTCTGACTCGGGATTATTGATTATCGAAAATGAAGACGGTTTTAGGCCCGGACTCCAAATGTACTCTAATTACTGTCAAAATGACCGTATCGGCGCGTATATGACAACTAAGAGGTAGACATCAGTGTTTGAGCAATCACTTGACGATAAACTTATGAACTGTCACAAATCGTTCCGCGTACCAAACATGCGGCCCAATCATCACCGGGTGGTTTGCGGGAGGTGCAGAAATGAGGTATCTACAACTCCTTGCACATAAATCCATCTCAATTCTAAATGCTTAGCTTCATATCTTTAGTGCTCCAAGAGTACTAACCAATGAACTATATGGCTATATAGAGACTTCTTCTCAAAAAATTTGATTTGTAACTTTTCGTCATACTCCAAGTATACGAAATTTAAGAATGGTGATACATCTAAGCGTAATGAATTAATCCCGCAGCGAAAGCAAGTGGATTCAATTTCTACATGTTCAATACCTTTGAACTTGACTAGACTCTTATCAATATAAGAATATTCATTTAATGCTAATATCCTCTCAGAACTATCTTTATAGGTCTGGATACCTTAAAGATGTATTATTCTTCCCCTAAGTCTTCCATCATTCACAATGATCAATATGTCCCTTACATATAAGACTAATAACACCACATTACTCCCACTACACTCCATGTATAAACAGAACTAGTCGACAATTCGAGAAATGTTTATCACATGATCAAAACATACAATTCAACTCTTTGACATCTACTTAAGACTTCTTATTAAGTTTGCATCCTACTTTAGGATAGTTGCGATTTACAAAACTTATGCAAGATGATTTTAAAATCCAACTATATCAAATCATATCCGAATACAATGAAGCATTGTTGTTGCATGCAAAACCCTTGCCACCAACCAACCAAGCTAAATAAACATTTTCATGTTTATGCTTACTTCGGACTTTTGCGGAGTTGGAACTAGATAAAGCATCATAATAAGTTACAGGTTTGTTATTTTCTAAAATTAAATAACTCCTGTCCACTTAGATTTCGAAGAAATATTTACTGATTTTGACCAGGGAGGAACGCCTTCCTACGTCTTATTCTCAGTTTGTGGCTCTTGAACATTTTCTCCCACTCTGTCTATAAGAAATAATCCTCTTTTCTCTAATAGACAGCATCACGAGCCACAAACCCTTTGTTCTCGTGATCATGTAGGAAGAGAGACCACACGTTCATTATCGAAACAAGCTACAATTTAGGTACCATGCCTAACCATATCACATATGAAATGTAGATGATTGCTTTAATTATGTTTTGGTTTAGTGGAATAAGTAAATACTAGACAAATTGTGATAGAAACTACTTCCAACTTTATAGTAAAGATTCAATCATATCGTATAGGATTCTTTGTCACTTTCTAATATTAAGAAGGTGAACTTGTGATACCATATCACACTCCTTTTGGTGCATATAAAAGTCTTCACTTTATTGTTCCTTATATTCACAAAGTACTTATACTTTGGTCTTAATCTCTAGGTTTTGATACTTTTAAACATTCATTGAACTTATTCAAAGAATTTCTCTTCTTACCTCATTAAGTGGATACCAAATATCTACCTAGTTCGTTGGTAAAAGAGATGAAGAAGTAATAACCCTTTCTGATTGAATTGTATTCAACCATGCACATCAAAATGTAAATAGGGCGAATATCTTGCTATATTCATAATTATTTTCTAGAAAGAAGTCATGAATTAATCTTGCTTTGAATACAAGATTCACACATACCAAGAGATTCCCTATCAAATGGTTTAGGACACTAGTCAAAACTAGTCTCTATGAGCAATTTCAATCGAGAATCGAGAAATAAAGGGGTTCACCAATTTGAGTCTTATACAATATATATGACATTTATTTTAGTTTGAATATAATTACCTAGATATGTATGGTTTCACCATAACCTTAATTGTGATAAGTAAGGGCACAACAATTGTTTTAATTGCACAATAGTAAAACCCTTGTGCGTTTTTCTACAAAAACTTGAATTATATTCTTATTTAGACTTAGTGTACATCATAACAATTATTGAAGTACAATTCTAAATACAAAACTAAAATGAATACACTATAACACTTCTATGTCCATGGATGAAATGGCAACTACCCTAGTTCCATTCATGTAAATTTCAGAATTTATTCTTGCTAGTCGTTGTACGATAATTAAATGTTAGGATTCTAAGGGTTTAAAAGACCCTCGGATTGTGTTATGAACACATTCTCCTCTAAATACCCATTTAGAAAGGTGGTTTTTTGACATCCTTTTGACATATTTCATAATCATGAAATGTGGTATTTCTAACATTGTTCACAAATTTTGTATCAAATACTCATGACGTGATAATTCGCAAGAAGGCTATGTCAATGTCATACATATTCAAGAAGGAATATGTTGGTGTCACACGACCAACTTCCTTGATCTTTACTTATTAGGGATTTGTCTCGATTTTAGTGTTTAACACCTTCTCTTTTGAGCCTAGTTCTATCCTTAACAATTAAGATAGATACTTTACTTCTTATTGCTCCTACTCACTTCAAGAATTTCTACTTGATGAAGACTTATCTTCATATAAATTCCTAGTTAATCCTTTACAAGGATGAAATCTATTGTGGTATTTGGTTAATCAAAATTTCTAACAAATTAATTTACCATTTTTACATTGTCATGCGCTTAACAACTTAAGTGCTTTGATGACAAGTGTTTAGTTTGAGCAATAAGACTTTTGAACCATGGATGCATAGAAGATATTATCAAAACATATTTTGATCAAGTACTACTTCTATTCATATTCTTCACAAGAGAATATAGGTATGTACGGAATTTTAAGATGTTAATCTTACAGTTGCATAGGACGATTCCTATCGATTTCTATGGAATAGAACGATTCCTATGGATCTAGTTCACAACCTATGATACGGTTCATTTTAGAAAGAGATTCTATTTGTCGTAAGTAATAGTGGTTTAGCGGAGACTCGTGTTACAATCGAATTGATATCATATATGAGTAGGAGAGATAATAAAGAACAATATAAAACAACGAAATAGTGGGAAAATCAAACATTCATCGTTATATATAAAACATTTAAGAATGTTTTAGCATTTATATAGTGACCTCTACCCAACTATTATAAATGATCCCGAGATCCAAATTCATATCAACTCGGGCACGGTGAGCCGATTCATCCCTAATCAATATAACTCGGTGGATTAACTCTTTAATCGATTCTACTTCTAGAACTCTCGGTCGATAAAATTACTTTAATATTTATCTTAAGCCCGGAACACATGCGGATACGGTCGCGAATACTTCCGTTGAGCTCAATCCAAATTTCGATGTAGTAACAATTTACCACTCACTTACCCAACGTAACAAGTTTAGCACCCCGGTGAGCCGAGCCTACTTCCTTATGAAATTGGGATTCATGGTTCTACTATTTGGTAAGGCTAATTCTCAATTATTATTTAGTGAGAGGTCTTGTCAATTTATTATCTATCTCGTTTTAAGTGAACTAAAGTGGTGAACTAGCGATAATTATGATTGACACGGTTGATGACTCGATAAAATATGATATGCATGTGTAGTTATGGCGATTTGGCTATGCATGCAAACATATAAAACAAATGCAAGCAAAACAATAAAATCCTAGTATGACCTTCCTAAAATAGTAAATCTAATAAACTATTTACAAACTCGGAAACCAACTCCATTGGTCCCTTGAACTTCATTTGGCACGCACTCCAAGGCAACACCGTCTTTGTCGGAACACCTTTCCGAATGGCACCGTCTTCAAGGATCTCCGGGATAAATAAATTGCATAGCTTTTCTACTTTATACATTATAAAAATAAAAATAAAAATAAAAGTGATACGAGATCACATTAATTACAACCGAATCGATATCCCCATTCGTTTCGGGAAATATCAATTAAAAACTAAGGCCATACTAAGTACAAATTACATAATTCAAAATTATATATAAATTAAAATATGACAATCATAATTAAAATGCAGCATTAATATATGTATGAAACATGCCATGTGATGTGCCAAATCGCCCTATTTAAGCTAATATCGTATATTTGGTCCGGTTTTATGGATAATTGTGACTATTAACTTATTAAAATCACACAATATTACATAAATCAAATCTATGTCCAAGTTAATTACCCCAACCTTCTTAGGACTCAAAAATTTAGTCTTCACTAAATATTTGACAATAATTCAACTTGATATTTTATTATTGCTCTTTAAACACTTTTATTCATAATAATAAAGAAATAATTCCCAATAAGTCATAAAAATTCGAAAATTTCAAAATCATAAATTTGTATATTCGGGAAGATTCCCAACATTCTAAATTTTTTAATAAAAATTTGCCCATAGAATATATTAAATTCATTTCACAAATAAATCGCATAATACATAACTTTAACCTTTTAATTCCAAATTAAACATAAAATTATGTAAAAATCAAAATTTAAAAATTTGAATATTCTAGATAAATTTCCAGATCCTGGAAATGACAAATTTCAACCCCAAAAATCGAATTTACAATTATGACTATTTAAAGTTGCTATTTATTAATTTTACAATATAAAAATCAATAATCATCCAAATAAAACGAAATTTGACATGCAACTTTAGATCTGATGTTCATATCATATATACAACATTGGGATAAAATTTTATGCCATAAAATTCATTTTAGCTATTTTTGCTAAAATAGTCACTATTTAAATGATTTTTACATCTAAAAATCATAAATCATGCAAAATAAAATCATTTTATCTCAAAATTTACATACAGTGTGTAACTATTGCATGTGACAACATACTAAAATTTCATGGACAGAATCGAAGGCTAACTATTTTTGACCAAAATACCTCTATTTAATCAATTTTTATCATGTAAAAATCATAAATCATGCAATATAACACACTTTTATACGAAATTTTACAAACAATGTGTAAAATATGCATGTGAGGTCGTGTAAAACTTTCAAGGTCAAAATCATAGTCTAACTAATTTTAGTATTTTAAGTGTCATTTTATTCAATAAAATGTAATAAAAATACTAAAAATCATATTAAAGAGCAATAAAATACCATAAATCAAATCAATTTAGGACCAATATGTTATTCATGCAAAACTTTTGTGGTATTTATACTCATAAATCACAAATTTCTAGTTTTATATGTTAACATTTTAACTCGGAAAAACAATAACTGATTATGCATGCAACAACCATTGCTCTGATACCAATTGTAAAATTCATTAACCTCTTATTAGACATTTCTAATAACTATATATATTTAGTTTAGTCATAAACTAATAAGATCTTATGCATGCATAACATTATTAAAACAAAGTAAGAAGAAATCAATCAACTTACAAGGAGGGCCGAAATGGGTATTCTAATTTGGACACCTTCCAAATTAGTCTTCTTACGAAAATCCTAGTGCTCCAAGAAAACCTTAGATTCAATAATAGAATCTACTCCTCAAAGATTTGTACCAAGATAATCACCCTTAATACATATACTAATTTGAATACTAGAATTAGTATATGAGCCCTTAAAATAACAACTAATATTATTATTTACTACTACTAGTAATGGTATAATAATATTGGAGGTTTTGTGAGATTATTTTGTAGTGTGTTCACAACAAAACTAGAGAGTGGAATAAATTATCAATCTCATAATCTATATAGAATGAATTGTGTGAATTAGAAGAGAAAAACTCTCCCAATTCACAAGGGTGGTCGGAATGGTCTAGGGTAGAATACCCAATGCTTTTTCAAGTTTCTCTTCTCAAGAGTCTAGGCATTCAACCCTATGATTAGTAGGGTATGATTGTGTTCCCTTCAATTAAATGAACACAACACAACCAACTCCCTATCCACCCCATTTACACGGCACCCTTATGTTAATAAGGGTCCATTTTAAGTTTGTCAATTGTTCAATTTATGTAGTGTGACATATTGGGCATGTTACTAGACATGTTATTAAATAATGCATTTTTAACTTATTAAAAATCATTATATTAACAAAATAAATCACATACAAAAATTAACTAGTAATTTATGATTACAAGTACTTAAAATGGGTCATAGAATTATAAACCACAACAACTTGTATTTATAATAAACCATTCATTCTTATTTTAATTGTTTCATAAACAATAACAAAACCTAAGTAATAAAACAATTTAATTACTTAGTACGAATCTTATTTAATCAAATTACAATAAGATACATATTCTCACTCACAAAATCATTTGTTCAATTATAAGGAATTAATTAACTTATATCAACATACAATTAATTAATTAATTAATCAATTAAGAGTGTTACCCTAGAGGTATGACCTTAAGGGATCAACTGATCACCACCGTCATACGACAGTAATGTCAAACTCTAGTCAGCCAATCATTACCGATTAATGTGGATCAGTTCACAATAAAATATTACTTTCCCTCAGCATTCTTAATATGAGATTTAAACATGTGATCGTATTATTGTCGAGGACACATACTCCAACCAATTCATCAAATACCTTCTATGCATGTTTACAATGGCAAAATAATCACCAAAAACTCAAATATTAACAACCCATATTAATATTTTAACTCTCGCTTATGTTCCTCCTAAACCCTAGGGGAGAACTACTCACTCATGGTGGATGAACAAGTATGAATAAATGAACAACAACACACAAACATAACAATTAACATTATGCTAATTCAAACAACAATTAAAATGAAACAAAGATGTAAACAATTGAAAATTAAAGTAAACAAGGAAGAAAATTAAACATTATGCTAATTCAAACAACAATTAAAATGAAACAAAGATGTAAACAATTGAAAACTAAAGTAAACAAGGAAGGAAATTATACCAATACTTAGGAAAGATTGAACCTTTGGATTAATAATGGAATAAATTCTTCAAAATCTTCTCTTACAAACCCAAATATTAAATGTAAACAATTGAACTTAACTAGATCTACACTTAATTGTTAAGTAATTAAGGTTTGATTAAGGAAAGATTTTTACTTGATTATGGAAAGCTTAACATAAATTGAGAAATAATTAGTAGTCTAGGGTTGTGTGTACAAGTGAGTTATAAGAGGGTATATATAGTCTTCCATGAAATTAGGTGACAAAAAAGGGGTAGGTGTTGAAATGCGTCCTTGCTGCTTTGTGCTGGCTGACGGTTTCACTGCCGGCAGGGAGCCTTTTCTCAATTTTGGACTTCAAAATTTTGCTAAGTATAAATGGGTGCCTCTGTCGGCTGCCAGCAGAAGACACCTCTTCTTCTTCTTCTTCTTCTTCTTCTATTCTTCACTCCTCATGAGCTCCCTGCCGGGCCACCGGTTGCCGGTACCTCTGCCGGCAGCGCACCCTTTTTTCTTTTGGCTCAAATTCTCAATTTTTTCTTCTAAGGCATGAGGGGAGGGTTCCCTGCCGGCTGCCGGCCTACGGGCAGAAAACTCTCCTCAGAGTTTCTTAACTTTTTCTTCCTTGAAGGTATGGAGGGGGTTCCCAGCCGTCTACCGGTAGAGGAACCTTCTCAGCATTCCCTCTTCTTCTTCTTGCATGAAAGCTCCTTGGAATTCCTTTCTTGCTTCCGTCCACCAATCCCGAATCATTTCCTATAAAACGAGACGGGCACATAAAGTATGGGAGTAACGACACTGATACGTGCATTTTATATAGTCCTTTTAGGCATTTTTATGCACGTATTTCTATGCTATTATCGTAATTTTATGCTACGAAATGCCCCGTTTGGTTTGTTTTGCCTTATTTGCAGGAATGGACCAGAAAGTAGTGAAATCAAGCCTTTTACCGTCCGTTTTGCATGCATTTAGAGGAAGAGTGATTTTGGAGCGGAAATGTAGCTGTCTTGGGATACGTGAAGCCACTTCGGGAGCTAAAAAGACAAGTCAAAGCTGAAACTAACGAAACACGTGGCTGCTGAAGTCAGATAACACTCGATCGAGAGCTTTCCTGGTCGATCGAGTGCTTTTGGATGGAATAAGAAGTCGATCGAATGGAATTTATACTCGATCGAATGATGCATTTTAGAGGTTTACTCGATCGAGTGGTTATTTCACTCGATCGAGTGGTTCGTGCTTGGATCTGCTCGATCGAGCAGTTTTAAAGGGCTCGATCGAGTGGTTTCTTATTGGGCTCGGGCTTTTTAGCTTTATTTTGTTTCTAGGTCAAATAAAATCGCCTTTCCTATAAATAGGAAGACGACAGAACACTTTAGGAGGCATCTCTCGGATCATCTAATACTCTATCATACGTTACTTTTTCTCCCTTGTTACTGTTGAATGCTTCTTTCCATTTTCCGGATCTTACTCTGTAACTTTACTCTTCTCTTTTACTCTTTTTATTTAATGTTTACTATTTCTCTTTCCCTTGTTATTTCCTTTATCATGTCTAGCTAATTTCTCCCTGCTAGGATTAGGGGAGTCAATGAACCGATGTTAATTGCTAATTAGTTTGCAGATTGTCGTTGTTGTTTTTGTCTATGTTGTTAATCACTGCTTTAATTGTATCTTGCTGATTGAATCGATGCAATTAGCCCTTTTAATTTTGGTAAGCCTTGACCTGGACCGGAATGTTGGAAGGGGTGAGACCCGCAGTGAACGATAGAATGCTTTAGTGAGGGCTGAAGCTAAGCTAATAGTATTTTAGGGCGAATTGAGACCGGAAGGAGATATTCATTGCCCCTTAGATCGACACATCGACTAATCTGTGACTTTAACTGCAATTAATTGACATTCATTGATGAACCAACATCCTAGTTTCCTTTCCATCTGCTTAATTTCTCTTATCTCTATTTCTCTTGCCTTAATCTCGTTAGTTTAGTCAAAAAAATCAAAACCCCCACTGTGACCTTAGACAGACCGAGTAGACAAGTGGATAGTGACCGCCTCCCTGTGGAGATCGACCCTACTTACCGCTGACTTCTGTTAGTTGTACTTAGGTAATTATTTTTGGTACCTGACGACGATATCAAATTTTGGCGCTGTTGCCGGGGAGGCAACTACTTTATTTACTTGTTTTAATTTTGTTTGTTTTTAGCCTCAAGGAATTTATTCCTTGAAGCCGTTCTAGTCTTTTTCTTTAGTGATGTTTTGATAGGTCCTACAGGTCCTACCTAGACAGTTCTAGGTAAAAGATCGTCAAAGGGAAGGCTTGAGTACCTTTGACCTTCCACCTATGTTCCATTCTATGGCGCAGAAGGTGGTTTACTGTGGGAGATGTGGTGCTGCTGGGCACAATGCAGCTATTTGCAAGGCAGAGAACGACGAGGTCTACGCGTTTAAGCACCGTAGACAAGCTAGCCATTCCGCTGCAATTACGCCGCCACATCCACCTTATCAACGAGGCTATCACAAGCCTCCATTTGTCTGGCCACTACAACAACAAGCTCCTCCTCCTGATAAACGGAAAGAAGAGATTGCTGAGCTGAAATCTTTGGTGAAGTCACTTGCACTCCAATTGCAAGAACATGATAGAAATACTCGCGCGCAAATTGATGAGCTCGAGTCTCAAATAGCTCAGTAGCTGCTGAGTCGAATATTGGGCAACCAGAGAAGGTATACGTTACCTATGCAGAGAGTGGTCTTTCCCACGAAGGACCCGCGTTGCCTAGAGTTGCTGATGATTGGGACGACTCGGAAAATGAAGATCTATCAGATAATGATGCCTCACGCGAAGAATTCTGCACTGATCGGCAAGAATCACTCGATCGAATGTATTATGTTGGTCGATCGAGTGAAATACCTGAACAAACGTTCGATCGAGCACAATACATCACTCGATCGAACAGCTGCTTAGAGGAAGTACTCGATCGAGCTGTTTCATATACTCGATCGAGTGAAAATCATAAGGAAAGCTTTCGATCGAGTAATAATTCAACTCGATCGACTGATTTGGCCAGAGAGAGCAATGCAACGTAACTTGGGTTCGTTCTAGATGACGACTTTGATGATGATAATGGTTATGGTGAATCTCCCCTTTTTAAAGCCGAGTTGGATGCGCTTGAGGCTGCGATTTACAGGACGAATTCCACAGAGGAGGGTGACGAGAAGGTAGTTGAGTCAGTGATTGCTCCCAGCACGGAAGAGGTAATATCTTCCTTTGTCAATGATTCCGTCATTGAGAGCAACCAACCCGAGATAGTTAACGATAATTTTATTATTGTTTGTTTAAGTACTACATTGCCTCATTTGACTTATGCTTCGCATTTTAATACTATACCCCCTCCCAGTTGGACAAGTAATTTAACGATTTTTCACCATACTTGTCATCTTAAATTTGTTAATCTGAAACGTTGCCCTAGATTATTACTAATTGCTCCTAAGCTCCTTTATTTTGTGGACAAATTTAGGAGCTGTCATAGGAAATTTGTTAGGCTTAAACGTTTATACATTTTACTTTCCTATGCTTCTGTTCTACTATGGTGCTACTTACAGTTTTGTGTAGCACATGCGCAGCTATTTGATCGGTTGATGCGCGCTTTGAGTTGTTTTGACCAGGTTTAATTAGAGAGGCTCGTTGAAGAAAAGAAGGTCTAGCTGGGACCTGTCTGAAACTAGCGCTACCCGGGAGGCAACCCGGAGATATTTTATTTTTAGTTGTTTTTCAAACATTTCATTTAGTCGTGTGTATAATAATTGGTTTTCATACCATAGACTATATCAGCTATGCTTGTTTTGTTAGTTTTGCGGGCTGTTTTATTGTGTCTTTGCAGGAATATACTGAGGATGGCTCGATCGAGTACTTTTTGTACTCGATCGAACCCTTTTGCTGATAATGTCACTCGATCGAGCATTTATTCTTCTCGATCGAGTACCTGCCAAAGAAAAGCCTTCGATCGTGTGCCCTATCTTCTCGATCGAGCAGTTTTAGATGCCCAAGTCACTCGATCGAGTAATCTACTCTCTCGATCGAGTGCTTTTGCTTGGATTAGCTTCCTGTGACGACGCTCTGGGCTGTTTGCGACCTCCCACGTTGCTGGCTGGTTTGGGGAGGTCCCTTATTCGCGTAATCTTGTGAGCTTTCCACATTTCACTCTCTTTCTCTTTTAGTTTGCATTTCCTTTCCATGTTTTGGTACAATGGGGGCATTGTACGGTTTGGTTTGGGGAGGTTATGCATCCATATCTATGTCTGCATATTGTTTTTATTGCATTTCTATTGTCACGTTTAATTTCTGTATGCATTGTTGTTTATTTTTATAAAATTCAAAAATCTTATATAAATTTTAAAAATCTATATAATCAAAAATTTCACGTTTACTTTTGCATATAGGTCGAGTCGGAACGGTAGATTTCAATGATAAAATTGCACTACGATTCTCTTTTTCCTTAAGCCTTGCATTGAACTATATATCTTTTAGCTTTGTCTTATTGCATATCTACGAGTTAATGTTAAAATTTAGCTGAACAAATAGACTTGACCTGAAACTTTGGCAACCTACTTATAATTTCTAAGATTTAGAGCCGTATAAACTGGTGTCATTTGTGACCGGTTTCATGTAGGATTGTGAGTAGTATACTCCTTGCATAGCATGTATCATCAATTTGCAGGTATATGAAATTCAATTGCTTTTTGCCTACATACATTCGGGTTAGTGGTTGGTGTCACATGCAGGGAGGCGCTTACATTTCCCCTTTCTTTCATTTTTACCCATTTAACTCCACATTTAGCCAAATTTGCCTTTTGACCCTTAACTACATCCAAATTTAGCCTGCCCTGTCAAGCTAGTTTAATGTATGTTTTTGCGGTATATATTTTATCGGTCCGAATTTGGTTTGTATTGTATTGATTTGGAGTTGGTAGAAAGGAAAGGAGGATGAGATGAAAAAAAAGAGTTGAAAAAGGAAAAAAAATGAAAAAAAAAAAAAGAAACGTGAAAAAGAAGAAAAATGATGATGCAAGAAACCGAGAAAAGAAAAGAAAAAGAGAAAAAAATAAGAAAAAGATGTTGTTTGATGAGACGGTTTCGCTCCTATGCTTTATTTATATCTGTTGAGGAGAATGTTCAGTTTGGTTTGGTGAGTTTTGGTGCCAAATGAAGGGCACGTGCTTAATTTTATAATTGAGTAAGGATGGATGTTGTTATATGGTTTTGTTTAGGTACTAGCTTGGCCGCCTATACCTCCACATTCCCATAAATGTTTTGCCTTTTCTTACCCATTGCTTCACTTTACCATATTTTTGTAAGCCCTCGGCTGTGACGGACCTTGTTTGGTTGGAATGTATGTGTGGTAGTTAGAATTGTCTATCATATTAGTTGCATGCGTGTTTATGTGGGTCGTAGTTTAGGTGAGCAACTATATTTCTTTCTCTCTTACATATATATGTTCACCCTTTGCTTCATGAGAGAAGAGTGACCCGTGAGAGTCCAATTTTAAAGGTCTTGCAAGGTCGACAGTTCAACTTTATTATAAACATCTTATAACTCTTTTGCATTTGACTGTTTCGCTATAAGTGTTGGTTTGCTTGCGTTAAATTGGTTTAAGTGAACATTTGTAGCTAGCTCTGAGTTATGTTTTCCGTTCCATTAGTTTGCATTTAGTTTACTCGAGGACGAGTAAAGGTTCGGTTTGGGGAGATTTGATACGTGCATTTTATATAGTCCTTTTACGCCTTTTTATGCACGTATTTCTATGCTATTATCGTAGTTTTATGCTACGAAATGCCCCGAATATGATACTTTGGTTTGTTTTGCCTTATTTGCAGGAATGGACTAGAAAGTAGTGAAATCAAGCCTTTTACCGTCCGTTTTGCATGCATTTAGAGGAAGAGTGATTTTGGAGTGGAAATGTAGCTGTCTTGGGATGCGTGAAGCCACTTCGGAAGCTAAAAAGACAAGTCAAAGCTGAAACTAACGAAACACGTGGCTGCTGAAGTCAGATAACACTCGATCGAGAGCTTTTCTGGTCGATCGAGTGCTTTTGGATGGAATAAGAAGTCGATCGAATGGAATTTATACTCGATCGAATGATGCATTTTAGAGGTTTACTCGATCGAGTGGTTATTTCACTCGATCGAGTGGTTCGTGCTTGGATCTTCTCGATCGAGCAGTTTTAAAGGGCTCGATCGAGTGGTTTCTTATTGGGCTCGGACTTTTTAGCTTTATTTTGTTTCTAGGTCAAATAAAATCGCCTTTCCAATAAATAGGAAGACGACAGAACACTTTAGGAGGCATCTCTCGGATCATCAAATACTCTATCATACGTTACTTTTTCTCCCTTGTTACTGTTGAATGCTTCTTTCCATTTTCCGGATCTTACTCTGTAACTTTACTCTTCTCTTTTACTCTTTTTATTTAATGTTTACTATTTCTCTTTCCCTTGTTATTTCCTTTATCATGTCTAGCTAATTTCTCCCTGCTAGGATTAGGGGAGTCAATGAACCGATGTTAATTGCTAATTAGTTTGCAGATTGTCGTCGTTGTTTTTGCCTATGTTGTTAATCACTGCTTTAATTGTATCTTACTGATTGAATTGATGCAATTAGCCCTTTTAATTTTGGTAAGCCTTGACCTGGACCGGAATGTTGGAAGGGGTGAGACCCGCAGTGAACGATAGAATGCTTTAGTGAGGGCGGAAGCTAAGCTAATAGTATTTTAGGGCGAATTGAGACCGGAAGGAGATATTCATTGCCCCTTAGACTGACACATCAACTAATCTGTGACTTTAATTGCAATTAATTGACATTCATTGATGAACCGACATCCTAGTTTCCTTTCCCTCTGCTTAATTTCTCTTATCTCTATTTCTCTTGCCTTAATCTCGTTAGTTTAGTCAAAACAATCAAAACCCCCAATGTGACCTTAGACAGACCGAGTAGACTAGTGGATAGTGACCGCCTCCCTGTGGAGATCGACCCTACTTACCGCTGACTTCTGTTAGTTGTACTTAGGTATTTATTTTTGGTACCTGACGACGGTATCAGACACAAAATGCAAGCAAAAGGGATAGAAACTGTCCCGAAACGCGTCAAAACACGTGGAAAAAGAGGAGGAAATGATAACCAAATAAGCATGCATCAAACTTCCCTACACTTGAGTCTTACTCGTCCCCGAGTAAGTAACCTAAGCAAGACTAGGACTCTTAACAAAGACTAATAACTTACACATTTTGGGTTTAGCTTCACCCGGAGCCCTTTCAACTCACAATTTGACACTTCATGAGGGGAAGTGCCCTATTGTAAGTGTAACACCCCCATTTATTTAAGAGCCTTTAGCAAGACATTCCCAAATAAATAAAGGTGTCCATACCTTGTCCTAAAGGCAGTTTTAGGTACATCCTCCTCCTTAACTCGCAACTGATGGTATCCCGACCTTAAGTCAATCTTAGAGAAAACTCCATCTCCACTCAACTGATTAAATAAATCGTCAATCCTGGGCAAATGATATTTATTCTTAATTGTCACATTATTCAGCTCTTTGTAATCTATACACAATCTCATACTCCCATCCTTCTTCTTAACAAATAAAACTGGCGCTCCCCAGGGCGACACACTTGGTCTTATATAACCCTTTTCTAGCAATTCTTCCAACTGCTTCTTCAACTCCTCTAACTCCTTGGGTCCCATTCCGTAAGGTGCTTTAGAAATAGATCCAGTCCCTGGTTTAAGTTCAATATTAAAGTTCACATCTCTCTTCGGAGGTAAACCTGGAATTTCTTTTGGAAACACATCCGGAAACTCACTCACCACTGGAATTTCGTCCGCGCCTTTTACCGCCTCACGCGTGTCCCTTACATGGCACAAAATCAACTATCCTCCCTTCCTCAAACACGACTTCAAGGTAACCGTTGATATAAGTCTCACCTTGGGTTTAACCACGAATCCCCTATAAGACACTCTTACTCCTTTTGGTCCTTTCAAAGATACTTTCTTTTGATAGCAATCTATAAAGGCTATATTTCTACTCAACCAATCCATTCCTAAAATAATCTCAAAACCTCCTAACGGAAATTCTATTAAGTCCATAGGAAATAAAACTTCGCCTAAAAGGATATTCACGTTTTTATATGCATGGGTACAAGATATCGACTCCCCAGAAGGTATGGTTACTTCCTCTTTTATTACTACTGGGTCATCCAATCCCAACACCTTAACATGGTCACTAGATATAAATGAATGGGTTGCTCCCGAATCAAATAAAACATAAGATGGCTTAGAGTTGGTTAGAAAAGTACCCGAAACCAGATGATCATCTCCTTAAGCTGCCTCTTTTCCTATCATGAACAGCTTGCCACTGTTCTTCACGCCGTCCTGCACCGTAGTTGTCGACACCACTCCTTACTTTCCGGTGCCATTCTGGTTCTCTCCATTTACATTGCCTTGGCTATTGTTAAAGCGATTCTGAAGGTTTTTGCTATTGTTATAGCTCCTTTAATTATTCCATGATCCATTAAAACGGTTGCTTCCGTAGCTAGGCGCTGGCGTTTTAAATCCATTAAATGTTCCACTACCAAATCCTCCATTCATATTATTCATGCTATTCCTTCTCGCAGTAATCCTACACTCCACAATCTTGTGAACAAACTTACCACATCCATAACACTGTGGCCTCTTTGCACCACTCGCTCCACTTGTCACTCTACCACGGCCGAAACCGCCTTCACTCACGGCTCCACCGGCAGAAAACGAACGGTGTTGATTGAAATTCTGCTTCTTGTTTCCTCCAGCCCCTTCACTTGTAGCCTCAACCTTTCTCTTTTCATCCTTGTCTTTCTTTTCCTTCTTCACCATGTCGGCAACTCTCTCAGCATGTCCCGCTCTTTGATATACTTCCCCTATGGTACTTCGCTCTCCAGCTACCAATCTGTTCTTGATACGCGTAGTTAAACCCTTCTCAAACCTTAAAGCCAACACCTCCTCTCCATAATTCAAGTCCGACACATACTCAGCTAACTCCATGAATCTGTTACGATAATCTTCTATGGTCATCTCCTCCGTCATTTTGAATGAATCAAACTCCGACCTCATCTTACTCCTAACGTGTTCAGGTAAAAATGTGCCCCTCAAGGTATCCTTAAAACCTTTCCATGAGATAAATGGTTCATCACTATCCTTCCATGCTTCCCTAACTACTGCCTTGTTGCGGTTCCACCACAACCCAGCCTTTCCTTTCAAGTAGTGAGTAGCTTGATCTACTTGCATTTCCTCAAGACAGTCTAAGACTTCGAAAAGATTGTCAAATTCCCTACACCAATCTCCCAGCAATGAAGGTTCACCAAGTCCATCATACTTCATTGGATTATGGCGAGCAATAGCAGCACTCATCTTAGCAGGATCCTTTGTCGTAGTCTTTGATTTCAAAGCAGCAGTCAGCGCATCATTGGTTGCAATAAGCCTATCGATCTCTTCCTGGGTCGTAGCTGTGTATGTAGCTCTCTTGGGTGCCATTTGGGTTCTAATAAGATAAATAAGAAACATAAGTTTCCGTTCTAAGAAGTTTTCGGGTGACTCACGGCATTCACGGCCCCGCGGCCTTCCTCTTTTCTTTTCACAATTAATTATTTTGATACATGTTTAATCTTTAATTCGTGCAATTTTCATGATTCTATGCCTACAGGCTCAGGGCAACACATTCCGCATATCTTTAGACATGAAATTTTACTAATCTTGTAATTCACACATACACAATCAATTCATGTGAAGATGCAACAATCCATTATTCATATTTCTCCATCTCATGATATGTCAAGAAAATTTCCATGTGTAATCATACTATGAATTAGAACAAGCTCAAAATAAATTTCAATCACCATACTGCCACCACATAGGCCACACGCCTATTACCCATCACATAGGCCACACGGCTATTACCTCCATCCGTCTCAAAATTTCTTACCTTTTGTCCTCCTCCTGCAAATAAAATTAGTACTTCTCGCAACTTCAGGACACAATTAGACCCTTAAGGTAAATCATCCACAATAACCACCCTTCTCTCTCTTTATCCTTCCTCGAGGTGACCGACTCAAAACTGCAAAGGGCCAGATCAAGGACGTCTCCCTAACCTAGAAAATGGGCTCCTAAACAGTTTCGACCCCCGGGTTCATTTTATTAGACTCATCCTAAGTTCATTAAATTCATTTGTTTAGGCCTTAGGAACGTTCACTCTGATACCTCTTTGTAACTCCCCCATTTATTTAAGAGCCTTTAGCAAGACATTCCCAAATAAATAAAGGTGTCACCATCTCAGTTACCTGAGTTAGTAAGTATAAAAGACAAACAATACAAAGGTACTTTAAGACGATATATTATTAAAGTGCCTCAAAAAGGTTTATTACAAACATCCAACTTGATAAATAAATATTATTAAGTACTTCCAACAACTACAGCGGAATTAAATAAATAGTGTCTGAATACTAATTAAGGCGATCTCTAGACTCAAGTGATCTCCTCCCAAAGCTCCCCTCTAAGCATTCAGCACTTCTCACAAGTTAACCTGAAATCAATCTGCTCCCCATTATGGTTCATCACATGTGTTTACGAATACATGGTCAACCACGAGGTTAAGTAGGATAACCAAACAACAATAACAATAATGATAATACGTTAACCTGCAACACAATCAACGATCCAAACCAACACCGTCGTGCTCATACACACACGGCACACACACACGGCTTGACCGTGCCACATACACACGCACCATACGGTGAATTCCATTCCGACACCACACACGGTGTACTGCTCAGATCCATGGCCCACTCCTCACGCCACCATGCCTGTCCGACCATCATACGTACAGGACCACGACACTTAAACATCTCCGTGCCTGACCGACCATAACTGTACAGGACCACGACTCAATCCCGTGCCTGACCGACCAAACAATCTCAATAACAATGCCAATCTCAAGGCCAATCAAACAACAACAGAGAACCAACCAACAAGATAATAATATGATCATAAGACAACAAAGATATCAATATGCTCAAGACAATAATTACGACGATGTGCTCAAGACAATAATTGCAACAATAATTCATCTTCCAACAATTCTCCAATTACCAATATAGTAAAGTTGAGTAGTTAACCTACCTCTTAGCAAATCTTCTCAATTAAGCAATTAATCAAAAAGCCTCTTCAATAAATTCACCACCTAAACAATAATTGAATTATACATAATTATTAACTAATCTTATTAATAAATTTAATATGTAAACTACCGAAAACAAATCCCGCAAAACGCCACAAACAACACCCCAACCACACGGCCAACCGACAGTGGTGAACCCGTCGGTCAACAGCCACCACGGCTCGGTCAACGATCACGGTCAACGGCCATAATACGGGTCAAGGTCAAACGTAAACAATTGATATTAGATGATTAGATATCTTACCGTAATTAATTATCGCAAGGTGAAAAGCTCCTTCTTAAAGTTGTCTCACAAAAGCTCTCCTCACAATTGTATTTGAGTTTTAGAAGAAGAATAATTATAATTGTGAGGTATAGGGTTGGTATTTATATAAATTGGTAGGAGAAGTATGAAGGTTCTAGGAAAGTCCCTTTAATAATAAAATAATAAAAATATCTTAAAGTATAGGTAATACCCAAACCAAATACCACCTTCCTTCAACTTGGTCCCACCGTGGCCCTACACGGCTCACCCACACGGTCCAACCCGTGGTCCCCACTAAGTCTTATTTGCTTATTTTATTTTACTTCTTTTCTTTTACGACTATAACTTATTATTTATTTACTCCACTTAATATTTATTCTTCTTATTATTATTTACGACTATTCACAAAAATATAAATATAAACTATTAATTAAAATACGGAGTATTACAGCAAGGCAAGTAAGGTCGTGCCAAAAAACTTTTGATTCAAAATGGTACTAAATTACCAAGTAATGCATGGGAATGAATCAATCAAAATGCATACTTACTTGCCTCATTCAAGTGGGATTTCTCAAAACCGAACAAAAAAAGTCATTAGTAGAGGATGTCGTCTCAAGGTGTCACCAAGGTGTCAATCCCCGAAATCTAGCTCAAGTAACCAACATTGATAACACGGAGTCCCTAAGAAATAAATTCTAGGCGGGTAAAAGGGAAGTACATTGTTATACTCCCAAGATTGACACGACACACACAAGATTCGACTTCATATCAAGCCCTTGACCGAAGGAGACCCAAGTACCGACTCTCACGGGTTTCACTAGTCACTCATTAAAGAATTGGGTGATTTTTGTGACAAAAGTAACCAAAATCACTCTCCTAACTCGACTTGCGAGGCATGCCCGCATTATAATAGGGCACTCCATCCAATATATGCAAGAAAAATGTTCAAATGATGCACATATAAAAGAGACAATCGGGTTGTAACGGGGCTTGGGTTAGGTGAGAAGGGGTTGGTGCAAGGACCGTTTTAGGACATGTGGGGCTAGAGGTCGAGTAGTCGCCACATCTAACCAACTCATTAAACCATATAGAATGCAAGAGAACTCTCAACAAAATTTGGCAAAGGTGGTTGGCATTTCCAAAAATCAATTCTTTTCAAAATAAAATTCAATTGCGAATGCCATCAATACTCTTATTAGACACAAGCACTTCATTGTTTTCTTTTCTTTTTCATTTCTTTTTCTCCTTTTTTATTTTGATTTTCTGTAATACCCCGTATTTTATTACCTTGGTCAAAGGCTAGTCAACAGTAAATGGGTAAATATATTTTATATGGTTTATACAAGTTATGTATGAGACGGAATAATAAAATAATAATTATTATTATTATTATTATTATAAAATGGTAATGATAATAATAATAATAATAATAATAATAATAATAATAATAATAATAATAATAATAATAATAATAATAATAATAATAATAATAATAATAATAATAATAATAATAATAATAATAATAATAATAATAATAATAATAATAATAATAATAATAATAATAATAATAGTAAGTTGTAATGATAATAATAATACGTAATACGATACATGTATATATATATACTACTAAGTACTAACTACCCTTATATAATCTACCTTACCCCTTATCCACACAAAATCTCAAACACAATCCTCACCCAAGGCTTTTTAGAGAGAAAAAGAGAGGAAAAAGGAGAGATTGGAAGAATGGAGACTTTGTTCCTCCGCTTCGAGATCGTAAGGTAATACCGTCTTAAACTAGTTTATATATTAATTTAATTACATCGTTGATCCGCCTTGACCTCGACTCACCTCTGACCATCTTTGCCCGCCATTTGACCACCGTTGACCACCCATAATCGGGTTTGACCGTGTATTTTATATGGGTATTTGTTGTTGTTGTGTGACCGTCTTAAGACGGGTTTTTACCCCTTCAACCGTGACTGACCTTAGGTGGTTTGGGGGTGGTTGTGTCGTGGGTTGAGTGGGAGTTGTGGTCGTGGTAAGTGGTGGCGGGTTAGGTGGTCGAAAATGAGTTGTTTAAGGAGGGTGCGGTTGTGTGTTGTTGTTGTACGTTGATGTTGTCGTGGTTGTTGTTGCTGTTTGTGGTGGTTTAGTCGGGTGTGGGCTCGGGTCTGGTGGTGGCTTGGGTGGCTGTCATGTCGTGACCACCGTGGTGGTGGTGGCGGCGACAATGGTGGCGTGTTGGTGGTGGAAAAGGGGTAAGTGTCGTGTGTGTTATGTAGGGCGTGGGTCGTGTATTGTTGGTGGCAGTAGGCTGCTGGTCGTGGTCCACCACGGCTGGTCGTGGTCCATGGTGGTAGCGAAGGCGGTGGTTGTTGTGGTTAAGGAGGGAGTACGAGTATGAGCCGGGATTTAATTTTTAAATAATGGGTACGAGTCGGGATTTAAATTTAATTATATTAAATTATATAATTATAATTTAATTAGATTAGTTAGTAATTAAATGTATTTAATTATTTTATTTAGGTGACGGTTTTTGTTGAAGATTATTATTATTATTCGGATTGCTTACGAAGTATGTTAAAAGGTAGGCTAATCATACTCAGTTTTAATGTACATTTGAATGGTCATGTGAGTCGTATTTTAGTGGTCATTGCATTATAACATGATATTGGTCAAATGACTTGATGAGTCGGTAATTGGCATATCGTGTGATATCTTGGATTTATTGTGTATGTCATGTATATTGGAGGGTATGACGATTTATGTTGGTTACTTGTTGTTGAGGAGACCTGGGGCGGTTGGGAGACCGTCACGCTCGGCTCGCCTCTTGGAGCTTTCCACTCCAAGAGGGATATGCACTTTAATGACTTGAGTTTAGAGGGACTCGTGTAGTTGAGACACGACATCTGGCAGGGGACCCGATTGGCTTCCGGGCCCGGTACGTTTGGGCGTGTCCCGGTACCTGTTTGTGAGTTGTGGTGTCGTGGGCGTGTCCCTGACAGCGGTAGTTGTGGGTACGTCTGGGCGTGTCCCGGTACCAGCGTGATGGTTATTTGATAATGTTTAATTCATATTATAGTTATGTTGCATACTCATACACTTTGAGTTGTGTCTCACTTTATTTATTGAAACTGCCGTGTTGTGTGTCTGTGTGATTGTCACCTATTTCCGGGGTAGCCCGTGTCGATCCATATGATATTTCCGATCATATGGGGAGCAGGTTAAGTACAGGTTTTGCTTGTTGACGTGATCGGGATTCGGGCCGCACTACGGACTTTGGAGTCGAGTACATAGCCACTAGGTGGATGATATAGTCAAAGACGAGTTGTATTTCTTTTATTCATTAGTTTATGGATTTGTAATCACTAAACTTGTTATTTATTTAAGTTGTTTCTTAATTGCAACTCCGATTTCACTGCCTCGGGAAAATGAGATGGTAACATCCTCTCATTACCTTGGCCGGGTAAGAAGGGGGTGCTACAGAGTGGTATCAGAGCGATGATTTTGGAACCTAAACCAATGAACCAAAATGAGCATAGGTGTGTCTAATAAAAA